>NC_060129.1:21318975-21918975 GCF_021461395.2 Schistocerca americana
ACAAAAATTGCTGCGTACTTCTCTGCTCCACACCTTCTCTGTCCGTGTGGAATCGCACCGTACCTTAAATTCCTCGCGTGGAGTCGTTTATACACGCTCCCTCGATGGATTGTCTGACGAAGAAATTCAGCACTACCTGTCTGACCAGGGCGTAACGGCTGTTCATAGAGTTATGAAAAGGGTTGACACGAACATCATTCCAACCCGCACTGTCTTCTTGACATTTGACAAAGTTCAACTCCCATCGAAAATCAAAGCAGGCTATGAGATAATTTCCGTTCGCCCTTACGTCCCAAACCCTACGCGTCAGCGCTTCAATCACACCAGCCAGTCCTGTGCCAATCCGGCCAAATGTGTTACGTGTGGTAAGGATGCCCATGAGGGTGCTTGTCCACCTCCATCCCCTCGCTGCATCAACTGTATGGGTGACCACGCTGCTTCCTCTCGAGATTGCCCCGTTTTTAAGGACAAAAAGCTCATCCAGGAAATACGAGTGAAGGAAAAGGTGTCGACCTTTGCTGCTCGAAAATTATTCGCCAGTCGACAGCCCACCGTGCCTCAGACAGGAAAATACAGCACTGTCTTTACTTCTCCTCAGCCAACAAAGGAGGCGGCCACGCAGACATGCGACCTCACCTTTAGTGCCACGGTCGTCAGATCGGCCAGCGCAAAGATCGCCCGTTCAACCTCACCACTTTCGCCTGCCCACTCTATGGCTCACCCTTCGTCGGGTTCTGCTAAATCTCGAGCCCAAAAGTCAGACAACAATTCTTCTAAAAAAGAGCATACTCGTGAAGAGTTTTTACAAAGAAACCCAGTTCCTCTCCTTCTCCGCCAAGGCGTGTCCCATCTACAGCACCACCTGGCGGAAATCGCCCTCGGCCGTCTTCTGTGTCGCCGAGGCGCACTGCTGGTGGCCAGTCAACCGGCCGATCGCTGGTGGCAGGAGCTGCTCCTGACCAACCTATGGATCAGGATCTTCTGCCTTCAGCTGAATGCCATTCCATGCTGTCGGTCGCAAGCTCTGAGCAGTCGTTGAGTTGACAGCAAATTTGGTCACATTCCTCCATTTTCTGTTCACCCTATGTCCATTATCCACTGGAATATCCGCGACATTCGAGCCAATCGGGATGAATTGTCGATCCTCTTACGATCCTACTCGCCGGTCATCTTCTGTCTTCAGGAAACAAAGCTGCGTCCCCATGACCGCTTTGTTCTCCCTCTTTTTCAGTCCGTCCGATATGACCTCCCCTCTGTTGAAGGCACTCCAGCCCATGGAGGACTCATGATTCTTCTCCATGATACTCTCCATTATCACCCAAACCCCTTAAACAGTTCCTTCCAAGCTGTCGCCGTCCGTCTTTCCCTTTCTGGATACACGTTCTCTCTTTGTACTGTATACATTCCATCGTCCACACCAATGGCACGAGCTGATCTCCTTCATCTTCTTGATCAGCTTCCACCCCCCTATTTGCTGGTTGGGGACTTCAATGCCCACCACCCGCTTTGGGGATCTCCACATCCTTGTCCACGTGGCTCCCTATTGCTAGACGTCTTCCACCAAGCGGATCTAGTTTGCCTCAACACTGGGGTCCCCACATTTTTGTCTGCCTCCACGACAAATTTATCTCATTTGGACCTTGCGGTCGGTACTGTTCCGCTAGCTCGGCGCTTCGAGTGGTTCGCCCTTGATGATACAAACTCGAGTGACCACTTTCCATGTGTCCTTAGACTGCAGCCTCAACTGCCATATATGCGCCTGCGACGCTGGAAGTTTGCCCAAGCCGATTGGACACTTTTTTCGTCTCTAGCGACATTCGATGACCGTCGCTTTCCCAGCGTCGACGATGAGGTCACACATATTACCGACGTTATTCTTACAGCTGCGGAACGTTCAATACCACGCACCTCCGAATTGCCCCGGCGCCCCCCAGTTCCTTGGTGGAACGAGGCATGCCGTGACGCAATACGTGAGCGGCGACGTGCTCTTCGCATTTTCCGTCACCATCCTACTTTGGCCAACTGTATCCGCTATAAGCAGCTCCGTGCGCGATGCCGTCGCGTCATCCGCAATAGCAAGAAGGCAAGCTGGAAATTCTTTATTAGCTCATTTAACACCTTCACTTCCTCCTCTTGGTCCCTCCGTCTGTTTCTCGGGAGGTGTGACCTGAGGTGTAAACATTCACCTAAGGCGGGAGTGCCCTCTGAGAGGGTCCCCACAAGGAAGGAGCGCGCCATCGGAGACGCTGGCAATCATGGGGGATTCCTCCGCAATGGATTCTACTCCATCTCTTTCGACTTCGACCCAAAAACGGAAACGTGACCAGCCAACAGTGACAAAAGTACTACCGCCTGTCCCACAGTTCCTCGTAGTTTCTCGATCTGAGGACGGAAAGGATTTTTCCTCTGTCAACCCTTTCGTTATTCAGAAGGGCGTAGATGCCATAGCCGGATCTGTCAAATCTTGTACCAGGTTGCGTAACGGCACCTTATTACTAGAAACTGAGAGTGCCTTTCAGGCACAAAAACTGCTTCGGGCCACCCTCCTGTACACGTTCCCTGTCCGGGTGGAGGCCCACCGAACTTTGAATTCGTCTCGTGGTGTAGTCTATACTAGCTCCCTCGACGGATTGACTGACGAGGAGCTTCAATCATTCCTCGCTGAGCAGGGCGTGACGGCTGTCCATAGGGTCATGAAAAAGGTCAACAATGACATTGTACCGACCCGGACAATTTTCTTGACCTTCGATAGTGTTAAGCTGCCATCGCGCATGAAGGCGGGCTACGAGGTTATTTCTGTTCGCCCCTATGTCCCGACACCTACGCGCTGCTACCAGTGTCAGCGTTTCAACCACACTCGACAGTCTTGTTCCAATGCGGCTAAATGTGTCACTTGTGGCAGGGATGCCCATGAGGGTGACTGTCCACCTCCGTCTCCTCGTTGTGTGAACTGTCAGGGTGACCATGCCGCATCCTCCCGCGACTGTCCTGTCTATAAGGAAGAACGCTGTATCCAAGAAATTCGAGTCAAAGAGAAAGTGTCCACCTCGGCTGCTCGCAAGCTATTGGCTAGTAGGAAGCCCACGCTGCTCCCAGCGGGGAAATACAGTACTGTCCTCGCCTCTCCTCGGACTACCCGGGAGGTAGCAACCCAGACATGCGATCTGACCTTCAGCACCACGGTCGTCCGTTCGGCCAGTGCTAAGATCGCGCGGTCGACGTCTCCACTTCCTCCCATCACCCCACAGACACGAGCACCTTCCTCAGCTTCTGCTAAGACGAAGACATCGAAGTCAGATGCACGGGCCTTCAAGAAGGAACCATCCCGTGCAGACTTCCTCCGTACCTCGACCTCCCAGCCTTCGACCGGTACTTCCACTACCCGTCCTTCCAAAAAGGCGCATAGGAAGCACAGTTCTCCTTCTCCGCCACGGCGCATTTCTTCTCCTGCGCCACCCAGCGGTTGCCGCCCCAGGCCGTCATCCGTTTCGCCTGGCCGCACCGCTGGTAGCCGTACATCTGGCCGTTCACTGGCGGAGGAAGCTCCCCCTCCCGGCCATCCTCCCGAGATGGCCGATGACCCTATAGACCCAATGGACGATGACTGTCCGCCTACTGATAGCGGCGGCAGTGCTCGCTCGAAGCCAGGCCCTAAGCGGCCTTCGAGGTGACCACTTCTCTCATCTTCCTTTTCTTACGATGGCACTTATTCACTGGAATATTCGCAGCATTCGCTCCAACCGAGAGGACTTGAAGTTGCTGCTCCGCTTGCACCGTCCGCTCGTCGTAGCCCTCCAGGAAACGAAGCTACGCCCATGCGATCAAATTGCCTTGGCACACTACACCTCTGTGCGTTTTGACCTACCCCCTGTGGTAGGTATCCCAGCTCATGGAGGGGTTATGTTGCTGGTCCGGGATGATATTTACTACGATCCCATCACGTTGCACACCGGCCTGCAGGCAGTTGCCATCCGCATTACTCTCCCCACTTTTACGTTTTCCTCTTGTACCGTTTACACTCCATCGTCATCTGCCGTTACCAGGGCAGACGTGATGCAACTTATTGCGCAGCTACCTGCACCATTTTTGTTAACTGGAGACTTCAATGCCCACCATCCCCTTTGGGGCTCTCCAGCATCCTGCCCGAGGGGCTCCTTGTTAGCAGACCTTTTCAACCAGCTCGATCTTGTCTGCCTCAATACTGGCGCCCCTACTTTTCTTTCGGACACATCTCACACCTATTCCCATTTAGACCTCTCTATATGTACTCCCCAACTTGCACGCCGGTTTGAGTGGTATGCACTTTCTGATACATATTCGAGCGACCACTTCCCGTGTGTTATCCATCTCCTGCAGCATACCCCCTCTCCGTGCTTCTCTAATTGGACCATCTCCAAGGCAGACTGGGGGCTCTTCTCTTCCAGGGCGACCTTTCAGGATCAAACCTTTACAAGCTGCGATCGTCAGGTCGCACACCTCATGGAAGTCATTCTCGCTGCTGCTGAATATTCCATCCCTCACCCTCCTTCTCCACGTCGCGTACCGGTCCCCTGGTGGACCGCAGCATGTAGAGACGCTTTACGTGCTCGTCGACGTGCTTTGCGCACATTTAAACGCCACCCTACAGTGGCGAATTGTGTCAATTATAAACGATTACGTGCTCAGTGTCGTCGTATTATCAAAGAAAGCAAGAAAGCCAGCTGGGCTGCTTTCACAAGCACCTTCAACAGTTTTACTCCTTCTTCTGTTGTCTGGGGTAGCCTGCGCCGGCTATCTGGCACTAAGGTCCACTCACCAGTTTCTGGCTTGAAGGTCGCGAATGACGTCCTTGTGACCCCTGAGGCTATCTCCAATGCCTTCGGCCGCTTTTTCGCAGAGGTTTCGAGGTCCGCTCATTACCACCCTGCCTTCCTCCCCCGCAAACAGGCAGAGGAGGCTAGGCCACCTAACTTCCGCTCCTCGAATTGTGAAAGTTATAATGCCCCATTCACCATGCGGGAACTCGAAAACGCACTTGGCCGATCACGGTCCTCCGCTCCAGGGCCAGATTCTATTCATATTCAGATGCTGAAGAACCTTTCTCCTGCGGGTAAAGGTTTTCTTCTTCGTACATACAATCGCATCTGGATTGAGGGACATGTTCCCGCATGCTGGCGCGAGTCTATTGTTGTCCCGATTCCTAAGCCGGGGAAGGACAAGCACTTGCCTTCCAGTTATCGATCTATCTCGCTTACCAGCTGTGTCTGTAAAGTGATGGAGCGAATGGTTAACTCTCGATTGGTTTGGCTGCTCGAGTCTCTACGCCTACTTACCAATGTACAATGTGGATTTCGTAGGCGCCGCTCTGCTGTTGACCATCTGGTTACCTTGTCGACCTTCATTATGAATAACTTCTTGCGGAAGCGCCCGACCGCGGCTGTGTTCTTTGATTTGGAGAAGGCTTACGACACCTGTTGGAGGGCGGGCATTCTCCGCACCATGCATACATGTGGCCTTCGCGGTCGCCTCCCTCTTTTTATTCGTTCCTTTTTAATGGATCGACAGTTCAGGGTACGTGTGAGTTCTGTCCTGTCCGACACCTTTCGCCAGGAGAATGGGGTGCCACAGGGCTCAGTTTTGAGCGTCGCTCTCTTCGCCATCGCGATCAATCCAATAACGGATTGCCTCCCAGCTGATGTATCAGGCTCCCTTTTCGTGGACGATTTTACCATCTATTGCAGCGCGCAGTGTACACGTGTCCTGGAGCGCTGTCTGCAGCGTTGTCTTGACCGTCTTTACTCCTGGAGTGTCGCCAATGGCTTCCGTTTTTCAGCCGAGAAGACGGTCTGTATTAACTTCTGGCGCTACAAAGAGTTTCTCCCACCGTCCTTACGACTCGGTCCCGTTGCTCTCCCAATCGTGGAGACAACCAAATTTTTAGGCCTTACATTTGACAGGAAACTTAGCTGGTCTCCACATGTGTCATATTTGGCCGCCCGTTGTACCCGTTCTTTAAATATCCTCCGTGTTCTCAGTGGTCTGTCGTGGGGAGCGGATCGAACCGTACTACTTCGTCTATATTGGTCGATCGTCCGCTCCAAGCTGGATTATGGGAGCTTCGTATACTCCTCTGCACGGCCATCCATCTTACGCCGCCTCAACTCCATACAACATCGGGGTTTACGACTTGCGATCGGAGCATTTTATACCAGTCCCGTAGAGAGTCTTCATGCTGACGCTGGCGAATTGCCACTCACCTACCGGCGCGATATACTGCTTTGTCGGTATGCCTGTCGGCTACTGTCAATGCCCGACCATCCGTCTTATCGTTCTTTTTTTGACGACTCTCTTGACCGTCAATAGGGGTTGTCTGTCTCTGCCCTGCTACCCCCTGGAGTTCGCTTTCGTCGCCTCCTTCAACACCTTAATTTTTCACTCCCTGCAACCTTTAGAGTGGGCGAGAGCCGCACGCCACCTTGGCTCCAGGCTCAGGTCCGCGTTCACCTTGACCTCAGCTCGCTCCCAAAAGAGGTCACCCCCGGTTCAGTCTACCACTCCCGTTTTTTGGAACTTCGTTCGAAGTTCATCGACATGACTTTCATTTATACAGATGGCTCTAGGACCAATGACGGGGTCGGGTGTTCCTTTATTGTCGAGGCACAAAGTTTCAAATACCGGCTCCATGGCCATTGTTCGGTCTTCACAGCTGAGCTCTTTGCCCTCTACCAGGCTGTTCTTTACATCTGCCGCCACCGACATTCTGCTTATGTCATCTGCTCAGATTCCCTGAGCGCCATCCAGAGCCTCAGTGATCCGTACCCGGTTCACCCTTTCGTACACCGGATCCAACGCTCTCTTCAGCAGCTGGTGGACGTCGGTTCTCCAGTTAGCTTTATGTGGGTTCCTGGCCATGTCGGTATCCCTGGAAACGAAGCTGCAGATGCCGCGGCCAAGGCTGCGGTCCTCCAGTCTCGGACAGCTTCTTGTTGCGTCCCTTCGTCCGATTTTAGCAGGGTGATTTGTCGGCGCATCTTATCTCTGTGGCATGCCGATTGGGCTGCACTTACCGACAACAAGCTTCGGGCCTTAAAACCTCTTCCCGTGGCTTGGACGTCCTCCTCACGCCCTTCTCGGCGGGAGGAGGTCGTTTTAGCCCGGTTAAGAATTGGACACTGCCGGTTCAGCCATCGCCATCTGCTGACGGCTGCGCCGGCGCCGTTCTGCCCATGTGGGCACTTGCTGACGGTTAGACACATTTTAATGTCCTGTCCAGATCTTAACACACTGCGCCTCGATCTTAACCTGCCAAATACTTTCGATGCCATTTTAGCGGATGACCCACGAGCAGCTGCTCGTGTTCTTCGTTTTATCAATTTGACAAACCTCGCTAAGGACATTTGATGATGCTGTTTTTTAATCCTATGCCTGTCAGTCTGTCTTTTATCATGTTTTCCCTTTTAGTTGTTGTGGTCAACTTGTGCCTCGCGGTGCATTCTTAGAGTAGTCAGGGCGCTAATGACCATTGAAGTTGTGCGCCCTAAAACCACAAAAAAAAAAAAAAAAAAAAAAAAAAAAAAAAAAGATTCCTCCTCGGAAGTTTGGAGTCGGCTTCGACGGTTCTCAGACGCGCCTAGTTTCTTCCCGGTCTCTGGGCTCATTGTCGCGCATGATACCTTAGTGGACCCCGTCGCAATTTCTAACTCATTGGGTCAGCACTTTGCTGAGATTTAGAGCTCTTCAAATTACCCACCAGCGTTTCTCCCGAAGAAACGTGCAGCGGAAGTGCGACATCTTGCTTTCTCCTCTCAATATCACGAAAGCTACAATACTGTTTTCTCCATGCAGGAACTCCAACATGCCCTCTCTTCTTCTCGCTCCTCTGCCCGAGGACCGGATGGTATCCATGTCCAAATGTTGCTGCATTTATCAACCCATAGTCTGCGATGTATGAAACAGGCGAAATACCCTCAGACTTCAAGAAGAATATAATAATTCCAATCCCAAAGTAAGCAGGTGTTGACAAACGTGAAAATTACCGAACTATCAGTTTAATAAGCCACAGCTGCAAAATACTAACACGAATTCTTTACAGACGAATGGAAAAACTAGTAGAAGCCGACCTCGGGGAAGATCAGTTTGGATTCCGTAGAAATGTTGGAACACGTGAGGCAATACTGACCTTACGACTTATCTTAGAAGAAAGATTAAGGAAAGGCAAACCTACGTTTCTAGCATTTGTAGACTTAGAGAAAGCTTTTGACAATGTTGACTGGAATACTCTCTTTCAAATTCTAAAGGTGGCAGGGGTAAAATACAGGGAGCGAAAGGCTATTTACAATTTGTACAGAAACCAGATGGCAGTTATAAGAGCCGAGGGACATGAAAGGGAAGCAGTGGTTAGGAAGGGAGTAAGACAGGGTTGTAGACTCTCCCCGATGTTATTCAATCTGTATATTGAGCAAGCAGTAAAGGAAACAAAAGAAAAATTCGGAGTAGGTATTAAAATCCATGGAGAAGAAATAAAAACTTTGAGGTTCGCCGATGACGTACTTCTGTCAGACACAGCAAAGGACTTGGAAGAGCAGTTAAACGGAATGGATGGTGTCTTGAAGGGAGGATATAAGATGAACATCAACAAAAGCAAAACGAGGATAATGGAATGTAGTCGAATTAAGTCGGGTGATGTTGAGGGTATTAGATTAGGAAATGAGACACTTAAAGTAGTAAAGGAGTCTTGCTATTTGGGGAGCAAAATAACTGATGATGGTCGAGGTAGAGAGGATATAAAATGTAGACTGGCAATGGCAAGGAAAGCGTTTCTGAAGAAGAGAAATTTGTTAACATCGAGTATAGATTTAAGTGTCAGGAAGTCTTTTCTGAAAGTATTTGTATGGAGTGTAGCCATGTATGGAAGTGAAACATGGACGGTAAATAGTTTGGACAAGAAGAGAATAGAAGCTTTCGAAATGTGGTGCTACAGAAGAATGCTGAAGATTAGATGGGTAGATCACATAACTAATGAGGAGGTACTGAATAGGATTGGGGAGAAGAGGAGTTTGTGGCACAACTTGACCAGAAGAAGGGATCGGTTGGTTGGACATGTTCTGAGGCATCAAGGGATCACCAATTTAGTATTGGAGGGCAGCGTGGAGGGTAAAAATCGTAGCGGGAAACCAAGAGATGAATACACTAAGCAGATTCAGAAGGATGTAGGTTGCAGTAGGTACTGGGAGATGAAGAAGCTTGCACAGGATAGAGTATCATGGAGAGCTGCATCAAACCAGTCTCAGGACTGAAGACCACACCAACCAACCAGTCTGCGTTACCTCCTTCACCTTTATAATCGAAGTTGGACGGACAGTACTTTTCCCAGACGATGGCGGGAAGCTATCGTCGTTCCCGTTCCGAAACCTGGAAAGGACAAACATCTCCCCTCTAGCTATCGCCCCATTTCTCTCTCGAGTAGTGTCTGTAAGGTTTTGGAGCGTATGGTGAATTACCGTTTAGCTTGGTGGCTCTAATCCCGCAGTCTTTTAACACCTGCCCAATGCGGATTCCGAAAGCATCGTTCTGCAGTTGACCATCTTGTTGCTCTCTCCACTTACATCATGAACAATTTTCTCCGGAAACGCCAAACGGTAGCAATATTTTTTGATCTGGAGAGAGCATACGATACCTGTTGGGAGGACAGGCATACTCCGCACACTGTTGTCTTGGGGCTTTCGAGGCCGGCTGCCCCTTTCTCTTCGCGAATTTATGGCAGGGCGCACATTTAGGGTGCGGGTGAACACTACTCTCTCCCGTACCTTCTCCCAAGGAAACGGGGTACCCCAGGGCTCCGTGCTGAGTGTTGTACTGTTTGCCATCGCCATAAATCCAATTATGGATTGTCTCCTTCCTGATGTCTCGGGCTCCCTCTTTGTGGACGATTTTGCGATCTACTACAGCTCTCAACGGACAAGCCTTCTTGAACGTCTTCAAGGATGTCTCGATCTCTTCCACTCTTGGAGCATCGAAACCGGCTTCCGTTTTTCTCCCAGTAAGACCGTTTGTGTTAATTTTTGGCGACGAAAGGAGTTTCTTCCACCCTCCTTACATCTAGGACCTGTCAACCTTCCGTTTTCAGATGTCGCTAAATTCTTGGGTCTTATGTTTGACAGAAAACTGTGCTGGTCCTCCCACGTTTCCTATCTTTCGGCTCGCTGTCTGCGATCCCTCAACACCCTCCGTGTCCTGAATGTTACTTCCTGGTGAGCGGACCGAGTGGTCCTTCTCCGCCTCTATCGCGCCTTACTGCACTCGAAATTGGACTATGGAAGCATAGTCTACTCCTCTGCTCGGCCGTCTATTCTTCGGCGTCTCGACTCTATCCACCACCGTGGATTACGTTTAGTGTCTGGAGCCTTTTACACCAGCCCTGTGGAAAGCCTTTATGCTGAGACTGCTGAACCTCTGCTGTCCAATCGGCGAGCAGTCCTTCTGAGTCGTTATGCTAGCCATCTGTCTTCTATGCCTGCTAATCCAGCCCATGACATTTTTTTCGACGCCTCCTTTGATGTAGGGTATGCAGGCCGCCCCTCCTCCATACTACCACCGGGAGTCCACTTCCGTCAACTGCTCCATTCTTTCCTTCCGCTTTCCTAAAAACTTCTTGACAACTTGGGGTACAGCACCACCATGGCTCCGTCACCGGATCTGCCTGCTCAGAGACCTTTGTCGATTTCCCAAGGATGGTACCCCTTCACTTGTTTATCGTCGGGTATTTGCTGCTCTATGTGCACAAATGACGGACGCCACATTTATTTACACCGACGGCTCGAAAACATCGTTAGATGTAGGGAGTGCCTATATTGTTGGCGACACCCCAAATCACTTTCGGCTTCCCGACCAGTGTTCGGTTTATACTGCGGAGCTTTACGCTGTTCTCCAGGCTGTCCACTACATCCGCCGCCATCAGCGAATACAGTACGTAATCTGCTCAGATTCTCTCAGCTCTCTCCTCAGTCTCCAAGCTCTTTACCCTGTGCACCCTCTGGTCCACCGGATTCAGGACTGTCTGCGCTTGCTCCACCTGGGGGGGCGTCTCGGTGGCGTTCCTCTGGCTCCCGGGACACGCTGGTATCTGTGGGAATGAGGCGGCCGATATAGTGGCCAAGGCTGCAGTCTCTCTTCCTCGGCCAGCTATTCAGTCGATTCCCTTCACCGATCTACGGAGCGTTTTATGTCGCAGAGTTGTTCATTTATGGCACGCGCATTGGTCGACACTTCCCCATAATAAATTGCGGGACGTGAAAGCTCTTCCTTGTGCTTGGACCTCTTCCTGCCGAACGCGTCGTCGGGAGGAGATAATTTTAACTAGACTTCGGATAGGGCACTGTCTTTTTAGCCATCGACATCTTTTAAGCAGCGATCCTCCCCCACTCTGTCCCCACTGCTCTCAGCTGTGGACGGTAAGACACCTTTTAATTGAATGCCCCTATTTTAATCCGTTACGCTCCCGTCTACAGCTAACGCCTGATATATCGTCGATTTTAGCAGACGACACGCGCTCAGCCGACCGCGTTCTCCAGTTTATTAGCGCCAGTGAAATGACGTCAGTCATTTGAAGCTTTTTTTGGGGACAACCAACCCCTTTCTGTAGTGGATTTTTAAGCCTTCCTTCTGCTTTTAGTTTCTCAAATTTTATGACTTTCGTTCCCATTGCTGCTGGTTTCCATTTCCGGCTTTTTTTTGTTTCCTAAGTCACGGACCGGGCGCTAATGACCATAGCAGTTTTGCGCCCCAAATCCAAACAAAAAAAAAAAAAAAAAAAAAAAAAAAATTCTCTGTTCACTTTATCAAGTGTTTCCCTATCAACCGAGTCAAATGCATTTTTAAAATATAGAAATGTTACAACTATATCTTTGGACTTTGTAAATCTGTGATGAATTACGGACTGTAGGTTGAAAATGTGTTCTGAGCAAAATCTGCACTTTCTAAAACCACTGTAATACTCTACCAAATGGTTACCAAGTGTTGCTCCTTCCATGTTTAATAGTATTGTTGAGAATTTTCTTACACAATATATATTTTTTTAATCCGTGTTTCTGCTAATTCAGTTTTCGTAACACTGTTTGTGCGCACGAACCGCTGCGAAGCATTCCCTATTGTAATCTGTGGCACACTAAGAGAAGCAGGATGTGGCGGCGTTGTCAGCAGCTGCTCTCTTCCGTCAACAGATGTCGCCGAGGTTTCCGCCGTGTAGATTACTGCAGTACGTGTTTTGCTTTACTCGTTACGGAAATACAGATGGGACGGTCATGCCAGCTGAAAATTAGAGAGAACTGAAGTTTGCGTTTGGTCTCTTCAGACGAGCTGCACCTATCTGGCAAAAACCTTACATTTCGTGCGAGAAATAAGGTGACTGTAGGTGCTTTCAGAAAGTGCTTCATTGCCGCACCAACCGTATGTACAAGTTGCAAATGCTTGACCTCGCTCCCTGGTCTGCCTCAGGCTAGCGAGTCGCCACTGTTCCTGTGTTCTGCCGCCTCAGTTAAAGACGGGCGACAGATGCAAGAAGGAGCAGCTCCCATCATGTCGCGGATTATCGAGAGAGAGAGAGAGAGAGAGAAAACGCTGGAAGGTGGAAGATGAGAAAAAATCCCTCCAGGGTTTCCTTCAGGTGGCACCGAAGGTTCTGAAATTTTTTCAACAATTTTAACAGATCTGGACCCATTAAAAAAATTATGCTAACAACTTAGCCTCACGGAGATATTTGATATCGTTAACCAGTTCGTCTCGGGTGTAGTCATCATCATCGATATTGAAATAGTTCACGTGGTAGTCGGTGCTCAAGTTTTCCTTCATTCTTTGGTTCAGATTTATCGAATTTGGATTGTACTCGAGCCTCGGCATTTCTTCTCTATTTGGGTGTCTGACTGTGATGCTTTTGCAAATTTCTTCTCTACACTCTGATGACACGGTAAGTGTAATCGCAGTAATCGTCAAATAATTTCGAGAGTAGGAACATGTTTCAAATTTTCATTTTTAGGGACAAGATGAGGTAGTAATTGATGTAAATTTTGAACGTGCTCTTCACCAAACCGTGTTTTCTAAGGGCAGACGTACACGGAAGACTTACTGTCACGCAACCATTTCGTCTTTGTTGCTTTATTGTTGCTTCTGCTTTCGAGAGCTCGCACGAGATGAGCAACTGTTTCCTGACAGGGATTGTTTTGAGACTGCAGTGGTTTGTGCTGTTATCATTCGACAAAGGACAAAACGGGAAAGGAATTACTGGATTCGCCAACTTAAGTCTGAAAGACTAAATGAAGGGAAAGTCACTTTAATATTTCAACAGCTAAGATGTTACCCAGAGAAATCCTTCAGTTCCGCACGAGTGTAACGTCACGTGACGAGCTAGTCGCAGTTCTGGGGCCTGCCATCGCCTACCGAAATACAAATGCGCGCCTCCTACCGAAATACAAATGCGACAGGTGATTCCACCCGAAGAGAGGCTCAGTGTTACGTTACGGTAGGTTGCATGAAATTACACATTTTTATTTAGCTTGATATTTATTAATTCCAGCAATCCAGTTAGTAACAGGAATCATTACATTTTGTATAAAAGATGTCCAAAGCAACTGATGGAAATGGCAGAAAATGAATGCAGGTATAAACACTGTTGCATGTAGTGACATCGTACATAGTTTCTGATCCATGTGGAGGCCCAGAAAAATTTGTCGGGTATGAGTTTACACTGTCTCAATCATGAGGAGTAGTAAGGATGGTTTAGGAGCTGTTTCCGGCAGTAGGTTAATTGTCAGACGTAGATGTTCCAGTAAACACACATGCAGGGGTGAAGAAGCTAGAACACCGAACGCCACGACTGAAACCGTCACATGTGTCATTTGGTACACACGTGATCTGTAAAAGTCTCATTACCTGAAGAACCTCAATTTGTGCATCAATCATTTGGTGTGTGGGTATTGGTTTCAGCGTAGCTACAAGAGACAATGCAAATTGTGTTGCAGGGTCTTCCATTGATGAAGCAGTTTCTTTCTTCTCTCGAAGTATATCGAGTAAAGTTTCTTCCTAACTTCTTTGGATTGTAGAAGGTATGTGGAGATAGAACAATGGGTGGCCTTTGAAGGTTCGTGGTCTTTGAAGGTTCTGTTTCCTCAGGTTCCTCATTGCTTATTACTGTGTCAGCATTTCCACTTGCATCACGTAGTTCTACGGTTGGTAGAAGAAACAAGTTGATTTGTACTTTCACACTTACCGTGGCTGCTTGTCCCGACTTGGCAAATTTTTGCTCACACAATTCTCTTGCAGAGCATGTCCTTCGATTTTTCCGTCTTTGTTGTACCAGTGTTCCTAGGAAACAGACAATAAATTGAAATGTTTGACATTGTTGTAGATGTTAATTTATTTTCGTGAAATATAAATGAAAACTATTATTCAGTTACATAACTTTTCAGGTATGCAGCGACTGGATCAAGTTTAAATGATCTTCCATACAAGTACTTTATTTGTGCTAGCACAGTCTGCAAAATAGTGAAAGCAACATCCACTGAAATATGAAATGTTTTGCTATGTGTGGTTATGCCAGAGAAATGTGAGGAAGAGTTGTTGGCTGAACAGTTCTATAAAAAAACCATTTCTGCAACAAGATACAGGTGGAAAACGTATTCGAATAATACAACTTCAAAGTTCTGGCTCAGATTTTTTTTAATTATAAAAAAATCTCTCCTGTGGTATTGATGGCATGGGTCGATGCTGAATACCAATTTGTTGGTTCGCCCTTCTGTCGGCGGCCGGAGCAACTGAAAAGTTGTCTCTGGGGAGTCGCTGTGTGTGTGCGCGCTCTTACATATGATTGTACAGACTCTGTGCAAAAGGCGAGACAGTTGCACGACAAAAGTCCTCCCTTGGGCGCCCGCCCTAATGGAAAGCAAGACTTCGTCAAACACCCAATCACTAAATTTAACAGTGAGAGGCATTGTTGAGTTTAGCACTAACATGTAGTCCGGTTTCATTGACAAAATTTGCCGCTTACAGCTACACTACAATTTTTTTTTACTGTGAGGTATCTTTTTCTCTAACATTATCTTTCAAGGCGTGTCTAGAATTTGCATACTCGAGAACATAACATACATCACATACATTGTTGGCCTCGAACCAGAGAGCATTCTGTTCATCTAATCCTATAATCTCGCCAGTGGGTTATAAGACTTGGCTACTAAGGACGACATTTGTACAAAATTACAAATGCTAGCACGTAAATACAATAAATTGATATAAAACATACCTAGAGCTCGTATGCGAGTGTAAGATTCTTTCAGCAGATAGATACAACAATGTGCCGAATTACGAGGACTATGAAATGCTGAAAGGCACACTTAAGATGTGATGTCTTGTTTCTTTCGTGACATAATGTAAGATCCTTAGTTCCACACGTAGGAACATGAGGGCCTCCTGCGTCATCGTAGCTGCGCAAGCGCGCTGACTCCTTCCACCTGGCGCTCTCTGTCAGCTGCTGAAACGAACCTCATATTTCTAACAGGTCGCGGGAAAATATTGAGAATGGTGGTTTCAAAAACGTACAGCGTAAATTTCCTTTTACGCAAGATGAACTATGTGCGAGAACGTACAATGAATTTATTGAATCACAGAGCGTTTGACTCTCATTTAAAAATCAACTCTTCGGTGACGAGCTATTTAGAGGAATTTAGAGTCCAGAAGATGAGACATTTGGGTCGTTACTAAAAGTTTTACAATCACGTTAGTGTGACGTGTATTAAAGTGTAAAACGCGCACAGATCATCAATATTGTATGTGCAGCCTTAGCTTCTCTTTCAGCTTATTAATCTTTGAGACCAATATTGTATGTGTTTATTAATTTAAACCATGAGCTTTTATTATTTGTGTCTTGGCGCTACTTAAGAGTGATGTTGCTATTGGCTGACTATATCGCGTGTCCTGTGCTGTCAATACCTGCCGAGATCACGTGACATGAGCTATGGCTGGCTTACAAAAGCTCTTCGCAATCTCGATTTCAATGCATCGGAAAGTAACATGCGGTGTTTGAGGGAATCCGAATGTATACCTCCATAATAGGAACATATGCACGACATCAAAGGTCTTGCAAAACGTTTTTTTTTCTTTCCGCGCTGAATTTAGTTTCCTAAAGTGCTGGGAATTCTACGTCGGTACAACAATCAAAGAAGTGATGAGTTTTACAGTGGGGAGGAAGAGTATATTGTCGCTTAACACGGAAAAAGTGTATTTTGACCCGGGAGAAAGTCTATTTTTAACCGAGAAGCCGAGGAAAAATGCGTGAATTTTTTTCCTTGTCCATGTACACGCCCTGTTAGGTTGTTGATGTACAGAACATGTAATGATAAGTCGATAGTTCTACAACTCTACAACCAGCAGTATATTTATAATGTGCAGCTGCTATTTTTATACGCAGGAGTGTCTGGATATTTTGTCCACCGACACACATTTTTTTCAAGATGTCGAGAGTCGGTATCAACATTTTAGTAAATATCGATCTATTGGATGCCACATTATTAAAAATACCCTGATGTAGCGCCGACTGCCGTTCCGCAGCCGAAGTCTGTCAATTGCGGCCGTGCGGCCATTAGAGAAGACGGCGGCAGCCCTTGCAGGCGAGTCAGCCGAGTACAGGGGGCAGCTCGGCCGACGCTAGGCCCTTCCTGCAGCTCGCGTGCGCCACGCCGCAGCCGCCTGCGTGTGCAGACACGGCTGTCGGCTCAGTCTAACATTCGACCTGGTCTCTCTTTGAAGGCACGCGTTTGCTTCCTGACGGTGAAACACCTGGTCTCAAGTCGAAATTAGAAACTAGTCGCAATTGTACGTAGACGGAATACACTTTATTTAAATACTTGGAGCACATACTGAAATGTGTTCGACAGTCGCCGACAGGCGGTAGGGGGCGTCGCTTGTGAGGGTCGCCTGCCCTGGCCGCCCTCTGCCCTGGACGCGGTACAGTGTGTCCGTCAAGTCGTGCGCCCTCTCCGCTCCACAGTGCTGTCCCGGCGACCCAGTCTGGCCACACAGCCTGGCGCCGCTCACTCCCAGCTCAGCGACTGCCCTGTCCACAAAAACACGACATTATGGAGTAAATTGGACTAACGCGGGAACAGGAATCAAATGTCAGCGTTCCCGTATCTCTCAGAAATATAAAAGCGGATTCCTGTTTGTCTGAATGCGTGTTCGTCTGCAACTTCATCCACAATTGGCGCATACATTCCGTCCGATACGGTTTTTAAACAACACATAGTGCAGCTGTACTGGAGAATTTAAGCCTTTCCTTTGATGCAGTCCGCTTAAACGCAACAATTCTTGCTACACGAGTAGTGCTCAAAAGTAACGGCGAACTCGCCATTTTGCTTTTTTTATAACTGAGATTCGCACGACTTTTTTGTCGTTGTGATGGTAAACGTGCGGGAAAAGTATGTGTACATCAGGAAAATGGGATATTTTGTCTGTTGTCACATCTTGGAAAAGTTATTGGTGTGTTAGTAGAATTGGCGATTATTTGTTTAATGTAAAATCGGATTATCGCGTTTGTATTAAATTTGGCTGTGCGAACGGAGTCAAATTCATCAACCTTTAGAGACATTACATTTTGCTTTTCGCGAATCTACTATCAATACGGGAAGTGTTTACGACTGGTGTAAATATTTCTTCGATGTCAACGGTTTGGTGCAGCACAAATTCCTGTCACACAGTGAAACGGTCAGCAAGCAGTAAAACCTACAAGCTCAACGCCAGCGGCATGACGCAATCCGAAAAAAGAAAAACCTCTATAGTCTGGGAGACGAGTCTTTGGTACTGACAGCTCGGTAGCGTCTTTCCGTTGCCTAGCGACCGCAGGCAGGCAGCCAGAGACTGAGCGGGTAGCAAGGGCCACGTTGCCGCCCTGAAACCCAGTCGCGCTCGCTCATGAAACTCACCAGTGTCTCTCGCGTGCAGGCGGTGCGGTCGTTCGTCGTTTGTCTGAAGTTGAATTCGCAGTTTATTTCGTTTTTGTTGTTTCTAGTGTTTCTTTGTTTATGTTTCGTTGTAAACAATGTCTAGTGCGGCGGGTAGCACCAGCCCAACACAAGAAGTGAAACGGAGGAAGAAAAGTGTGCTACACACCCAGGCCCGTGAATTCGTGTGCTCTGTGAGGCATTACTTTGAGAAAGAAAAGGACAAAGGTGGGCCCTTAATTCCTGTTGTTCAGGTTGTGAAGAGAACTGCAGCAGCATTGAAAATAAGTAAGAACACTGTTGTAAAGATAGGGAAAGAACAGTATAGTGTAGATTGTGACGAGAGTGGCACAACAAAGCTGCACACACCAGGAAAGAAGCGACAGAGAAATAAGCAGGTGACAGCTTTGGACGATTTTCAGAAAGACGCTATTCGTCGTCATATATACAGCTATTATAAGAGAAGGGAACATCCCACTCTATCTAAATTACTGGTGTCGCTTCAGAAAGACGATCTTTTTAAAGGGAGCAAATTTTCATTGCGTACAGTGTTGAAAGACATAGGCTTCAGCTATTCACTGTTTAACGGACTCAAAATATTAATGGAAAGGACAGATGTAGTTGCATGGCGGTGCAGATTTCTGCGTAGGATCATGGGTGTGGAATTCGAAAGTGGTTAGATGAAACTTGGGTCAATGCCAGCCATTCTTTACGTAGAGGCTGGAATGATGGAACGCCCGAGGGGATAATGGCAGTGCCTGTTGGCAAAGGAGGGCGTATTATTGTCTTACATGCAGGAACATCGAAAGGTTTTGTGCCAAACTGCTTGAAAATGTTTCGGTCAAAAAAGACAGGAGATTACCATGAAGAAATGAACAGTGTAGTATTTCAAGAGTGGTTCGAGACATCGCTTATGACGAATCTGACAAGTCCATCAGTGATTGTTATGGACAATGCGCCTTATCATTCCGTTGTTAACGATAAGGCACCAACCTTGGCAACAAAAAAAAGACGATATCATTCAGTGGTTGAACCGGCGAAAAGTACATTTCAGAGACGATTTAAGGAAGGCGAAACTGCTCGAAATTGTGGCACAAAAGAAACCCCAATTTCCAACATATGTAATTGACGAGATTGCTAAAAGGCACAGGCATGAAATCGTTCGGCTTTCTCCATACCACTGTCACTTCAATGCAATTGAAGGAGTGTGGGCGCAGATAAAAAATTACATTGCTGCTAACAATAAAAAATTCACGATCTCTGAAGTGGAAACTCTCCTTCCAGCAGCTATCAATAAAGTGACAAACGAGACGTGGGCTAAAATTGTAAACAGCACTGCAAGTGCCATCAGAGAGGCGGCCAAAACCGAAGGGGTTGTGGAAGAATGCATCGAAAATTTAATTATACATCTGGGAGAGAGCAGTGATAGTTGGAGTAGTGCTGAGGAAGACAATGTCAAATCGGATTCTGACAGTGATGTGAGTGGTGTTTTTCCATTACAGTAACTACAACGTACTCAGGAATGTAAGGAGGGAGTTTGCTATCGATCTACAACCAGATCATCATATTGTGAGTACTTCCTTCAGGTTATAGCTCTTAATACACTGACCAATTATTTTGTAACTTGTAGTAGAACAAATTAATAATGCTAATACTTAACAATGGAAACCAAAACTGCTAATGTTCAACAACTTGCGAAAATAGTTTTCATTTCAGTTGTGAAGTTTAACAAATAACTTTATTATGTTTCAGCATCTTAGATACTTGTACTAAATAGCTCTTATCAGTTTTCGAGTTAATATATTTCAAGCATCAAATTTAAATAAATTCACGCGTACCAATACGACTTGTATTTTGTCTCGCTTTTATTTCTGCTGCTAAAGAATGCGTGTAGCAGACAGGGCGCCGCGTGCTGTGAGCCACGTTCGGCAACAGCGCCGTCTGCCCGCCGGAACTGTCACTACCAGTCACTCGTCTCGCGGACTATAGATTTGTGGCGGAACAGTTGATGATTTCTGCACTGCGATAACGCATCTGCTTAGAATTCGTTGCGTGTTCGTGAGTGTTTGGCTACAAACGATACTGTGGTGACGCCCTTGGCTGTACGATCACCCGATGTGAAATTTTGTTCCTAAAAATTACGACCAACCGTAAAGGGCTGTCTTTTTCATACACAGATGAGATTTGAAGTGCACCGCTGAGAGAACTACAGGGTATCATAACAAAACTTGCAGAATTGTTTGACACAGCGGAACAAACACTGGAATAAATGTATTCACGTATAGTGGAAAATATTTTGATGAAGACAACATTGGTATACAGTATACATAAACCCAGCAATGGATCCAATATTCACCGCTCTCGCTTTCACTAATATTGTCCGTGTGGCGACCTACGTTTTGTTAACAGACGAGGAAGTTGTATTTCTGTACTTACACATCTGATTACTTGCCTGTGTTTTCTTCTCGAGTCTCTGAAGGGATTGCTCCACACACAAGTAACTGTTAGACGTGTGTTTCTCTTAAGCTCAAAGATTGGTTACCAACAGGATGCTGAGGTCACAGGAGGTGACTCCTCAGAGTGAATTAGGAGAAAAAGTTAAAACAGCTGGTAATGAGATGCAGTGCACCAATTTTTAACGGGAAGCGGCAGCAGATTTCGATAATGGGATACTGGTATGTGTCTGTCATACGCTGGTTGATCTGTATCCTAGAGGGAAGATTTCTAGATTTGTAACTCGTGGCTGGGCGGAAGTGTATTGAGGGCTGCTCGCAGTTTGGCGTCTGTGACGATTTCTTTCATTCGGTGTGTGTGTGTGTGTGTGTGTGTGTGTGTGTGTGTGTGTGTGTGTGTGTTTGTGTGTGTGTAGTAGAGTGAGAGAGTGTCGATGTTTTTTGCAGGAGCCTCTCTCAACAGGAGAGAGGGAGGAGGCTGATACAGGCGGCCAGGCAGGGCGCGGCGGAGCAGCTGCGCGAGTTGCTGGCGGCGGGGGCGGGCGTGGGGGCGAGGGAGTCTAGCATCAAGCGGACCGCCCTGCACGTGGCAGCACGCGGGGGTCACGTGGCGGCGGCCAGCTGCCTCGTCGGCGCCGGCGCGGAGGTCGACGCCAGGGACAGCTGTGAGCAGTGGACGCCCCTGCACTGGGCTGCATACAATGGCCACGCTGGTGTGGTGCGGCTGCTGGTCGGCGCCTCTGCTGACCCCAACACCAGGGCTCTGTGGGGGCGGACGCCGCTGCACTGGGCGGCACTGTGGGGCCACTCAGAGGCGGCGGCTGAGCTCCTGCTGGCGGGGGCGGACAGGGGGGCCCAGGATGGCAACGGCAGGACCCCCCTGGACCTCGCCAGGCAGAACAGAAAGCAGGAGCTGGTGGATATGCTGAGACAAGGCTGACGTACGGCATTCAGGAAGCACAATCAGTTACATCATATCTGTTGGTCTTTCAAATAAAGAACACAAAAATGAATCCTCTGTTCATTTATTTGTACACACCATTTTGTGCTGTGTATGACAACTCTGGTAACACTGTGACAACTGCAACGACGAGAGATACCTGTAAACTAACGTGAGGAGCCCTTCTTTTGACGATTTAGTCTGTAAAATACTACACGATCAGTTTTTGCAAAAGCTCAAAACAACAACTCAAACACTCCAGTATTAACAAACACCACTTGTCTTCCTCATGGTGTACAACATATGCAAGCAACTTACAAGAATACAGCCGACATCTATCATGACCGCCTGCATTTCAAAACTTCACCAATCAAACTCTTTTAAAGACACGAATGGCGCAATATTGTTGGTTGTCTACCACATCATGCAGCTGCGTTAACGTTAGTTGTTCGAACCAGTCCACTGCATTACCCCATTACTGGAAACTACATGCTGGCAGCAAGTGGTGCTATGTTACACCAGCATAAACTGCACCATACTCAAATTACTGGCACACAAGTCGTTCAGTCAGAATGTGTCATCAGTTCCGATCTCACGCCGAGTGTACCTGCGTATCTGCAGTTCGCAAATACTTGCCGCCTTTAATTGCAACCGCACATTGGTAGCAAGAGTTACACCACATACTTGGCAACACTGCACACGGAATGAGTCACACATCAGGCAGATTCGTAGAGGTCACGCTATGACGAAAAGTAAAATAAATAAAATTCTCTCTTTAGCCCACAAATCGAGTAACTGCTTCCAACTGCTGGTGAGATTCTAATGAGAGACTTGCTGTTACGTTAATTCAAATGTAGACGTGACTGTCGATATAAATTATACAGTTTGCCACACTGTCGCCATCTGTATATGAGCGTGTCATTATTTCGTAACTTTTGTCACCTGAGTCTGCGACGGAACGAGTAGTGGGGATGTCAAAAACAAAACGCACTACGACAACTAACTTTCAAAAGATGTTTCCTGTGACAACAGTGCTACACTGAAGCGAATCGCTGGTGGCTACACAGAGGGAAGAGATACATGTCCAGTGTGCACAGAAGAGGTTTGTATAAAGTGTCAAGCGATGTGAAAGACTCCTAAAATGTTGATGTCGAAAATGATCTGGCTGGATTGAGTGTGTGAGGTTCCTTTCCCTATCGACACCAACTTATTTTTCCAGGTTTCAGGTTTCAATGTGACGCTGCAGCTAAGGGAACAGTGCAGAATAAAGCGGCGGTGGCGAGCGAGAAGGCGTTCCCCGCGCATGCGCCGGCTACGGATTCGCCACGCGGCGTGATGGTGAGTGGCTGGAGTGAGGCTCGTGAGCCAGCCGTGGGGCCGCGAGAGAGAGTCGCGCCCGCCAGCTTCCAGTACTCGGCTGCGAGACGGACCTGGAACTTCCCCTCAGTCAGCATCGGCCGCCAGGGCCTACCTGTGGCGCAGCAGGCGGTCACGTGTGTAACCGCTACACGGCGAAACAAACAACTTACACCCACACATTCACACCAGGCTATGATCGGAATCAGAAAACACACAAAATTTTCTGAATCTCGCCGTCCGAAAGAGAAACGCCACACATGGCTTCACAATATTCGGGAAACCGACAGCCACGAAGCATCGCCGTTCACAAACTGTCGAGTCACCCGGTGGCGCACAAGCTTCAGATTCTGACTGTACAGACTGAACAGAACATCCGTAAGCAAACACCATCACACAAAGCAGCTACACACAATAACATATACCTGAGGAAAATAGTGGCAAGTCTCATATGATCAAGAAATTAAACCAGCAAATTAGTAGAGATAAAAGGAACACACACAGGGAGAGGGAGGGAGAGAGAGAGAGAGAGAGAGAGAGAGAGAGAGAGAGAGAGATAGTGTAAACAAAAGTCAAATTCGTCGCCAAATACTCTCGACAACAAATGAACGCCAATGGTGTTAGCAAATACAACAATGTGTGTGTGTGTGTGTGTGTGTGTGTGTGTGTAGTGCCCTCAGAACGCAAAAGAAGAATGTCGCAACAAAACCTGACTAATAACAAATATGTAAGCAAAATATTTTTATACGCCAAAATCAAGTCGTTTAATAATCAAGAGATGTGTTAACTTGCTGATAAATTTCACATTTCCAGCGTTTGGTTTGCAGATGCCAAGCAATCATTGCAGGACACCATACAGATAGTCGTGCAGAACTGTGTAATGTGAAAATTTCGGTAAGGAGAAAAGTGAACAAAAACTTTCTTTATGCCTCACTGTGTTAGATCAATTAAAACATAAAATACGTTCACTGTCTACAGCTTACAATAACCAGATCTCACTCTGGATGGCACAGGGGTGCCGAAACATGTTTGGGTAACAAGAGAAATTAGTGTTTCAGCATAAACGGGAACCTGTTTTCAATAATATATGTATATATTCGCCGTTGACTGTAAAAGTTATTTTCGCAACTGCAGTGTCGCCTTTTGGCTCTGATAAAGATTTCATCTCGGCACATGCCAAACTTTAAACTCCTCCGACACACACACACACACACACACACACACACACACACACACACACACACACGTCCCGATTTTTGTAACTTCATGTGGTGAACCGTTTCGCCTATTTAAATGCTGACTGTTTTACTGCATTCTTTAATAAATGTACTCTGATGGTGTCTTGGAATATATTGCAAATGGTTTAGCTACTCTCACCACCAAATTAGACACACAGATCGCCTGCTTGCATATAAATAGCTATCCTTTCTGCTGCAAGAACTGCCCAAGTGGCCATATCAGCGAGAGACGCACGAAGAACAATCAGGAGGGATTGCAGTGCGTCGGCTCATTAACATCGTACAGGAAATAGTTAAGTGTAGTAGTCTCGGGTGGGAAGTTACGGTGTGTTTATTGCTTTCTTCGCAGTCGTGGCTACATTCAGAAACATGTACGGAGATTTCGTACCAAATGGGGGTCTTGCGCGTAAAAAAGCGTTCGGAAGAGAAGGAGTAAATATTTGTACAAAGAACGGGTGTTGAAAAATTACAGGCTGTATACGACCCAGGACAATCGGAAATCTGGGAAGAACCCGGGAATTTTTCATTGTTTTAGTTTTCAGATAAATTTTTGTAATTTTGGCTGCCAGGAACTGATTTTCTGGCAAAGAATGCTACTGTATCCCGCTACTGGAAAATAATACTGCAGCAATGAAACAAAAACGAGAGGAAAAAATAAATCTTTAGTTGCAAAGGAAATGCGCCATTTACAACAAGAAAATACAGCTAAAAATACGTCAAAGGCGTTAGAGCGAAGACGACGTGATACTTCGTAACAATACACTCCTTTCTGTGAGCGTGACGTCACAGCTGCTTACGTCAGGTTCATCTCGGAAGTCGCCAGCGGGCTGATGCGCATGCGCAGTTGACTCGCCTGCGAGCAGTACCTTCCCCCGCCCACCGCTGCTCGGACTGCTCCGGCTAGTGGTGGGCAGGAAATGGCGTATCTGTTAGAAATCACAGTGATTGAGAGGTCACAGATATCACAATAACAACTTTACAAAATCTAACTTCGATTTCAGTCGCAGTTAGCAGTCGCAAGTAGCATTTCACATTCAACGCCGTGAGCCATTTGTTGGCCGAATTCTGTACTGCTTTCTGCGATTTCAGTGACAAGTCGCGGCTAGAAGTCGCAAGTAGCAGCTAAAAAGCGCAGATAACAGTGCCATCTGTTGGCCAACGTTCGTAATACGCTCATCTCTGCGAGACACTATCGAGTCCAACTGCGATTTCCGTGACAAGTCGCAACTGAGAGTCGCAAGTAGCAACTAAAACGCGCAGTTAATAGTGCCATCTGTTGGCCAACGTACGTACTACACTCATCTCTGCGACACGCTATCGAGTCCAACTGCGATTTCCGTGACAAGTCGCAACTGAGAGTCACAAGTAGCAACTAAGAAGCGCAGTTAACATTCTTCTCCTAGTGCCATCTGTTGACCGACGTACGTACTTCGTTATGAGAGCCTTGTGCCTCTCGAGATCGATGTGCTGTGTGTGCATATGAAGGGCTTATTTCAATAGTGGTACAAGTCCATTTTTGTTCATTTTGAGATGTCCGCAGCTCGTGCTCTTGCAGTAGCGTTCTCGCTTCCCGCGCACGGGGTCCCGGGTTCGATTCCCGGTGGGGTCAGAGATTTTCTCTGCCTCGTGATGACTGGGTGTTACATCATTTCATCCCCATCGACACGCAAGTCGCCGAAGTGGCGTCAACTCGGAAGACTTCCACCAGGCGAACGGTCTACCCGACGGGAGGCCCTAGCCACACGGCATTTCCATTTCATTTTGAGATACAGAGTCGTAAAGTTAAATGAGCAACTGAAAAATGTGCAGTTGAGATACCAGAAATATTCAAGCATATGGCTTCTTGCTAGAGATGAACCTTTATTTATGTTTGTTTGGATCATTAATTTCAGAAGCATTATAGACAGAAAAGTGGAGGTAATGGACTTGTACCACTATTGAAGTAAGCCCTTCATATCATATGACGACATGCACATTCAGCACCAGTTATGGTTGGTCAAACACAGCTGTGACTCTGAATGTATTATATTAATAAGAAGCAACATTGCCTTTTTCTCCTGAAAATATCAAGTAATGTAACAAATGTGTTTGATTCTGCTTCCGATATGACAGTTTTGCTTAATACTCCACATGCCTACAGCACTTTGCAATGTTAACATAGCAGAACTCAGACATCTGTATAAGTGTAGTGAAATGAAAACAGTATTATTGAGTCATATGAATGCCTCACTTTTGTTCCGACACAGTTCAAAATTCGGGATAACAGTTTTACACCTGATGTTCTACATGGCAACTTCACACACAAGAACTTTTTGCCGTAACTACTACCACCTACATAAGTAAGCTTTTCCTGTGTTACTTTCAAGTAATGCACTTAAGCTATTCCTGATTTAACTGGAAGATGTGCTCCCTGCCGCCGTTGGATAAGCAGCTGCAGAAGCAAGTCGTATACTCCTAGCTCACTCAGTTGTTACATAGTTTAAATCTTAATTTCTTTGCGTGTTTTTGGTACTTGCTTTGTTTAATTCATAAATTACAGGCGTATTATAGTATTTGACCCTCCCAGGGGACACCGCCTTATAGTAGGCACCTTCAGTGCCGGGCGGGAGGGTTTGCGTGCTTCGGTGAAGTCGAGAGCTATACCGGTGGTAGCATAGCTACTGGCAGGGTCTCCCAAGCCGGACTGGTCTCGACAGAGGAGCCAGACAAAGTGTGTCCCACAACATAGGGCAGGGAGGGCTCTAGAGGCGTAGTGAAGCCAGCTTCCCTAGAGGAGTAAACCTCATACAAATCCTGGTCCCCCAGGTTGGGGGTTGGGCATGGGGCTAATAACCCCATACTGTAAAAAAAGAATATTATGGAAATTCAACAGAAGCCTCGGAAACTGGATGGAAAACATGTATCACGACCCCGGCAAAGGAAACGGATAAAGGATCTAACAGTAGCATCGTGGAATGTGAGGACAATGCTTCAGCCTGGAAAAATGAAAGAAATAGCCAATGAAATTTTAAAATTCAAATATGATATTGTAGGGCTACAGGAAATAAGATGGCAGGGGAATGGGCAGATAGATAAACCTGAGTACTCATTGGTATATAGTGGACCAGAAGAAAGAACAGGCCAACTTGGAACAGGGTTTATAATAACTAGGGAAGTTAGGAAAAGCCTTCTAGAATTTGAACCTATAAATGAAAGGATGTGCAGACTCAGACTAAAAGGTAAATTTAGGAATATATCAATAGTTAATGCACATGCACCAACAGAGGAAAAAGAGGATATAATTAAAGAACAGTTCTACGAAGACTTGGAAAAAGTATGCTGTGTAGTACCTAAATATGACCTGATGCTAGTAATAGGAGATTTTAATGCAAAAATAGGGAGGAATGAACATCCGTATGGAGTTTCTGGAAAATATTCACTACATGAAGAAAACAATGAGAATGGAGACTTACTATGCCAATTCGCAGCAAGGAATAATATGATTATTAAAAGTACCTGCTTTCCACATAAAAGGATCCATCTCGGTACTTGGAAGTCTGCAGCCAATGGAGTAGTCAATCAGATTGACCATATTTTAGTGATTGCACGCCACTCCACGTCAGTTACGGATGTATGGAGCTGCAGAGGACCAAACTGTGATTCAGACCACTTTTTGATAAAATCAGTCTTGAGAGAGAAACTGTCACTAATAAAGGGCAACAGAATGGGGAAGATGATGAAATGGAATACAGACAAACTGAACATCCCTGATGAAGTAAAAAAATACCAAGTAACACTAAGCAGAAAGTTGAGCAATGAAGAGACCACAGTAGGAGTAGATGAAAGGTGGAACAGGTTTGAAAAAGCCATTAAGGATGCTGCAGAGGAAATAATAGGCATAAGAAGGAACAGAAGAACCCAGGAGTGGTTTGATGAAGACTGCAGGTCAGCAATAGAGGAAAAGAACAGGGCAAGAACAAAAGTGCTACAGAGAGAAACCAGAAATAATGTGGAACAATATAGAGAATTAAGGAGAAGAGCTAACAGACTGTGCAAGAGAAAGAAAAGAGAATGGAATAAGAAGAAATTTCAAGAACTAGAAGAACTAAAGGAACAGAGTGAAATAAGAAAGTTCTATCATGCCATAGGCAAAATGAAGAATAGATTCCAACCAAAAACAACGGCCTGCTCCAGTAAAGATGGGAAAATGATAAGGGAGGAAGAACAGATAGTGGGAAGATGGTCAGAGTATTTCAAAGATACACTAAGCAGCAGCCTAGAAGATGAAGAGACCTCTGCACAGGAGGGAAGAGTGGAGCTGGAAGTAGACAGTGAAACCAATGAGGCAAGAAAGCCAACACTGCAAGAGGTCTCCCAGGCTGTGCACAAGTCAAAAAACAATCGAGCCCCTGGGGAAGACAGTATAATTGCTGAATTAATAAAAACTGGTGGTGAGGCTGTAATAAAGGAACTGCACACACTAATATCAGATATATGGGAAACAGAAACTATGCCAGATAATTGGAAAATTGGAATAATAGTCCCCATTTATAAGAAAGGGGACAGAACAGCATGTGAAAACTATAGAGGTGTAACACTCCTAAGTACAGCTTATAAGATCTTCACAAGTATATTAAACGAAAGGATACAGAAGTGTGCAGAAGGCATACTAGGGGAATATCAGTGTGGCTTTCGACCAGGCAGAGGAACAACTGATCAAATATTTGTGATAAGGCAAATGATGGAAAAGTTCTATGAATATGATATAGATCTGCATTTCTTATTCATCGATTTCAAACAAGCCTTTGATAGCATAAATCGGCAAGAACTATACAGAGTACTGAAAGAAGTTGGAATATGTGCTAAATTAATAAGACTAATCAGAATGACAATGACAGAGACAAGAGCAAAAGTAAAGGTCGTTAGCAGAACAAGTGATAGCTTTGACTTTAATAAAGGTGTGAAGCAAGGGGATAGTCTCTCCACTGTCCTATTCAACATAGCCCTGCATAGTGCAGTAAATAAAATCAACAAAAGAGGCACCATAATTATGAAAACTAGCCAGATATGTGCATACGCTGATGACATTGCTTTAGTAGGAAGAAATACCAATACACTCCTAGAAACATACCGGGCAATGGAAACAGAAGCCCTAAAAATTGGCCTCATAGTAAATGAAAACAAAACAAAATATATGGTAATGTCACAATCTGAGGCCAGAAGAACCCCTAAAAACCTAAACATCAATGGGAAATGCTTCAATGGAGTGTCCTCTTTTAATTACTTGGGAGCCCTAATAACAAATAACAGTATTGGAAAGGCTGTAAGAGAAAGAATACAAGCAGGAAACAGAGCTTACTTTGCAAATATGCAGTTTTTCAAAAATAGCCTTGTTACAAGAAAAACTAAACTGCTAATATATAATTCCCTAGTCCGCCCAGTTATCACATACGGCTCAGAGGTATGGACGTTGACAGAACACGATAAAAATGCTCTAAGAAGCATTGAGCGGAAAATACTACGCAAAATCTATGGGCCAATAAGGGAAGAAGAAGGCTGGAGAATACGCTACAATGCCGAATTACAAGAGTTAATACAAGGCAGGGACATAGTAAAATTTGTGAAATCACAGCGAATACGATGGCTAGGACACTTGGAGAGAATGGCAGAGGATAGAATTCCAAAGAAAATGATGAAAGGTATGATCCATTCAGTTAGGCGAAAAGGGAGACCTAGAAGAAGATGGATCGATGAGGTAATAATGGATATCACCAATATGGGAGTCCAGGGGTGGAAAAGAGCAGCAAATAACCGAGAAGTGTGGAGGAAGATTGTTGAAGAAGCCAAGGCTCACCAAGGGCTGTAGAGCTACTGAAGAAGAAGATTATAGTATTTGAGAGTGTAGCATCGCGTTTTAGTACCTGAATAGTGTAAATTCGCGTAGTCTCCTTCCGCCGCCGAGCAGTGTCAGCAGTGCGCAAGTAGCAGCATTACTGCATTTACTAGGCAATCTTGTATTTTAATAACCGTTTAAATTTTGTGTCGATTTGTTTGCGCTCTCTGTAGATTAGTTCAGACGTTCTTTGCACAACAGTTTTCAGCATGTATAGGGACTGCAACTGCTGTGTTTGGATGCAGGCTGAGTTGGCATCCCTTCGCTCCCAGCTTCAGGCAGTGTTGGCTTCGGTCACACAGCTTGAGGCTGTTGCCAATGGGCATCACTGTGGGTGTCCGAATGGCGGTTTGTCGGGGACGGCCAGCTCGTCCCATGCATCCCCTGATCGGACTAAGACTGTGGTTGTCCGGGATACTGCCCGCATTGAGGCTGATCCCTCACCTGTGGTAGAGTGGGAGGTCGTCTCAAGGTGTGGCAGGGGGCGAAAGACATTCCGGAGGGCTGAACGGAAGGCCTCTCCAGTTTGTCTGACGAACCGGTTTCAGGCTCTGTCTCAGGCTGATACTGATCTTCGGCCTGACATGGCTGCTTGTCCTGTTCCAGAGGTTGCAGTCGCAGAGGGTGGGCTTACTGGTAGTTGGGAGCTCCAACGTCAGGCGCGTAATGGGGCCCCTTAGGGAAATGGCAGCAAGAGAGGGGTAGAAAACCAATGTGCACTCCGTGTTCATACCAGGGGGAGTCATTCCAGATGTGGAAAGGGTCCTTCCGGATGCCATGAAGGGTATAGGGTGCACCCATCTGCAGGTGGTCGCTCATGTCGGCACCAATGATGTGTGTCGCTATGGATCGGAGGAAATCCTCTCTGGCTTCCAGCGGCTATCTGATTTGGTGAAGACTGCCAGTCTCGCTAGCGGGATGAAAGCAGAGCTCACCATCTGCAGCATCGTCGACAGGACTGACTGCGGACCTTTGGTACAGAGCCGAGTGGAGGGTCTGAGAGGCTGAGACGGTTCTGCGACCGTGTGGGCTGCAGATTCCTCGACTTGCGCCATAGGGTGGTGGGGTTTCGGGTTCCGCTGGAAAGGTCAGGAGTCCACTACACGCAACAAGCGGCTACACGGGTAGCAGGGGTTGTGTGGCGTGGGCTGGGCGGTTTTTTAGGTTAGATGGCCTTGGGCAAGTACAGAAAGGGCAACAGTCTCAACGGGTGCGGAGCAAAGTCAGGACATGCGGGGACCAAGCAGCAATCGGTATTGTAATTGTCAACTGTCGAAGCTACGTTGGTAAAGTACCAGAACTTCAAGCGCTGATAGAAAGCACCGAAGCTGAAATCGTTATAGGTACAGAAAGCTGGCTTAAGCCAGAGATAAATTCTGCCGAAATTTTTACAAAGGTACAGACGGTGTTTAGAAAGGATAGATTGCATGCAACCGGTGGTGGAGTGTTCGTCGCTGTTAGTAGTAGTTTATCCTGTAGTGAAGTAGAAGTGGATAGTTCCTGTGAATTATTATGGGTGGAGGTTACACTCAACAACCGAACTAGGTTAATAATTGGCTCCTTTTACCGACCTCCCGACTCAGCAGCATTAGTGGCAGAACAACTGAGAGAAAATTTGGAATAAATTTCACATAAATTTTCTCAGCATGTTATAGTCTTAGGTGGAGATTTCAATTTACCAGATATAGACTGGGACACTCAGATGTTTAGGACGGGTGGTAGGGACAGAGCATCGAGTGACATTATAATGAGTGCACTATCCGAAAATTACCTCGAGCAATTAAACAGAGAACCGACTCGTGGAGATAACATCTTGGACCTACTGATAACAAACAGACCCGAACTTTTATACTCTGTATGTACAGAACAGGGAATCAGTGATCATAAAGCCGTTGCAGCATCCCTGAATATGGAAGTTAATAGGAGTATAATAAAAAGGGAGGAAGGTTTATCTGCTTAGCAAGAGTAATAGAAGGCAGATTTCAGACTACCTAACAGATCAAAACGAAAATTTCTGTTCCGACACTGACAATGTTGAGTGTTTATGGAAAAAGTTCAAGGCAATCGTAAAATGCGTTTTAGACAGGTACGTGCCGAGTAAAACTGTGAGGGACGGGAAAAACCCACCGTGGTACAACAACAAAGTTAGGAAACTACTGCGAAAGCAAAGAGAGCTCCACTCCAAGTTTAAACGCAGCAAAAACCTCTCAGACAAACAGAAGCTAAACGATGTCAAAGTTAGCGTAAGGAGGGCTATGCGTGAAGCGTTCAGTGAATTCGAAAGTAAAATTCTATGTACCGACTTGACAGAAAATCCTAGGAAGTTCTGGTCTTACGTTAAATCAGTAAGTGGCTCGAAACAGCATATCCAGACACTACGGGATGATGATGGCATTGAAACAGAGGATGACACGCGTAAAGCTGAAATACTAAACACCTTTTTCCAAAGCTGTTTCACAGAGGAAGACCGCACTGCAGTTCCTTCTCTAAATCCTCGCACAAACGAAAAAATGGCTGACATCGAAATAAGTGTCCAAGCAATAGAAAAACAACTGGAATCACTCAATAGAGGAAAGTCCACTGGACCTGACGAGATACCAATTCGATTCTACACAGAGTACGCGAAAGAACTTGCCCCCCTTCTAACAGCCGTGTACCGCAAGTCTCTAGAGGAACAGAAGGTTCCAAATGATTGGAAAAGAGCACAGATAGTCCCAGTCTTCAAGAAGGGTCGTCGAGCAGATGCGCAAAACTATAGCCCTATATCTCTGACGTCGATCTCTTGTAGAATTTTAGAACATGTTTTTTGCTCGAGTATCATGTCGTTTTTGGAAACCCAGAATCTACTATGTAGGAATCAACATGGATTCCGGAAACAGCGATCGTGTGAGACCCAACTCGCTTTATTTGTTCATGAGACCCAGAAAATATTAGATACAGGCTCCCAGGTAGATGCTATTTTTCTTGACTTCTGGAAGGCGTTCGATACAGTTCCGCACTGTCGCCTGATAAACAAAGTAAGAGCCTACGGAATATCAGACCAGCTGTGTGGCTGGATTGAAGAGTTTTTAGCAAACAGAACACAGCATGTTGTTATCAATGGAGAGACGTCTACAGACGTTAAGGTAACCTCTGGCGTGCCACAGGGGAGTGTTATGGGACCACTGCTTTTCACAATATATATAAATGACCTAGTAGATAGTGTCGGAAATTCCATGCGGCTTTTCGCAGAGGATGCTGTAGTATACAGAGAAGTTGCAGCATTAGAAAATTGTAGCGAAATGCAGGAAGATCTGCAGCGGATAGGCACTTGGTGCAGGGAGTGGCAACTGACCCTTAACATAGACAAATGTAATGTATTGCGAATACATAGAAAGAAGGATCCTTTATTGTATGATTATATGATAGCGGAACAAACACTGGTAGCAGTTACTTCTGTAAAATATCTGGGAGTATGTGTGCGGAACGATTTGAAGTGGAATGATCATACAAAATTAATTGTTGGTAAGGCGGGTACCAGGTTGAGATTCATTGGGAGAGTGCTTAGGAAATGTAGGCCATCAACAAAGGAGGTGGCTTACAAAACACTCGTTCGACCTATACTTGAGTATTGCTCATCAGTGTGGGATCCGTACCAGATCGGTCTGACGGAGGAGATTGAGAAGAGCGGCGCGTTTCGTCACAGGCTTATTTGGTAACCGTGATAGCGTTACGGAGATGTTTAATAAACTCAAGTGGCAGACTCTGCAAGAGAGGCGCTCTGCATCGCGGTGTAGCTTGCTCGCCAGGTTCCGAGAGGGTGCGTTTCCGGATGAGGTATCGAATATATTGCTTCCCCCTACTTATACCTCCCGAGGAGATCACGAATGTAAAATTAGAGAGATTAGAGCGCGAACGGAGGCTTTCAGACAGTCGTTCTTCCCGCGAACCATACGCGACGGGGACAGGAAAGGGAGGTAATGACAGTGGCACGTAAAGTGCCCTCCGCCACACACCGTTGGGTGGCTTGCGGAGTATAAATGTAGATGTAAATGTAGATGTAGATGTACTTCCCACTTTCATATCAACAGCCTCAAAATGCATATTGTAGACTTTAGGATATGTTACGGGCCAGTGTCGTACCAAGATTGTGGAGAAGGGGGGGGGGGGAATGTCATTCTCCAACTAGTGTTTACCAGTAAATAAGTGGCGGAAAATTACGGGTATAGGACGGCTTATGAGATTTTCATTATTCACTCATTGTATTTAACATTTATTATTCCTTTAAAATCGCACAACTTCAATAAAACACAGTTTAATCACTCATCTGCACACTTATTTCACAATTATGTCACTTTTAAACTGCAAAATCTTCTAAGAGCTGTCTTGAATCTTCACGAGTCTCTCTCAACAGCCTTGATATGGATAGATACGTACAGCAACCAGAACTGTGTCTGCAAAATCACAAGGATTATTAAATAATTTTTGCTGTCACTAATTACAAGCAATATAATTGACAGAGTAGATTGCTAATATTTGCTCTAATGAAAGCCACTCAATGGGGTATATTTCACATTTGCAAGAACGATCTCACTGAAGTAATCAAGTCCATCGAAACACTTAGAAACTAACCTCTCGTCTGACGAAAACGGTCTGAAGACGCAGTGGCAATTTCTCCAGATCTGTTGACAATGATATTTTGAGTTGTCACTTTACTGAGTGACTGAAATGTAGTTCGGGTACCTGTGTACATAACAATATGTTAGAATTCATTTTATAAACACTGTTACGCTACTGTATGGCTACTTACATATTAATTACACTATTAATATTTTCACAGTTGTTTCTTTAATACAAAATTAAAGCTAACAGAAGAACAAACGTAAGACGTACTTACCAATGACAGGTTTGTTGAGATGCAATTTTCGGTGTGGACAGATGTAACTTTTTCATATGGTGGTAAGTAGCAGAAATCGCGGGAGTCGCGGAAGTAGCAGAAAGCGCAGAAATAGCAGTGGCGGAGGGATACACGACCTAGGTTCCTTAACTGCGACAAATCACAGTTAAGAATAACAGATACTGAAAAGTAGCGTTCACAGAAATCACTGATATCGGAAAATCGCAGTTTAGCCCATCACTAGCTCCGGCCGTTAGCTGTATCGCGCGCCCTGGCTGCCGCATTCGCGCATGTGCAGAGTTATCAGAGTTGTAGAGAAAGGGGGGGGGTGGGTAGTGTCCACGTGACCCGTGTTTGCGTTCAGTGATTTCGCTGCTTCCTCTTCATATTCAGCTCCCACATCAAATGAACACACAACGCATTTCTGTGGCCGGGAGCTATGAAGCGTATTAAAATGCATTCACATGTTTATTGAAGTCAAAAATATATTATTAGTTTCAGTTTTCTGGATTTCATTTCAAAGTTTTTGGCAGTGAAGCATTAATCCCTCTGCAGAACGATGAAGTTATCGTCAGTTTGCTAAAGAAATTTAGCTGAGGCAGTCAATTTATTTGAAACGAAGTGTTTCGTTCCACAGCTGTTCGTTGAATGTAAAGGGCACGTTTTCATGTTCTGCCATGAAGAGAAAAAAAAATGCTACAGTACTGCTACTCAAAGAAAACTTACGTCCCAAAAACCACACCGAAAAGCTTAATGTCAGGTGGGACCTACTTAATTGTGAATCTGCATGAAACAGTGTGCACTTCAGACCGAAGTATTCACGTTAGTATAGTTTACGAAATTCTGATGCACTCCGAGTATCCTCTGACGGCCTGTTTCTTTTATGGCGTAATGTAACACCTCTTTGTGCTTTATACACACAAACACGCGGCCTTCCTACGTCACTGCAGCTGCGCACACGCAGTAATGCCTGTTTTCTGGCGCGCTCTGGCGACTGCTAAGCCGAAGATGTTTGTGACAGTCTCGGGATAGTATTGCGAATGGTGGTTTGAAAAGTGTTACTTTCAAAGTAAATATTCTTCTACGCAGGATGAATTATGTTACGTGTGAGAAAGTGGGCTGAATTCCTTAAGTCACAGAGCGTTTGACTCTCGTTTAAAACTAAACACTTTCAGGACCAACTGCGTAGAAGAATTTCGACGTAGAAGACCAGACATTTACATTATTTTAAATTTAGTGCGACATTTGTCTGAAGTACCTTGAGTATAACACACGCAATAAAGATCAATATTAGATGTGAAAGCTTAGCTTCCTTTGTAGCTTATTAATGTTAGAGACCAACATTGTATGTGAAAGCTTGGCTTTTCTTGTTGCTACACTACATATTTTAATGTAAACCCCTAACTTTTCCTATTTGTGTGTTCGCGCTACATAGGTGATTGCTATTGGCTTAATACAGCGCATGTCCTATGCTCTGAATGTCTGCTGTCATCGGCTGGCCAAGTCAGGTGCCATGACATCGCAATCTCGATTTCAAAGCAACGGAAACTAGGGTGCCGTGTTTGGTGCAATTCAAATTTATAGTTTCGCAATACGAAAATATGCAGCGTAGGCCTATATGTTGCTGCAAATGAAAGGCCGTGCAAAAACTTCTCTCACCGTTCCATTTTTTCCAGGAAGTTCCACGTCAGTGTATAAACCGTAAACCATTCAAAGGATTGATAAGTTTTACAGTTCCGAGGGAAAATTTAATGGAAACCTACCGTCACTTAGCACGGAAAAAGTGTATTTTCACCCGGGGAAAAGTATATTTTTACACCCTGAATTACCAGTAAAAGAATCAACCAAAAAACAGGTGAGAATCCTGGAGGCCAAGAAGCAGCAAATACACTTTCCCACAACGTAAGTAAGACATCGGGTAAAAATTATTCTCTGTATCAGGAACCTGACTTGGGCACGCTCTGCCCCCAAAATATCGGGTAAATGACTCTAAAAGCTGACTGATATTGTCGAGTTGGTTCCACTAGCGATGGGAACGACAGGAATTACCGAGAATAAGTACCATTTATTTCATTTACCACTATTATTCATGTGCAACAGGTGTATTTACCGGTTTTCGCTACTTGCAGAAGACTCCAAAGCTTGGAAGGCTTCGCCGTAAAACACGTAACGTGGTAATTGATGTACTCGATGTTCCCGGTCTGCGACTCGTAATTTTTACATTAGAGGGTGCTGTGGCGTGGCTGGAGGATGCGATATCTTTCATTTCGATAACTCTGCTCAGATGCCGGCAGACGAACCCGTTAAATACTTCGGAGCAGACTGCGAATAACGTAAACAATAAACATAGGTGACTGGACGATTAGTCGGAAAACAGACTGCGCGCTCCTAAACAGAAAGGTGGCAGCTGAAGGGCGTGTTGCACGATGCCATGGAAGTAGCAACAGGCGCGTGGTAACATTCTTTCTAAGAGTGTGGCTCATTTCCAGTGTAAGAGGGGCCGTGCAGATCCTGATCCGCTCATTCCAAATCTACATCTACATGATTACTCTGCAATTCACACTTTGGTTCCTGGCGGAGGGTTGATCGAACCACCTTTAAGCTACTCCCCTACCGTTCCACTCTCGAACAGTTGCGGGAGAAACAAACACTTACATCTCCACGTGTGAGCTCTGACTTGTCTTAATTCATTATGAAGATCATTTCTACCTTTGTAGGTGGGCGCCAAAAAAATATTATCGTACTCTGAGGAGAATGCTGGCGATTGAAATTGCATGGGAAGGTCCTGCCGTAGCAAGAAACGGCTTCGCTTTGACGGCTGTCATGTTAATTCCTGTATCATATCCGCAGCGCTGTCTCACCCATTTCGCGGTAATACAAGACGACCTGCCCTCTTTGAACTTTTTCGATCGCTTCCGTGAATCCTGTCTGAGGCGGGTCCCACACTGCACAGCAGTACTCGAGAAGAGGACGTACAAGTGTAGTGTAGGCGGTCTCTTTAGTGTACCTGTCACGTTTTCTACTTCTTCTGTCAGTAAATCGTAGTCTCTAGCTTGCTTTCTGCACAACATTATCCATGTCATCGTTGCAATTTAAGGTTTTAACAACTTTAATCCCTAAGTATTTAGCTGAATTTATATCCCTCACATTTTTGTGATTTATCGTCTTAGTGGTTTCTTTGTCGTGCTCATGTGGACGACTTCACACTTTCCATGATTTATAGTCGATTACCACTTCTTGCACCATTCGGATATCTTGTCTAAATCATTTTGCAATTCGTTTTGGTCATCTGATGACATTACATGACGGTAAGTGGCAGCACCAGCTAGACACTATCTAAGAACACTGTTCAGATTGTCTCGTAAGTGGTGTATGGAGATCAGCAACAGCAGAGGGCCTCTTGCTTTGGGCAACACCAGGCGTTACCTCTGTTTTACTCGATGACCATCCGTCGGTTACTACCAACTGTGACTTTTCTAACGAGAAATCACGAATCCAGTCACACAACTCCACAGGTGCGCTATTTAACTAGAAGGGACGGTGTTAGAAGCGATATGGAAACCTAAAAACTATGGAATCAATTGACGTCCCTTGTCAATGACACACATTAGTTCGTGGGAATAAAGAGCTAGTTTTGTTTCACAAGAGCGTTGTTTTCTGATTCCGTGCTGGCTGTTTCTCAGTAAATCTTCGAGGTGGTTCATAGTGTTCGAGTGCAGTATATGTTCCAAAACACTACTGCATGGTTGTCGTGACGTCACCAAAGTCTGTCATGGAGAGAGCACTTCCGCTATCTGTACTTACTGGTACAACGTCGGAAAAGACCTGCAGAAATACTCAGTAAGGCTTTCAAAAGAGTTTTCTCTATGTGGTGCACGGCAGCAAAATATTTTCGTATTGCGATCAGAAAGCCGGTGACCGAAATTTCGGATAACATCTCGTCGCAGGGAAAAGCGCCACTGTTTTGATCTCTGCCACCCCATCTGCGGTGTCGTATCCGTGACACTCCCCCCACTAATTTCGCGACAGTGAAGAAGAACTCTGAAAATGACCAGTTGTTGCTCGAGACAGTCTGGAGATGGTTATTACAACGTTTACAATCTCCCTGCCTCGCGGTTACACAAGAATATGTCAGTAGGATCGCAAAAGATGGGAGGGAAACTTCACAGCGGTCTAAAACGGCGTGTCAAGATTCCAGAAGCACTACGGCTGGTCCCGTGTAGCGAAATGACGACGAGAAGAACGCATCAGATTCGCATAACGCACAAGACGGGGTCCTCAAACAAAACTTATTTTCTGATCTGAGGGGAAAACGAACAATTTCCGAAACAGGTATTGCGAGCTACGTAAATGAACAAGTAGTTTGGAATGCACACTAGCACACAACCAAACCGACAGCGGAAACTGCTGTAATGAAACGAACCGTTAAAAGTTCACCGCCTCAGGCCTAGCTGTCTTGTGCATAAAAAGCCACACACAATTGGTATCTGACTACCAAGTAGCAAATTTAAAGCATTTGGAGAAGACGGTAGGAAGGCGAATGAGGTGTGAAAAAGTTGCATTGGTGAGGCATTTGATTTTTTAAAACGGGTTCCTTCAAACCACGCACTCGGTGTAGGACGTATCGTGAACAGAAAGTTCTAGGAAGACAAGGGACGTGTGAAACAGTTTATCTTTTCAGAGCCTAAGCTGTTTTGCGCTTAAAAGGATGCGTCGGTGTGATATTTAGCCGGCTGTTGAGGCCGAGTGGTTCTAGGCGCTCTAGTTCGGAGACGCGCGACTGCTGTGGTCGCAGGTTCGATTCCTGCATCGGCCATGGTTGTATGTGATGTCCTTAGGTTAGTTAGTGTTAAGTAGTTCTAAGTTCTAGGAGACTGATGACGTCAGATGTTAAGTCCCATAGTGCTCAGAGCCATTTGAACCACATCAATGCAAATAAACGTGCAGCTTTGAGAATTTTTGGAATCTATCATTGTATTTTGCCTAATCTACGAACAATTTGTAGACAATCGACGTTTGTGATATATTTACTGTAGCAGATTTACTAACTAACATCTAGTTTTCCTTTCAAGAGCATTAGCCCTATGTATTACCTGCATTTATCATAAATTAACTGTGTTTTTTTTTTGTTGAGTTTGCTAACAACTGTAATTAACCGCAAAACGGTTTGGGAAACCAGTAGTTTTTGCCATAGGTTTTTGTGTTCCTTAACAGAAATCGCGTAATTGCCTAAATTCTTACAGGGGATTAGCAACTTTATTAAGAGATAATCAGAGCACTTAATTCGAAGTTATTTTCTCGCTGTCTTATGATACATGTTCTCAGACGTGGAATGATTTGGTTGACGTTCGCAACCAGCTGGAAATCATCCTGACTATTGCCAAACAAATGGCAGCTGCTGCGAACCGGTGTGCTGGAAGAGCTTCCTGAGAGTGGTGTACCTGTGACACTTGTGCCAGAGATTCCTCGAGTACTGTCCTCTCCCGTGGAGCCCGTCTCCCCTGCAGAAAGTACGGGTCCTGCCACGACTCACCCACCTGACTGCGAGTGGTGTGTCAGTGGCAGACCCGGGCACCGTGTACAGGGTGGAAGGTGACCAGGGAGGACTCGGGGTGTCTTACCGACCCCCCTCACCGACAAGTCTGAGGCACTGTCTCTCACTGAAACTGAAACTGAAACGGGTGCAGTGGGACTCATTTTTCATGTTTTTGGGAAATTGTTGTGTCTGGTGTCAGGAGGAGGCAAACGCAAAAGGGCAGGGGTCTATGAACTGTTAGCGGTTCCAATGTACAGCAAATGGTGGAATCCCTGAGGGAGGTGGCAGCGAGGGTCAGGAAAGAACACCGGGTGCACTCAGTGGGTATGCCTGGGGCCTCATTCAGCATGTTGAGGAGGCTATTCCGGCAGCTGTTGAGGGAACGGGCTGCAACCGACTGCCGTTGGAACAAGTGATGCCTGTCGTCTGTAGTCATTCCAGTGACAGGTTGAGAAGACCAGCCTCGCACGCAGAGTCTCGACGAAGCTCACAGTTTGCAGCATTGTCCCAAGAAGCCATCGTGGCCCTTCGCTTCTGAGTGGAGTGGGAGAACCGGACCAGAAACTCTGAAGGTTCTGTGACAAGCTGGGCTGTGCCTTTCTGGACTTACGGCACAGGTTTGAGAACTGTGGGGTCCCCCTAAGCAGGTCAGGTCTGTGCTACGTATCAGAGGCTGCTACTCAGGTAACTGACTGTCTGTGGGGTGGACATAAGGGTTCTTCAGACTAGGTGACTCTCCATCCAATACAGATAACAATAGCTGTTGGAAACCCAGAAGTATAAGTGTAAGATCGAAAGAAATGACTCCCGCAGGTGAGAATATTAAAATGCTAATGTTAAACTGCCAAAGCATTCGCATTTAAAGTGCAGAGTTTGAAGCGTTGCTGAAAAGCAATGAAGATCACGCAATACGATGTACAGAAAGCTGCTTGAAACCTGAAATTGATAACAGTGAGAATGTTGGGGACAATTTAAATGTATATCGAAAGGATATGCATATGGGAAATAGAGGGGGTGAATTCAGATTCACTGTGGAAGAAATCAAAGTTGCATGGCAGATTGATTGGCCAAGATTCAGTATCAGGGGTAGGCAAACTTTCGGCACAGGTCAGGAGCATGTAGAGGAACTCTGGCTCAAGTGTAAAAGAATACTTGACCATGCACTGGATAGATATGTACCCAGTAGAGCAGTCCATAATGTGAGGAAACCTTCGGGGTATATAGCCACTATAAAGAAACTTCTAAAGAAACAGAGCTAGAGAAATGATGAACGACACATGTCTGGCTGTCAAAAGAGCAATGAGCGATGCCTTGAGTGACTACCGTAGCAGAATATTGTCAAGTGACATTTCACAGAACCCAAAGAAATTCTGGTCGTATGTAAAGGCTGTTAGTGACATCAAGCTAGTGTCGAGTCCCTAGTGATTGAGACAGGAATTGAAATTGAGGGAAGCAAACCAAAGGCTGAAATGCTTAACTCCATTTCCAAATGTAGCTTTACAAAGTAAAACACAATTGCCCAATTTAAGCCTTGTACCACTGAGAAGATGAATGAAATAGACATTAGTGTTAGTGGTGCTGAGAAACAGATGAAATCGTTAAAACTAAACAAAGCTCCAGGCTGCTGTGGAATCCTTGTCAGGATCCATACTGAATCTGCAGCTCAGTTAGACCCTCTTTTAACTATAATCTATTGTAGGTCCCTTGAATAAAAAACCCTCTCCATTTCTTGCAGAAATGCATGGGTCACACCCATCTACAGGAAGGGTAGTAAAAGTGATGCACCTAAACTACTGTCCAATATCCTTGACATCAACTTGTTGCAGACTCTTAGAGCGTGTTCTGAATCAAACACAATGAGGCACCTCGAACAGAACGACCTCGTCAGTGCCAACCAGCACAGATTTTGAAAATATCGACCATGTGAAACCCAACTTGCACTTTTCTCACATGACATAATGAAAACTTTAGATCGAGGCAGCAAGGTAGTTGCAGTATTTCTTGATTTCTGAAAAGCATTTGATTCAGTATCATATATACATTTGTTGTCACAAGTGCAATGATATGAGGTATCAAGTGAAATTGGTGACTGTATTGAGGACTTTTTGGTAGGAATGACATAGCATGTTATTCTGGATGGAGAGTCATTGTCAGATGTAGAAGTGACTTGAGGTGTGACGGAGGGTAGAAGAGAAACACTACTTGTACAGCACGTCCTTATCTAACTGCAGCCCAGCCTTATGAGTTCGCTTCCACAGTTACGTCCCGTCACGTATTTACAGAACTAGCGTAACCGCCACTGCACTAAACTTCTCTAACACTCTATTTTTAAGTATAATACATGTACATAGTATACTACTCCCCCATCTCAGATGCGGGGTTTGCCCCACTTTAGCTGATATACATGTGTTTTGGGACCCTTGCTCTATATTAATGACCTTGCAGACAGTATTAATAGTAACCTCAGGGTTTTTGCAGATGATGCTGTTATGTATAATAAATCTATCTGAAAGAAGCTACATAAATATTCAGTCATACCTCGGTAAGATTTCGACGTGGTGCAGAGATTGGCAGCTTGCTTTAAATCTTCAGTATTTGTAAAATAGTGCACTTGACAAACTGAGAAAATGTAGTACGGCATGACTGTAGTATCAGAGACTAACTGTTGGAATCGGCTGACTCATACAGATACATGGATATAAGACTGTAGGGATAAGAAATGGAACTATCACTTAGGCCCAGTCGTGGGTGAAGCAGGTGGTGAACTTTGGTTTTTTGTTAGAACACTGGGGAAGTGCAGTCAACATACGAAGGAGACTGCTTACAAATCATTCGTGCATCTGGCTCTAGAATACTGCTCAAGTGTGTGGGATCCATAGCAGGTAAGACTGACATTGGATATTGGAAGAATACTGAGAAGGGTAGCAGGAATGCTCACTGGCTTTTTTAATCCTAGTGAGAGAGTCACAGATACTGAAGGAAGTGAGCTGGAAGACTCTTCAAGGTTGAGGAACTGTCCAGAGAAAGTCTATTACCAGTAACAAAGTTTCAAGCGCCGACATTAAAAGATTGCTCTAAGAATACACTACAGTCCCCTATGTACCGCTCACATAGCAATTGCAAGGATAAGATTAGAATAATTATTGCACACACAGAGGCACTCGAGCAATCATTCTGCCCGTGCTCCGCATGTGAATGGAACAGGAAGAAACCCTAATATCTGGTACAATGGGATGTACCCTCTGCCATGTACCTCGCAGTGGTTTCTGGGGTATAGATACAGGTGCCCCTGTAGTTAGTTCAGTAAAACAGCTTGGACCAAACCCAGTTCACATCCGAAGCTAAGTACTGAACTTTTCTCTTTCCCACATTGTTCTTGTACCCCTATATTCACAAGGTGAATAATGTAGTGACGTAATTAATTTTGTTGGGGTAGTGAGGTTAAACTCCTCAGTTATATTACATAGCGGCTGTTTGTCTGCTGTTGGTAGCTTAATATTGACTTGATTACAGTGGTATTACTCAGATAAAACAGAAGGGTCATTCAGCAAGCAATGCAACATTTTTTTTCTCGAAACATCCATCACGTTGTTCCACAGCTCCTTGGCTATAAACCCCCCTACTTCAGTGTGGCCTCTGTTCAGCTCTGCTGCCTGGCACCACATCAGTGTGGGAGCCGGCACGCCTCCACACTGCCTCTCCACTGGCCCGTGCCTCGGCCAACTTGGAGTCCCAGAATGCTGCGGCCGTGACGTTGCCAACTCAGAGTACTGTTTTAAACTACCTCTTTGAAGTAAGTAGATGTCGTGTGGTGCCGCTCCACACAGGGCCATTCTGTTCCAGGCTCAAAGTGGTGAAGCCACGTTACATCTCCTGCGGTAACCTTCTACGAGATATCATCACCGTCAGCCTCGTAACAAGCGAGCAGTTTGGTGCAGATGTTTCTTCTTTCCTCTCTGTGTGCTCTTCTGTGAGGCTTTGAAGAATCCAGCGACACAAACCCAGTGGACAAGTGAGTCATCACTGCCAACAGAGACGTCAAGTTGAGCACTGAGTTGCTCGGCTGTTTGTTGTTCATCAATCGCCTCAGACAAGTGGGCCCACACGTTGCAGCACTGCGGGTCTCCCAGCCGTGTGCAGACAGCCAGCTCGTGGGAGACCAGCCAGGTGTCTCACGGAACAGAGGCTGGCTCCTCCTTGCCCTTCCGATGGCAGGCGATTTGCCCAGTGACTTGCGTGCTTCCATTAACTCTCCTGTGTCCGTACATGTTTCATAAATGCCTGTGAATATTTGTGGTGGTGTGGTTTTCTGCCAAAAGAACTTAAAAGTAACTGCTGTTTGCTTGGAATGCACCTCGGTTGCAGATACCATTTTGAAGACTGGGGATAACACTTCCATGGACCGAAAGCTACTGGGAATATATGGTATGACACGGGAGTCAACAAAATGTGGCCAATTAGCTACTTGCAGTCTAATAGGGAAAACCCCGATTAGGACCGTCCACATCTAGGATGGTCTGCTAGAGCGTCCAACTCTTATTATGTCTAAGCCAGCCGAGTTCTAAACTGATTGAAACAATATTTTTTCCTGTCACTCTTTTTACAAGGATATATCCTTAGAAAATCCCATTGTTCATCAGGGAAAACAAAATTTCCGTGTATCATTTGGCATATCTTCTCATAAGAGGGTAAGATGACAACTGCTGGTCCTTTGTGCCAACTGCATTCATTGAAGTGTTGTGTTGTGTGATTGCTTCAGGCTTCTGGATTGGACGGACAAAATTACAGTTTCAGGATCAATGTTTCACTCTGCAGTGGAGGGTCCACCGATACAGAAACTCTGTGCTGGATCAAGACTCAGACTCAGGAATTTTTGCCTTTCACATTAAAGTGCTCTACCAAATCTACCATATCACTACACATTCTACTGCAGAGTGAAAAATTAATTCTGGAAACATCCCTCAGGCTGTGACCTGGCCATGTCGGCGCAATATCCTTTCCTCCAGGACTTCAAGTCTCCGCAAGTTTCACAGGAGAGTAGGAGGCGAGGAATTGTAAGAAGTTAAGGGTGTGGGGACGGACCGTGGGTCGTGTTCGGATAACTCGGATGGCAGGCGGCAGGGCACTTGCTCACAAAAGGCACAGCTCCCGAGTTCGAGTCTCGGTCCGGCACAAAGTTTTAATCTTCCAGCTAGTTTCAAAACTACAATTTCTCTGAACCGAGATTTATGAGGCAAGGAAACTACATTGCATTACTTTTTGAAAGCGTCGCGATTTAACCCGCTTCAGTAACTGCTGCTTGCTGTGTACCTAACAGAAAGAGTGCCTGGTGAGGTGTCCTTTTAATTTAATTCTGAACTGCCACAGATTCCCAATATTTTGCTGTGTTAGACAGGAGCTTGTTGAAAATCTTCCAACCAGAGACATATCTTCACTCTAGACCCTAAAAATGGAAGCTAATCCTACATGAAAATTACTTTTATCTCTCATCCTGTGACAGTGTGTATCACAATCAGCAGAAGCCAATTTTTATCGTCGGCAATAAAAACTGTTAACCCGATTGCTTATACAGCCGGCTCACAGCCGGTCACAGATTTCGAGTCTGTTACTACACAGCCAACTGTGAGCGCGGCTAACAGCTGCTGGTATCCCGACTTCTGGGCATTCCTTCTTCTCTGCTAATGGATGGTATGACATGTTACACACAAATGGAAAGCTCAGAAATCGAACTATTTAGTGGTGTACAACACATTTAATTTCTTTTAATATTTTTCAAGTTATAAGCAATCCTTACCAGGGTTTCTCACCAGCTGTTTAGTAGCGAGCAATGCCGTACAGTAATAAGTTCTTTTTTTCAGTTGAGGAAATCTAAAATCTGTTGAATAAAAGTGGCAGTGATGCTAATCCGAGTGACATTTCTCACAGCTCCAATAACGGAGGCAGTGAGAGACACAAAACTGAAAGGACAGTGATGTTGCAGCAACAGTTGCGAGTGTTGCTGAAATAATAGAAGGTAGAAAAATGAAAGTGAGAAATAAATAAGGATAACCGTCCAACATTTCATTTTCTGCTTCTAGTGGCATCAATTCGAGAGTTCAAAGATAACTGCCTCAACAACAAACCCCCTTAGATATGTACAGAAAAATAGATCATGTGTCTTTCGAGGAGGATGTAGCGGTAGAAACAGATATGCAACAGACTGTTATAAACAAGGTCCTACTTTGAACTCAAACAGTGCTTGGTTTTCTACTACATCTGATGAAATTCAAACATATTTTGCTGTATGTTTTCTTATGACAGAAGTAAAGGAGCCAACACTTCAGTCAGCTGGTACACAAAAAAATCAATTCATACTCCTTTCTTTTCTGATGTCATGATTTATAGAAGAATCTTACATATTTCTAGTTCTTCATTTTGCAGATAATGAAAATGCGAACCGTGCAAATCATCTGGACAAGTTGCACAGTCTTATTGACCATCTCAAACAAAATTTCCAAAGTGTTTATTATCCTGAAGAAGCTATTATAAATGATGAAAGCCTCATGAAATTCAGAGGTAGACTCTGCTACATCCAATTCAATGCCCCAAAAAAGACACATTTTCGAATAGAGTTCTTCAAAATTTGTGAGTCAAATAGTGGTTAGCATTCCACAATTGATGTTTATACGTGAAAAAAACCTGAGTCAAGCAACAAAGATATCTCAACTGGTCAAGCTGTTGCATTATGGACCTCGTTCAACTGTATTTGGACAATGGTCAGACAGTACACGTTGACAACTGGTACATTTTCCTGTCTTTATTTGTGAGTTTCACTGAAAGAGGCACAAACACCATAGGAACAGATAGATCCACAATGCAAAATATGCCAGACCAGTTCCAAAAATATAAACTAAAAAAAGGAGAGACTTGTATTATATTCACACAAGCTCATAGCTCTGAAGCAGATGAATAAAAAAGAAGGGAATATTCTGTCTACTATCTATGTAGATGTCAGTGTGACAGAAACAGGAGAACCTGATGGGAAAACCAAAACTCCAGTCGAGAAGACCCGAGAAATTATGTAATACAGTAGTCCAATGAATGCAGTTGACACACAGGACTGGCAGTTGTCATCTTTCCTTCGTATGAGAAAATATGCCGGAAGATACAAGGAAATTTTCTTTTACCTGATGAAAAAGTTGGATTTTCAGTTAATATATCCTAGTAAACAAAGTGACGGGGAAAAGAAAGATTGTTTCAATTAGTTCAGTTAGCTGGCTGGCACATAACAGAGCTGGACTCTATAGCAGACTACCTTAGATGTGGATGGCCCAACATGGAGATTCCCCTATAAGACTGCAAGTATCAAATTGGGCTCATTTGGTTTAGTTTATCCCCTCCCAATCCCATCAAGAAAACACCCTCCAAAAATTGTGTAGTGTCTAAAGCAAGGAAGAAGATAAGTGACATGGTATGTGTGTAAGAAATATCTAATGCTTCTGGGCATACCACATCAACAAAAACTTCTAAATCAGTATTATCTTCACTCCTCATCGCTTCAGTAAATAGTAAGGTAAGATTTATAAAGAATTCCTATCAAAAAATTGTATAATATTAGGAAAAGAGTGTAACAAAGATCCCCTCAAGTCCGAGGTCACAAAAGGCGAATGATGTTTATGGCATTGGATGGCGCACGTATTGTCTACTGTGCAACCACAATATTGGCTGTCATTGGCAACAGGGGGGGCAGGACCAGAGGTATCAATTATACACCACAGCTCGAGGCTACGGAGCGTAGTCGAACTGCTTAGTCGACGAGTAACTCACAACAGTGCAACAGTGCTAGGGGTGTTGATACAAAGCAGAGCAATGGCAACGATAAACGAAGGAAACATTGCATTGTATAAAAAAAAAACAACAACAACAACAGATGCTGAAGTTGACAGTTCATCAGAAAGGAACCCAATGAACTTCGTAGAGTGAGAAAGAAGATGTCGGTGACATATTATCATTTCTGCAAGTCAGTGGAGTGTGTGGTGTCCCATATGCTCTACTATGTGGGCCATGTATGTGAGGCGTTGAGTGATGACGATACGTGCTCAGTGAGTGAAAGTAATGTGGAAACAGGCGTCTGGCCGTGTAGTTCATCAATCTTGCCAGGCGGGGAGCCACACAGCCTGCATCCGGTGAGACATAGTGAAGGACAATTGTTGTCCGAGGAGCGGGTACTAAACATGATCATGACACAGGAAACAGTCCGAAGCACAGTAAGAAACAATTAGGAACAGTTTTCGAATGAGACTGCAGCAATATGACCGTGTAGTGTGTAAAAAAAAAAAAAAACTACGGATATTCGAAGGAGGACAAGGTGCACTTGCTGCGAAAACTGGCATTTGCGCATTTCGGGAATGTTCGATATAGGTTACCGGATGTGCGCGACAATGACCTGCTACGTTACGCGTGCCATACTTAGTGTGACATACAGCTTACAGCCACTCTGAAGGAAGCAGCGCATGGCTGCAAACAGTTATACAGAACTGCGATACGTAAGATAACCAAATTTCGAGCAAAACGTCAACTTGACAGCGCACACCACCAGTGGAATCGGCTCAAAAATTGGTAGATGAGGTAAGTTTATCTCTTCATTCAGTAAGGAAATTGTTTCCAACTGTGACCAGTCGGGATTTGAAGAGGATATGCATATTAAAGGAACCTAGGGTTACCAAGAGACTTGTATCAAGATCTGCCGACTCCAGTGCCACAATGTATTCGGATGCAATGATGTGGTCTGTTAATCTGGACGGTAAATTGCCTGGGAAGCCATTTGTTGTGCTGTGAGACGTCAGAGGTGCTCTGCTCCCTACGATTCTCTCTGCTATGCGTGATCTTGCAAGGGCAGCGGGGAGTTTTTACACCACAGCAGTGAGAGAGTGGGAAAACGAGTGGAAGAGAACAACTAGTGTGGTGTGAGCACAGCTCCAGGGCAAGGCATGGTCAAAGTACCTTGCTCTGCCCGATTCCTGCTCTACGTATAAAAATCGTACACCCTTATAGCAAACTATCGCCATGAAAAGTGTGTGACATCGCAGTTCACACGATCTAGACCCACTGGAGGAATGTTTGTTGTTTTCCGTGCCTATTACACGTATTATCGCACTATCTGCAGCTATGCCTTAAAAGATGGCGAGTTCCATGATAAAATCTACAACAGACTGTTTTGCATTTGGTTGCATGAAACCTCATTCCATCAGTTGTCATCACCCTGTTACACTAATATCACTTTATATACATTTCTTAAGAGTAGATTTGTAGCTGAACGTCCTGCAAGGTTCGGAACTTCCCTGGAGGTCGCCTTCAATCTTGATGTTGTGAACATTTGTGATCAACGTGGTGCGCCATTTTCCATTCGGTGTTCATGTTGTGAGTTGACGGTTTGTTCAGAACATAAATCAGATGTTGACGATGTCCATTTTGTGAAGTGCGATTCGTACATCCCATAGAAGTTTGATTCCTCCACCTCCTGGACACTTGTGTTCTGTCAACCTGCTCATGCACATGGTAAATCATTAGCAGCTAATATTTTTCCTGTCGTAATTGTTAACACAACACTTTCAAATGAACCTTTATGAAGAATGAACCTGTGAGTTCGCATTCAAGGGGTTACTTGTAATATAAGATATGCTGATTTTTCTAAATGTAAATGCTAAAAATAGCTCGGCTGTGGGGATAATATTAGTAAGTGAACGGTTTAAGAAGTAATTTTATTGGCAAGTGGCTGTAGAGTTCCAAGACTGTCACAAACTTTTCAACAACATCTCCTCACTTCTGCTGAACAACCACTTGATTTAGGAATGGAACACAGCCCTAGAAGATAATTTCATATGACAAAAAAGAGCCAAAAAATGCAGAATAACACAACACTCTTACCTTTAGGTCAACACAACCAGAGATTCGTCTAAGGGCATAAAATGCTGAACTGCGCTTGTGCACCAGTTTTTCCATGTGTTGACTCCATTTCAACCTGTTATCCAGCTGGACGCCCAGGGAACTTGCAGCAGGGAGCTTCAAAAAATGGTTCAAATGGCTCTGAGGACTATGCGACTTAACTTCTGAGGTCATCAGTCGCGTAGAACTTAGAACTAATTAATCCTAACTACCCTAAGGACATCACACACATCCATGCCCGAGGCAGGATTCGAACCTGCGACCGTAGCGGTCGCTCGGCTCCAGACTGTAGTGCCTAGAACCGCACGGCCACTCCGGCCAGCGCAGGGAGCTTCATTTGGTGCATGACACGAATGCCTACCTGTGGCGCTAAAAGGACATTACTGCTTCTTTGATACTGGACGATGCACTGAGACGACTAAACTCACGGGACGCCTGCTAACAGTGTGTCAGACCTCCTCCTGGCTGGCGGGTGCGGCAGCTCGACGTGGCGTGGACTCGGCAAGTTGTCGGAAGTCCACTGCAGGAACACCGAACCGTGCTGGATGGCAATAGAATTCCATAACAGCGAAAGCGTTGCAGGTGTACAGTGTTTTAGCCGAACTGCCCTCTCGATTATGTCCCATAGATGTTTGACAGGCTTCATACTGGGTGACCTGGGAGGCCAGATCATTCACTCAAATTGTTCATAATGTGCTCCAAACCAAATGCAAACGACTGTGGCTCGGTGACACGACACATTGTCATCCACAGAAATTCTGTCATTGTTCGGGAACAAGAGGTCCACGAATGGCTGCAAATTGTCTCCAAGCGGCCGAATGTAACCATTTCCAGTCAATGATTGGTTCAGTTGGACCAGACGACCGAGTCCATTCCACATAGACATAGCCCACACCATTATGCCGCTTCCACCAGCTCTCAAAGTGCATTGTTGACAACTTGGGTCCGTGGCTTTGTGGGGTGTGTTCTACACTTGAACCCTGCCATCAGCTCGTATCAACCGAAACTGGGACTCATCTGACCAGGCCGTGGTCGTCCAGCCGTCCAGAGTCCAACCGACACAGGCACGAGCCCCAGGGAGGCACTGCAGGCGACGCCGTTCTGTCAGCAAAGCCAGTCGTGTCGGTCACCTGCTGCCGTAGCCCATTGACACGAAATTCCGCCACACTGCTGTAACGGATATATTCTTCGTGTGTCCCACATTGATTCCTGCAGTTACTTCAAACAGCGTTGCTTGTCTGTTAGCACTGGCGACTCTACACAAACACAGTTGCTCTCGGTCATTAAGTGAAGGCTGTTGACTATTTCATTGTCTGTGGTGAAACGTATTGCCTGAAATCTGGTATTCTCAGCACTCTTGACACTATAGATCTAGAAATATTGAATTCCCTAACGATTTCCGAAATGAAATGTCTCCACAATCAAAGCCTGTTAATTCCCTCATGTGGGCACAATCGTGCCAGAATCACTTTAGTACAAATGACAGCTCATCCGCTTCATACCATGTGTGTTTGAGTGTGTATGTATGTGTGTGTGTGTGTGTGTGTGTGTGGGGGGGGGGGGGGGTATTAGCATCATCTGTGTGTGTCGTGTCACTATCCCACAACTTTTGACACGTCAGTCCATGAACCTTTGTGATGTTAAGGCTTAGACTGTTATCTGACGACCTATTCAGTGTACTGATCCGTGACTGGCAGTACCCAAGATCGACTGACAACGACAAGGGATCGTACTGTACCAACGTCTCTGTGCCGTTACTGCATAGTATCCTTAGGCCACCAGTCGACCACCACACCTTTAATTAGGTACAGTTTCTTATTTTTAAGTAGATGTTAAGACTGCAGAACGCTTTCTAATTGCAGAAGATTCCAGTTGGAGACGAGCCCCTGATGACGACAAGAATCTAGCCCGCGCCGCAATCACACTGGCAATGAATTAATCGGACACGAAATCAGCCTCAGTACAGTTGATATTGCAGCCACCTCAACCGCTGACCATGCAAACAGCCTGTCTGCCAAATAATGGGAACTACAAATAATCAGTTAACAATATTCACACACCAATGATTACTGAAGTTAAGCAGTAGTGAATAAATGGGCGTATTTAATGAACCACTCTCGTTGTCTGCGATACTGATCTCGTCAGAGCAACAAATTACTTTAATTTCAGTACCTGATTATCTTGCGTGATGAAAAATGCGACATGCAACTAGCAATTGTTATCTTTCGCAACGAGCTTTTCACAACGCAGTACGTACTCTCTGACATAAACTCGGAACTATTTTATTACCTTTACTAAAATACCAATCTGTCTACCGTCTTGAAATGATTATTCTGTTTATGGACACTTCCATCACTTCTGTTAGGAATTAAAACATTTTTAATTCACCCTTAAATATTTTTCCAACTCGACGCAGCGATAATATGTAAGTGATGAGACTTCGCATGCTTCACAGAATAACGAATCTTTGTTAGTAGCAAAATCTTTGGCCTTTCCGTGAATAATTCAATTACTTCAATTAAACTTATTCGTCATTTAGAAAACTTTTTCCCTTAATTGAAATCTTTTCTTTAATATTGTGAAGATCTACTATCAGTAGATTATTTATAATTTCATTCGTTCAAGAACCTTTTACCAAGCACATTTAAGAACACCACAGAATACGTGATATAGACTCCACTGTATCAATATCTCTGAATTACACTCTTTTATACTTCCGAAAATGATATAGATATATTCACACTAGATACGAATTAATTAGACTGGAAGGTTTCCTTTAACCCCAATAAAATTTGATTTATTTTCCTTCTAGGTATCTCAATACACCTTGGTTATCATCAGTGAACGAGTGCCAGCAAATATATTATCATTCCCCACAATACGGACACAAGAAATAAAAAAAAATCAAACAAAAATCCTAAATGTCACCGCCACTTTTCAGCTAACCCTAAGTTACAACTTGAAAGCAAATCTTGACCTCTTCAGGCATTGGCCACACGCGACCCGCTAAGTTCCCTAACACTTAAATTGGCCACTCGTCACCTTGATGATTCGCCGGCCGCGGTGGTCTAGCGGTTCTAGGCGCGCAGTCCGGAACCGCGCGGCTGCTACGGTCGCAGGTTCGAATCCTGCCTCGGGCATGGATGTGTGTGGTATCCTCAGGTTAGTTAGGTTTAAGTAGTTCTAAGTTCTAGGGGACTGATGACCACAGATGTTAAGTCCCATAGTGCTCAGAGCCATTTGAACCATTCTTGAACCTTGATGATTCAAGTTTTGGTTTAGCTACGTGTAGCTCGTTAAATGGTTCCTTCAATTCACTATCGCTTGTCTACTCAGTGATACGTGCACACCATCACCGTATAGTGAAACAGTTTGTCGTTCTATGAGCCAATTCGCTGTCTGCTGCAAGCTAGTGGTCTTGAAAATACAGCTACCAACACGTGTTCGAGGCTTTCCCTTCTCGATACACACACGCACAATACCCAAACCACCTCAATAAAAACGACAAGCAACCCAATTACCTCCGGGCGCTTCGTGACCACTCAACGTACAATGCAGACGTGATATTGGTCACACCGATTCCACAAAACTCAGCACCTAACAAATCAATCTCCCAATTAAACCGGGCTCACGTGGGACTCACCCCAGTAAAGTTTACGAAAGAAACTGTTCCCACAACTACAATCAACAAAATTCCGTGCACTCTCCCAAGACTTGGGTGTCAGCTGAGTAGACTCACTACACGACGCAGTGGAACGCTATAAGATCAGACCTGATATACACCACTACCAACACTTGGTCGGGGAGAGGTCTATCTGGGAACTAACTAACCCTTTATGTTGTACAATAGGAACCATTTAGCGCCGGCCGTTGTGGCCGAGCGGTTCTAGGCGCTACAGTCTGGAACCGCACAACCGCTACGGTCGCAGGTTCGAATCCTGCCTCCGGCATGGATGTGTGTGATGTCCTTAGGATAGTTAGGTTTAAGTAGTTCTAAGTTCTAGGGGACTGATGACCTCAGAAGTTAAGTCCCATAGTGCTCAGAGCCATGTTTTTGAACCATTTAAAACGAACAAACACACAACTGCACGCCAACTTTTAACAATTAAAGTAATAATCATCGATGCTGTCGATTCTTCGCAATAGCGGCCGGCTGTTGCGCGTCGCTCAGGCGGCATCTGTGGACGCAGCGAGGGCGATATGGTATATCGCTGCAGTCGCGCATGCTCGCCACCTGCTACTCCGTAGACGCCCTCATATCATCTAGGACACAACGTGATTTTGGTTTCACCACACCACACACGTATATTATGGTGACCACCAGGAGGCTCAGCACCAGTAAGGGCGAATGTACCCCATGCGATTTGACACAGCACGTCAGCCACCATCTGAGTTGTGGCTGCTAGGGCTGTGTTTGGACCCTCGATTAGTATACTCGTGTTATCAGCCAACATTCTAGTTTTAGAAGTGCCATTTCAAGTGATTGGCAGATCATTTATGTAGGTTAGAAACAAAGGGTAGGTCCAGTTGAACTACTGCGGCACTCCACATATTATGTTCCTCCATTCTGAGATTGTTAGGTTAGTGCACAAGTTTGTAGTATTTTTGTTTGGCATGTTGGTATTCCAGTTCCTGTGGTTTTTTTATATGTTGTCATTTGTACTTTACTGTTGCTACTTGGGTTTATGCATTGACATTTTGTCATTTTAAGTTAGTGAGTGGAGCTGTGGACACTAGAAAGTGAAGTGCCAAGTGGAGAAATAGGGACATTTCCGACATATTCTCCTGTCCGAGTTCTACAGAGGGAGTGACATCAGCAGAGGCAGTAACAAACTTTAGCGCGGTGTATGGGGATAGTGCCATTGGACAGAGCACGGCAAGGAAGTGGTTTCTCATTTCAATGCCGTCGTTTTGACATTAATGTCTCTCCATATTCAGGAAGACGTTTGGGGTTTGATGAAGATCATTTACATGCTTTAATTGACATTGGTCCGTTTCAGTGTACACGAGAACTAGTAGATTTAATGAACTGTGCTCATTCCAACATCGTGTGACGTTTGCGTGAAATGGGGAACGTTCAAAAATTAGATGTTCGGGTACTGCACGCTATAAGGCAACATCACAAAAATCAGTGTGCTGCTTGCTCCTAATCAGTTGGCTTGTGATCAACACCGACCATTCCTATTGTGTATCATTACTGGTGACGAGGTATGGTGCCTTTGTGATAACATACAGAAAAGGAAGGAAATGGTTGCGCACATCCACGGTGTTATGCATCTGGTGGAACAGTGATGGTGTGGTGTACCATGAACCGATTTCCCATGGTGTAACCATCACTGTTGACATTCATTGTCAACAACTGAGATGTCTTGCTGACACAATTGAAGCACAACAACCAGAAAGACTGCACGAACTGAAGCTCCTCACCCACATTCTGCTAGACTGACAAAAAACACTGTATGGGAATTGAGTTGGGAAGTTGTTCCGTACTCGCCTTGTTGTTGTTGTTATGGTGGTCTTCAGTCCTGAGACTGGTTTGATGCAGCTCTCCATGCTAATCTATCCTGTGCAAGCTCCTTCATCTCCCAGTACCTACTGCAACCTACATCCTTCTGAATCTGCTTAATGTATTCATCTCTTGGTCTACCTCTACGATTTTTACCCTCCATATCACTCACCTTATCAACCTGATATTGCGCCCACAAACTTTCACCTTTCTGGTCCCTATTGAACAACCTTCATGGAACTTCCGTTTTCAGATTAGAATGTGCTCCGACTTTGGCTCAACAAGTTCTTCGCCTCAGGACCGTGTGATTTTTACAGTATCAGAATCAAAGAAGCTACTACAGCATTGGCTAACTGTTATAAACAGTGAAGAGGGATATATTATTGATAATTATTTTTATCTGTTATACTTATTAAACTTATGGAAAAGTGCTGCCAACTTATGCACAAAACTAATATTTTGTGCCTGAGATGGAGTCTGCTTATCCCTGCAACTGAGATACCATTAATGACATGCCACTTTAGTTAGCAGTGTAGAATTTTGTGATCCACAGAGTCAAAAGCTTTGGCAAGGCCACAGAATATATCAACAGGATACATTTTTGCTTGAATTGCTCTATGGCACTGGCATTGCTTTCTCTGTGGAGAATCCTTTATGAAAGCAAAATTGAGAAGCAGTTAACAACTTCTGCTCACTTCAGTGAGTCAGTATTCCATCATAGGCAACTTTCTCAAACACTTTTGAAAGGACTGGAGGGATCAATATGTCTGTAATTAAAGGTGGTTTGCTTATCTCCTGTTTTATACATGGGTGTCATTACGGCATATTTAAGTTGTCTGGAAATGTACCTCAAGTCATGCAGTGATCACAAAGATAACTTAAGGCCTGCCAACCCAAAGTTTGGTACAGATTTATTGATGACATCTTCATGATCTGGACTCACAGTGAAGAAGAACTCCAGAATTTCCTCTCCAACCTCAACTCCTTTGGTTCCATCAGATTCACCTGGTCCTACTCCAAATCCCATGCCACTTTCCTTGATGTTGACCTCCATCTGTCCAATGGCCAGTTTCACACATCCGTCCACATCAAACCCACCAACTAGCAACAGTACCTCCATTATGACAGCTGCCACCCATTCCATATCAAACGGTCCCTTCCCTACAACCTAGGTCTTCGTGGCAAATGAATCTGTTCCAGTCGTGAATCCCTGAACCATTACACCAACAACCTGACAACAGCTTTCGCATCCCGCAACTACCCTCCCGACCTGGTACAGAAGCAAATAACCAGAGCCACTTCCTCATCCCCTCAAACCCAGAACCTCCCACAGAAGAACCCCAAAAGTGCCCCACTTGTGACAGGATACTTTCCGGGACTGGATCAGACTCTAAATGTGGCTCTCCAGCAGGGATACGAATTCCTCAAATCCTGCCCTGAAATGAGATCCATCCTTCATGAAATCCACCCCACTCCACCAATAGTGTTTTTCCGCCGTCCACCTAACCTTCGTAACCTCTCGGTTCATCCCTATGAAATCCCAAACCACATTCCCTACCCTCTGGCTCCTATCCTTGTAACCACCCCTGGTGTAAAACCTGTCCCATGCACCCTCCCACCACCACCTACTCCAGTCCTGTAACCCGGAAGGTGTACATGATCAAAGGCAGAGCCACGTGTGAAAGCACCCACATGATTTACCAACTGACCTGCCTACACTGTGAAGCTTTCTATGTGGGAATGACCAGCAACAAACTGTCCATTAGCGTGAACGGACACAGGCAGACAGTGTTTGTTGGTAATGAGGATCACCCTGTGGCTAAACATGCCTTGGTGCACGGCCAGCACATCTTGGCACAGTGTTACACCGTCCGGGTTATCTGGATACTTCCCACTAACACCAACCTGTCAGAACTCCGGAGATGGGAACTTGCCCTTCAATATATCCTCTCTTCCCGTTACCCGCCAGGTCTCAACCTCCGCTAATTTCAAGTTGCCACTGCTCATACCTCACCTGTCATTCAACAACATCTTTGCCTCTGCACTTCCGCCTCGACTGACATCTCTGCCCAAACTCTTTGCCTTTACATATGTCTGCTTGTGTCTGTATACGTGCAGATGGATATGTGTGTGTGTGTGATTGTATACCTGTCCTTTTTTCCCCCTAAGGTAAGTCTTTCCACTCCCGGGATTGGAATGACTCCTTACCCGCTCCCTTGAAACACACATCCTTTCATCTTTCCCTCTCGTTCCCTTTTTCCTGATGAAGCAACTGTGGGTTGCGAAAACTTGAATTTTGTGTGTGTGTTTGTTTTTGTTAGTGTCTCTATCAACATACCAATGCTTTCGTTTGGTAAGTTACATCATCTTTGTTTTTAGATATACAATGATTACTTAACAATGATTCAAAGTCTGCATAAGATTTTGATATTCTAGTAGAAATACCATTATGGTTCTCATTCTGTTGTGTGTAGTTTGTGGCATACGCTGTGTTCTAGTATGTAATGATATTTTTTTAAATTGTCTACATTGTTCATATTTTTCACCAAGTAAAGTGAGCAAGACATTTTATGGTCCTGTTGCTTAGTATGGTTTCTCTGGGCCTAGAACTGAGGGAATCCATAACATCATTTTCCAAAAGACTTAAACCTCCAATGTAAATGATTATCTCATTGAAGATAAGAAGACAAGATCAATATTAAAAGTTCAAGGACATGTTCCGAACATTTTCAACCACCAGATTACAAACAGGAGATGCAGAATATGATGTTGGGTCTAGCATGTCAAATGCAGTTCCGTGCCAGAAATCTCCAGCTGCTGTGGAAATAGCCTTTGTGCTGCAGGTTCTGACAACACAGAAGACTACATAACACACAGGTAATGCCACAGTGTGGGTAGAGCAGCGCACACTGCAAGTTGTGTCTACCAAGGAAGCCAACCTGTAGAAGTCATTTCACAAAGAAATTCCTCGTGATTTGACAGATATAAACAAAGAGAAAAAAAAGTGATATTTGAAGAAATGGCTGTAGTGAAGAAAACAAAAAAAATGCAATCATGAAGTACTTAAAACTGTGGGGTAGCTTTCAAAACACCTGTTCTTAATAGTAAGGAGACAAACTATACTGTCTCAGCATTTCATCCAAGGACAAACACAGCATCTGCTGAAGAAAGACAAGAAGAAGAACAAAAATTTGTAAAGTGGAATTCAAATGTTACTGCAGATGCCATCACTTTGAGAGCTTTGTCTTCAGAAGCATGTGCTTATTCGAGGAAGAAGAACTGTACTTCACCCTGCCATTCAGTATTCCAAAAATGAGCAAAGCAAGTTAAGTGTCAAGCAGGCATTTTAAAAGTATGTATTAGGTATCACTAAAGCTAAGTCAACAATATTTACATCATTTAAAGCTTTAATGAAATGAGATTGGGAGTCATGTAAGTTAAGATTAAACTGATGTGATACTAAGATAACACAAGAATGTTCTAGTAACCATGATAAATTTTATTTTGAAAGTGATATGGTAGCAAAAAGTTAAGAATTGTGCATGCAACATGGTGTATTCTCCAATAGAATGTGCTTTTTTAACCCTATTGTCAATAAAAAGGACCTTTCTTATTTAGCATTCCATACTTGCTGATATTATTAACAACTTATTTTATAGACAGCAGAGTCACCATGCCTGACAACACTCTGTTTATGAACAGTTCAATAAAAGATCTTCCGCAACACCAGACAAGTGTTACCGTACCATTCGCCACACTGCCTCCACACCCATATTTGGCTATTATCTGTCCCCTAAATGGATTGGGATGCTTCACTAAACAGTGCATTTTGCCAGTCCATGGCAGTCCACACCATTCTGGCTCAGCACCTACTACATACCGTAAGCTGGTGTGAGTGTCGATGGATGTGCACACCAGAATGGTTGCAAAGATATTTTCACACCACACTGCTGAAGCTGTGCAATATATCGAGCATATAAGAGCTTCACAGAATTGATAAATCATGTTTTTGGTGTGTTGAACTGAAATACACACTAGATGGAAACCACATTTTAGAAGTGGTTATGGTTTCAACCTCTGAAGTCAAGAAAAATCTATGAAAACATTTGTGAAAATTTGTTCAAATATGCAAGTTGGAGAAAGAATCTGTCCTCCTCCTCTACCATTTCAGAAAAGGTTTATTATTTAAGTAAATGGACTTTTCAAACTTTTCACATATGTCGACAATGTTGATGCAACATGTATTCTCACTGCCAGACTGAATGAAGAGTTTTCTGGGATTTGTGGTCTTGGCATACTCTATGATGGTGGAAAACACAATCCACCCTCTAATGCTGACTTGCTAACCCTTAGTCTCCTATGTTTTCCTATGTATAATGCAGTATCTGTGCTACTGTGTTCTTCATTCCATCACACATGTTAATAATTGTTCCTATTTTCTGTATAGTTATTTAACAAGAATTTACTTGTTAATGTAATTTTCAAAACTTTGTTCATGTATGATGTGAATATATTAAAATTTAATGTATAAAACTGGTCCACACATGGGGTATGTAGGTTTATATAGATGTAAATGCTGGAGTAGAAGTCCATCTAACATTTCAGTAATCGTGCCTTGGATGCGATTTATGTTGGCTATTAGGTCATGACATTTTTTGGTTTACTCTGAACCACAAAATTCCAGCACAAAGAAAATAATTTATAGAGCCATCTTACATCTAGAGTCACAATTGTACACTCAGGAATGTTGAAAATTGAGCACCTGCAGAGAGGAAAGGTGTAAACATGAAATTTTACAAATAAGAACAGTGAGATCAGATAAAAAAAATTATCAGATTTTGGTACCAATGTGCATGCTCACATACCCTGCTGTAGCACCGGAATCGAACAGGGACCCAACTTGAAACAGCACGTTGTGGACGAGTTGTGTACGGGACGATCACATCCTGACTTGAGGAGAATGCCAGAAGGTGCAGAACGCCAGGTAGATGTGTCAGACAAAATTTCTCACTGTTGTTTGGCCAATCTGAGAGGGGCACAATCATGTGCAAGAAAACTGCAGTCCTGTCGACACGCTGTCTGCTCGCCATATCGACCGTTCGGAGACTCCCGTCGGACAGTGTCGGGAGCAGTGGACACGAGACGGTACCGACTTGCGACGTAGCGGGTTTGGAGTGGCCAGGAAGGTGACGAGGCGAGAGGGTCAGGGGATCAAGAGGTGAGTGACGGGGGATCCTACAGTGGCTCACTCCACAATAGAAGCATATGTGCGAGTGACATTTGTTCCACATACCATTTCCAGATGCGTAAATGCACATTTACAATCCGAGCACCCTTGTCGTACACTGCCACTAACACTGAGATATTGGCAGCTCAATCTATAGTGGTGCCAAGCACAAACAATGTGAACTGCCACAGATTAGCAGAACGCAGTGTTTATTGATGAATCCTGATTCATTTAAGGGACAGTTAATAACCGCATATGGGTTGTGTAGGCAGCCTGGTGAACGGTGCAGTTCCACCCACACTGTCATGTGCCACACAGCCCACACACCTAGTGTAACGATCTGGTTGATGGGCCTTGGCCTACGATAGCCAGTCCCCTCTAATTGCAATACATGGAATCTTAATGTGCCAGCGTAATTTTGATGGCATCTTTTGAGCCCGTGTGGGACCTTTTTACATGATCTACCAGGAGCACCTTTCCGGCAAGATAATGCTATGCCACATATGGATCAAATTGCTCGAAGCTTCCTACATCACGTTCTGGCTCTCGCGTAGCTGGCATGGTACCTGGAGTTGTCTCTTATAGAGCCTGTGTGGACTAGCTGAAGCACCAGATGCCACCGTGTCACTCTACACGCGATTTGGAGATGGCTCTTCCATTTATGGGCCAATCTATATCAGGACAACATCGGATGTCTAGTCAGCTTAATGCTGGACCATGGTTGGTCAAGTATTGCAGCAAAAGGTAGTCCAATGCACTGTATTTGTCAACTTGCACTCACTGTATTTGTCAACTTGTCTCGATTTTGGGGTGAAGATCTCTCAGGTGTATCACTATTTCATTTCGATCTGATGTTCCCCTTTTGGTGTACTGTTCTCAGTGTTCACGAGTGTGTATGACGAGTTCGTACTATTGCCACAAAACATTGCCACAGACACTGCTTTAGCTACAAATAAAGTTTAGTATTGTATTTATTTGCATGGGCCACTAAGTCACTTAAAGTACAAATAATAATTAACTCAATTTGAACTTTATGTTAAAACACTAATTTATTCCTAAGTCACTCACTAGGACAGGTTCCTATTTCTAGTGCTAAAATAAATCCGAGTGTCCGATTTCTAATGAGCTACAGAATCGTTGTTGTTTTCATGGAGCTATGATTTTCTCATGCGTACAATTAATCTTTGTATGAAATGGTACACACACACAAAATAGAACTGGTAAAGATACAATGAAAACCATTCCCATTAAATTTAATGGCAAAATCTCTGAGCAAATAAAAAAATGTTTTAAAAAGTCTGATGTCAGATGTGGCTGTCAGGATAACAACACCCTAAAACTGCGAATAAAACATGAACTGAAAGGGAAGTATGACAAATTTGATGGCTCTGGAGTATACAGCATAGACCGCAGTAACTGTGACAAATATCATATCGGTCAAATAGGCCGCTGTTTTAAATTAAGGTGGAAAGGACACTCACACCCACAGAACAAAACTGCTTTGGGACAGCATTTAACTGAAACTGGTCGTTCCTTAGGGAGCATTGAGAATTGTATGCATAGTCTCTCCAAAAACAAATGGCTCTGAGCACTATGGGACTTAACACCTAAGGTCATCAGTCCCCTAGGACTTGGAACTACTTAAACCTAACTAACCTAAGGACATCACACACATCCATGCCCGAGGCAGGATTCGAACCTGCGACCGTAGCAGTCACGCGGTTCTGGACTGAAGCGCCTAGAACCGCAAGGCCACCGTGGCTGGCTAGTGTCTCCAGAGTGGAGAATAGCTGTGCTCTTAATTTGTTAGAGAGGCTTGAAATTTATAAATCAAAAAAGAAAGAACCAACAATACTGCTTAGGTGGCAGAGTAACTTTAGGCCCAATGCCTACTTTGCTTTGGTTGACAATGTTTTACCTTAATCACTTTTTTTCCTTTATTTTGATTTCATTCCCCTGCCCCATATGGGCAGGGGAGGGCTGTCAGTGGCACAATCCACCACTCTTCAGCCAAGTGCCATGACAACCAATACGAGAATAAAATGTTACATATAAGGCAATAAAAAAGGGGGACATAAAACAGAGTAAGGGGAGATAATGGAGGTAAAAATACACTGATGTGGAGACGTTCATGGGTGGACTATTAAAAAAGTCAACATAAAGTTAAAAAACACAGTTGGCGATTCTTAAAACACAAAGAAGCCACTGAAAGCACATGCACAGGTTAAAAGTCGGCCACAGTATTGAAAACTCTCTAGAACGACACACTTTAAACCCACTTGGAATATACAAGATGAAGAGTTAAAGTGCCGGGTGGGACCTGCCAAGGGAGAGGCCAGAGAGGATGGAAAAGGAGGGGAGAGCAAGGTGCAACAGGGGAGGGGGTGGAATGAAAAGAGTAGGGGCGTCAGTGGGTACACCAAGAGGCAGGAGACACGTGGGGTGGGAGATGAAGAGGGAAGACAAGGCAGGAAGGAGTGCAGAGACACTGCAGGGGAGCAGAAGAGAGGGAGGGGGAGTACGAGAGGAAAGCCGCTCAGGAGAAGGGAAGGGGAGGAGAGGAAGCCCTGAGGAGGAGGCAGGAAGATGGGGTTAGAGTTGGTAGGAAGGGTAGATGTCAGGGCAAACCTCATCAGCCGGGAGGACCTTAAGCACTGCAGACCTCTGTTATATATAGTTTTTTGATAGTTTCACCTAGTATTGAGTGCCTCACATATTTACTCCATTTTTGTACGTTTTACACATGACTCTAGTATTTTGTTGTTCCTTCTCTATTCATTTCATATACTGCATCAGCTAGATAGTGTTGGTCATACAGTGTTACAGAATTTTATCATTCTTCGCTTGCAACAGAGTGCCGCAGGGTAGGAGGGGTCATCTGGCAGTCACGTTCCTCCAACCAATTATCGCCTATGCGCAATTCTGGCTTTAGCGCTAACAGAGGGTGCTGATTATGTCCAGCACTATGTTTTCTTTCATTGTGGCTTCTTTAGCGACTTGTTTTATAGTTTTTTTGATATTATTACATGCACAATCAAACATGTTTATTATCTAGAATGTTTATGCCAACTACTCTCTCTTAACTCTTCCTCTTTTTAACAATCTGACTTTTGTCATGTTCTATTTAATTGCTTCTTATTACTGTATTGCATCTTATCCACTCCCGGGATTGGAATGACTCCTTACCCTCTCCCTTAAAACCCACATCCTTTCGTCTTTCCCTCTCCTTCCCTCTTTCCTGACGAAGCAACAGTTTCTTGTGAAAACTTGAATTTCGTGTGTATGTTTGCGTTTGTTTGTGTGTCTATCGACCTGCCAGCACTTTCGTTCGGTAAGTCACATCATCTTTGTTTTTAGATATATATATATATATATTAGATGATGCTGGTGCTGATTTTGCATTTAACATTTGACAATGCCACTATGGCTGCAGTACCTACATTAGGACTTTGTTTTTATGAAACTTCATTCTTAAAGTGCACAAATGCATATATAAGTCAGTATTACTTTTCATTGTGGTCTATTTATTGTTTTTAAGCTGTAGACAATCTGCCAGTGTATTTATGTTTTTTCCCATTTTTAGCTGCAGATCTGATGATGTCATTATAGACCGAAGCTGGTAATCTGTTAACAAAAAGTTTGAGACCATAGACGGAAATTAAAGGAAACTTATTGTAAAAGAATAATTGCAAGAAAAAGGCCTAAATACATTAATCAGGTTTTGTTCTAATCAAAAGCATTGCTCAGTACTGAAGTAATTGACTGGAATGGTAGCAATCAGAAACATTTATAGATCTAAAGGCAATCACAACTATCCTGTACTTTACAGGTTTGTACTAAACTCAGTTAACATGCAGTGCCGTTTCTGGAACCCACTTAATGTTGACCAGGTAGATTGACAATTTGTATAGTGAAAGTATTTATGAAGTGTAGTGGTCATTCTAAAGATATTTGTGCTCTTATAAACATAACTGGCTACAGCTTAACAAGACACTGACAGATTCAACATAATGCAGATACTTATATTTTCCACTCAAAAACATTTAGTAATCATACTGGTTAGCACAATAATTTGATGATCATTTCTCTGTTACCATCTTGCAACTGTGAAGTGTTAGAGCCACCTCATGTCCAATTTAACTGTGCTTTTCCCTTAGTAAGTAGCACCGTGTAATGAAAATTATCGTACAAACAGTGGAAATTCCAGGTTGGAATATCAGCAATACAAGGAAAGGGATAGGTTGGTACTCACCGTGAGAATGACATGTTGAGTTGCAGATAGGCACAACAAAAACTCTGTTATGATGTAGCTTTCAGTCAAAGCCTTCTCAGAAAAGTAAACAAAACACACACACATTCTCGACACGAGCAAGCACACCTTCTCACACACACATGGCTGCCACCTCCAGTAGCTCAGACTAGAGTGTATTCTGACCCAAACTGCCAGAGATGGCAGTCATGTGTGTGTGTGAGGAGGTGTTCTTGCTTGCCTTCAAAACCAAATTGTAACAGTCTTTCCATTGCGCCTGCCTGGAATTCATTGTGCCAACTTTTTGGTGACTGGAAATCTATTTTTTTTGTTGTATTATTGAACATTATCTTTCTTGCTTTAGAACAGACAGTGTGTGCTAATGAGAGATAGTTTGTTGTCAAGACATTTTAGTTTCATTTTTTTGTGTTGCTCATGAATAATGACTTTTTTGTTTGGAAATTATTCTGATTGACACAGCTCCTGTTTCATTTTATAGCTTGAATAACATTGATTTGACCCCCATTGACTTAACTGCTGCCCACTGCCAAATCTTAATCTTTCAGGTAATGAAACATAATCCAATTCATTCACATTAATATATGCCACAGTCACATTATTCCTTTCAAGGGAGTAACATTAACGGGGATTTACTATTGTGGTAATAACCAGTAGTGTTATAGTATCTGTGGGCCATTGACCACCTGGTCTCTCCATCTAATTTTTGGTCTGCCTAAAGGTCTCTGTCATCTGGGTTTCTTCTCTGATACTTCTCCCACTTTTAATCCCCCTCTCTTCCCTTGTCTAAGCTTCTGGAACAGTATCTGGTTCGTTTTATTCCATCTCATCGCCTGACTCCTGTTTTTATGTTGGAAGCCCTAAAATATTCTTCCATTTTCACTGCCCCTTTTGAGCCTTCCAGAGTAACTTCTACAAGATTTGTAATCTCCTTTGAAATTTCAAATTTCTGCATTTGTTCCCACAGCTTCTCTCTATTCTTGCTATCAGCAAACAATATTGCCATTGTTTATTGTGTTCCTAATACTTTCCTATGGATTCTTTTGCTCTAAATATCTGATCAGCAGTGGATCAATCCTCTCCAAGGCCCACTTGTTTCTCGTGTGTTACCTCTTTTAAATATGGTTGCAATCTTTTCTGGAGAATCTTAAGGAACACTTTGTTTTAGTAACGAGATGCATCTATAACATGTCCATTCTTGTTTACATCCCTTTTTATAGACTGGTACTATGACCCTTTCTTTCAACTGAGCTGGCATTCTTTCTTCGTTTCAAATGTTGGTCACAAGTTTATGTATTTGTTACACAAGTGGTTCTCCTCCCTTCTGAAGCAGTACATCTGTTATCTGATCTCTCTGGAGCTTGGTTGTTTCTAATATTTTCACTGCATCTGCTGTCTCTTCCATTGAAGTTGTGGATCCAAGTGATCTACATTCTGATATTTATGTTCTCAATCCATTCCTATACTTCCAGCTTTGACATTTAAAATGTTCTCAAAGGGGGACTACTTCTTCCAAAGCTCCATGTCTGTAGTACTTGGCAATACTGTATTGCCGTTTTTATTTTTAATGTCATACATTCATGGTATATATCTGTTTCTGCTCCCCATGAACCATGGACCTTGGCATTGGTGGGAAGCTTGTGTGCCTCAGCAATACAGATAGCCATACTGTAGGTGCAACTGCAATGGGGGGGATATCTGTTGGGAGGTCAGACTGTTCCTAAACAGGGGCAGCAGCCTTTTCAGTAATTACAGGGGCAACAGTGTGGATGATTGACTGATATGGCTGTGTAACATCAACAAAAACAGCCTTGCTGTGCTGGTACTGCGAATGGCTGAAAGCAAGGGGAAACTACAGCCATAATTTTTCCTGAGGGCATGCAGCTACACTATATTGTTAAATGATGGGAATTAGTGAAGGTAGATGACAGGAGGAACAAGACAGTAACAGGTAACTACAGGGTTATAAATAAAAATCAAATAGAGGTAATGCAGGAGTATATTTAACGATGAACAAAAAAATAGGAGCACAAGTAAGCTACTAGAATCAGCATAGTGAACGCATTATTGTAGCCAAGATCAACACAAAGCCCATGCCAACCACAGTATTACAAGTTTATAAGCCAACTAGCTCTGCAGATGATGAAGAGATTGAAGAAATGTACGATGAGATAAAAGAGATTATTCAGATAGTGAGGGGAGACAAAAATTAAATAGTCATGGTGGACTGGAATTCGATAGTAGGAAAAGGAAGAGAAGGAAATGTAGTAGGTGAATACGGACTGGATGGGGGTGTAAGAAATGAAAGAGAAAGCTGCCTGGTAGAATTTTTTGCAGAGCATAACTTAATCATAGCTAACACTTGGTTTAAGAATCTTGAAAGAACGTTGTTTACGTGCAAGAGGCCTGAAGACACTGGAAGGTGTCAGATAGATTATCTAATGGTAAGACAGAGATTTTGGAACCAGGACTTAAATTGTAAGACATTTCCAGGGGCAGATGTGGACTGACCACAATTTATTGGTTATGAACTGTGATTAAAACTGAAGAAAATGCACAAAGGTAGGTATTTAAGGAGATGGGACCTGGATAAACTGAAAGAACCAGAGGTTGTCGAGTGTTTCAGAGAGAGCATTAGGGAATGACTGGCATGAACAGGAGAAAGAAATACAGTAGAAGAAGAATGGGTTGCTTTGAGAGATGAAACAGTGAAGACTGCAGAGGATCAAGTAGGTAAAAAGGTAAGTGTAATAACTTCAAGTTGAACAAATATATTTCAAGCAAGGCACAATACATGAAAGTCACAGATCAAGTAAACAGAGTAAGACGTGTGTACACTTTAACAGTCAAATCATAGCTGAGTCCTAGTCTAGCGGCTGCTGGCTGGCTGGCCGCTCAGGTTGCGCTGCTGCTGCATGGCTGGCAGACAGCGCCGCATGTAGAGGACGCGCGTATCTGTGCGGCGGCGCTTTGAAAGATCAGCGAGTCACAACAGTAAGGGCTAGTAGAAATCCTTGGGTAACAGAAGAGATATTGAAGTTAACTGATGAAAGAAAAAAATATAAAAATGCAGTAAATGAAAGAGGTGAAAAGGATTACAAATGTCTCAAAAATGAGATTGACAGGAAGTACAAAAGGGCTAAGTGGGGATGGCTAGAAGGCAAATGCAAGGGTGTAGAGGCATATATCACAAGAGGGTGAGATAGATACTGCCTACAGAGACATTAAAGGATCTTTGGAGAAAAGAGCTGTTCGAGCTATGTATGGTGTAAGTTCGAAAATCTCTTGTCGACCCCTATTCAATAGTCTGGGAATTTTGACATTGCCCTCACAGTATGTATTTTCTTTGATGTCGTTTGTTGTTAGCAATATTAGCCTATTCCCAAGAGTTAGCAGCTTTCACTCAGTTAATACTAGGCAGAAATCAAATCTGCATGTGGAATGCACTTCCTTGACTCTTGTGCAGAAAGGAGTGCAGTATTCTTCTGCATCCATTTTCAATAAGCTACCACAAGAACTCAAAAATCTTAGCAGTAGCCCAAACATTTTTAAGTCTAAACTGAAGAGTTTCCTCATAGCTCACTCCTTCTATTCTGTCGAGGAGCTCCTGGAAGAGCTAAAAAATTAAGCAAATTCCAGTGTTACATTCTTGATTTTCTTTATTTAAACTAACGACTTGTCACCTGAATATGTTTCTTATATTTCATTTTATCTGTTTCTACAATCGTGTTATAATTTCATGTATTGACTCGTTCCATGACCATGGAGACTTCTCCTTAATGTGGTCCCACGGAACAATAAATAAATAAATAAATAAATAAAAAAAGAGAACCACCTAAATGAATATCAAGAGGTCAGATGGAAGACCAGTCCTAAGCAAAAAAGGGAAAGCAGAAAGGTGGAAAGAGTATATAGAGAGTCTATACGAGGGCGATTCATTTGAGGGCAATATTATGGAAATGGAAGAGGACATAGGTGAAGATGAAATGGGGGATATGACACTGCATGATGAATTTGTCAGAGCATTGAAAGACCTAAGTCAAAACAAGGCCCTGGTAATGGACAAGATTCCATTAGAACTACTGATAGCCTCATGAGGGCCAGCCAAAAATAAACTCTACCATCTGATGAGCAAGATGTATGAGACAGCGAAATACCCTCAAACTTTAAGAAGAAAAAAATAATTCCACTCCCAATAAGAGCAGGTGTTGGGAGGTGTGAAAACTATTGAACTACCTTTTTAATAAGTCACAACTACAAAATATGGTCACACATTCTTTACAGACGAAAGGAAAAACTGGTAGAAGCTGACCTTGGGGAAGATCAATTTGCATTCCGTAGAAATGCTGGAACATGCGAGGCAATATTGACCATATGACTTATCTTTAAATGTAGATTAAGGAAACTCAAACCTGCATTTCTATTATTTGTTGACTTAGAGAAAGCTTTTGATAATCTTGACTGGAATAGTCTCTTTCAAATTCTGAAGGTGGCAGAGGTAAAATACAGGGAGCAAAGTCCTATTTACAATTTCTACAGAAACCAGATTGGAGTTATAAGGGTTGAGGTGCATGAAAGGGAAGCAGTGAAGGAGAATGGAGTGAGACAGTATATTCTGTATATTCAATGTGTATACTGATGAAGCAGTAAAGGAAACAAAAGAAAAATTTGGAGTAGGAATTAAAATCCATGGAGAAACAATAAAAACTTAGAGGTTTGCCGATGACATTGTAATTCTGTCAGAGACAGCAAAGGACTTGGAGGAGCAGTTAAACAGCATGGACAGTGTCTTGAAAGGAGTGTATAAGATAAACATAGACAAGAATAAAACAAAGATAATGGAATGTAATTGAATGAAATCAGATGATGTTGAGGGGATTACATTAGGAAGTGAGGCAAAGTAGTAGATGAGTTTTGCTATTTGTGGAGCAAAATAACTGATGATGGTCAAAGTAAAGAGGGTATAAAATATAGAGTGGCTATGGGAAGTAAAGTGTTTCTGAAGAAGAGAAACTTGTTAATATCAAGTATAGACTTAAATGTCAGGAAGTCTTTTCTGAAAGTATTTGTGTGAAGTGTATCCATGTATGGAAATGAAACATGGATGGTAAATACTGTAGCAAGAAGAGAATAGAAGCTTTCAAAATGTCATGCTACAGGAGAATACTGAATATACTAAATAAACCACTCTTTAGACATGGACACTCCCTGTGATTTCATGGAACTTCCTTTTTCAGGTTAAAATGTGCTCCGAATATGGCTCAACAAGTTCTTCGCCTCAGGACTGTGTGATTTTTATAGTAGCAGAATCAAAAAGTTACTCCAGCATTGGCAGACTGTTGTAAACAGTGAAGAAGGATATATTATTGATAATTATTTATATCTCTTGTATTTATTAAAGTTATGGAAAAGTGCTGTGAACTTATGCACAAAACTAATATTTTGTGCTGAGATGCAGTTTGTTCATCCCTGCTACAGAGATATCATTAATGACACGCCACTTTAGTTTGCAATGTACGATTTTGTGATCTACAGAGCCAAAAGCTTTGGCAATGTCACCGAATATATCAACAGGATACGTTTTTGCTTGTATAGCTCTATGGCACTGGCATTGCTTTCTATATGGAGAATTCTTTATGAAAGCAAAATTGAGAAGCAGTTAACAGCTTCTGCTTCTGCTTCTGTCATAGGCCACTTTCTCAAACACTTTTGAAAAGACTGGAGGGATCAATATGTCTGTAATTAAAGGTGGTTTGCTTATCTCCTGTTTTATATGTGGGTGTCATTACAGCATATTTAAGTTGTCAGGAAACGTACCTCAAGTCATGCAGTGATCACAAAGACAACTTAACAATGAGTCAAAGTGTGCATAAGATTTTGATATTCTAGTAGAAACACGATTAAGGTTCTCATTCTGTTATGTGTAGTTTGTGGCCTATGCTGTATTCTAGTACGTAGTGATATTTTTTTAATTGTCTATGCTGTTCATATTTTTCATCAAGGAAAGTGTGCAAGACAACATTTTATGGTGCTGTTGCTTAGTATGGTTTCTCCGGACCTAGAACTGAGGGAATCCATAACGTCACTTACCAAAAAAAACTTAAACCTCCACTGTAAATGATTATCTCATCGAAGATAAGAAGACAACATCAATATTAAAAGTTCAAGGACATGTTCGGAAGATTTTCACCCACCAGATTACAAACAGATGATGCAGAATATGATGTTGGGTCTAGCATGTCAAATGCAGTTCCGTGCCAGAAATCTGCAGCTGCCGTGGAAATAGCCTTCGTGCTGCAGGTTCTGACAACACAGAAGACTACATAACACACAGGTAATGCCAGAGTGTGGTTAGAGCAGTGCACACTGGAAGTTGTGTCTACCAAGGAAGCCAAACTGTAGGAGTCATTTCACAAAGGAATTCCTCCTGATTTGGAAGTTACAAACAAAGAGAAAAGAAATTAATACTTGAAGAAATGGCTGTAGTGAAGAAAACAAAATAAATGCATTCATGAAGTACTTAAAACAGTGGGGTAGCTTTCAAAACACCTGTTCTTAATAGTAAGGAGACAAAGTATACTGTCTCAGCATTTCAACCAAGTACAAACACAGCATCTGCTGAAGAAAAAGAAGAAGCAGAAGAAGAAGAAGAACAAAAATTTGTAATCTGGAATTCAAATATTACTGCAGATGCCATCAGTTTGAGAGCTTTGTCTCCAGAAGCATGTGATTATTCGAGGAAGAAGAACTGTACTTCACCCTGCCATTCAGTATTCCAAAAATGAGCAAAGCAGGTTAAGTGTTAAGCAGGCATTTTAAACGTATGTATTAGGTATCACTAAAGCTAAGTCAACAATATTTACATCATTTAAAGCCACGGCTATCGTAAGCTTTAATGAAATGAGATTGAGAGTCATGTAAGTTAAGATGAAACTGATGTGATACTTGGATAACACAAGAATGTTCAGATAACCATGATAAAGTTAATGTAGCAAAAAGTTCATAATTGTGAAAGCAACTTGGCGTATTCTGCCCTAGGATGTGTTTTTGGTCCCAATTGACAATAAAAAGGATCTTTCTTTTTCAGCATACCACATTTGCTGAAATTATTACCAACTTATTTTATTGACAAAAGGATCACCATGCCTGACAGCACCATATTTATGAAGAGTTTAATAAAAGATCTTCCACAACACCAGACAAGTGTTACTGTACCATTCACCAGTCTGCCTCCAACCCATATGTGGCCATTATCTGTCCCCTAAATTTATCGGGATTCGTCACTAAACACCGCATTTTGCCAGTCTGTAGAAGTCCACACCATTCTGGCTCAGCACCTACTACATATTGTCAGCTCATGTCACTGTCAGTGGATGGGCACACCAGAATGGTTGCACAGACATTTTCACACCACACTGCTCAAGCTGTGCAGTACATCGAGCATAAGGATCACAACAGAGCTTCACAGAACAGATAAATCGTGTTTTTGGTGTGTTGAACTGAGATACACACTAGATGGAAAGCACATTTTGTTTCAACATCTGAAGTCAAGAAAAATCTCTGAAAACATCTGTGAAAATTTGTTCAAATATGCAAGTTGGAGAAAGAATCTGTCCTCCTCCCCTACCATTTCAGAAAATTTTTATTATTTAAGTAAATGGACTTTCCAAACTTTGAACATATGTAAAAAGATGCCGATGCAACATGTATCCTGACTGTCTGTCTGAATGAAGAGTCTGCTGGGATTTGTGGTCTTGGTATATTCTACGACAGTAAAAAACATAATCCACCTTCTGATGCTGACTGGCTTACTATTTGTCTCCTGGCCCCACAAACGAGACAGTTTTTGGCCCATCTAATGGTGCCCTCGGCATCTTCTTTCCTTACGGCAAGTAATGTAACACTTACGTTCGATACCAGCATTATTTGCTTCATGTAACTTCAATGTTTTCCTATGTATAATGCAGTATCTGTGTTACTGTGTTCTTCATTCCATTGCACATGTAAATAATTGTTTTTATTTTCTGTATAGTTATCTAACAATAATTTTTTTGTTAATGTAATTTTCAAAACTTTATTCACGTGTAATGTGAATATATGAAAATTTTATGTATAAAACTGGTTCATGCATAGGTACATAGGTTTATGTGGATGTAAATGCTGGGAGTGGCTTCGTAACATGTATCGGTTTACTCTGGATGATAAGATTTCTGCACAAAGAAAACAATTTACAGAGCCATCTTACATCTACCGCCATACACTCAGGCACATTGAAAATGGTGCAGCCACAGGGAGGAAAGGTATAATCGTGAAATTTTGCAAATAAGTACAGTGAGATCCAATAAATGAATGGTCCAAGTTTGGTACCAATGTGCGTGCCCACAGACCCTGCATTGGCACCAGAATTGGGCTGGGACCCAATTTAAACAGCACATAGTGGACGAGTCCTACACATGACGATTACATTCCAACTCGAGGAGAACATAAGTAGCCGCAGAATGCCAGTTAGACGTGTCAGATGACATTTCTCACAGTTCTTCAGCCAGTTTAACAGGGGCACAAACAGCCGCACGAAAACTGTGGGGCTGGTTGACACGCCATTTGCCTATCAGGTCAATCATTTGGAGAGTCCCTTCAGACAGTGTTGGTCGCAGTGGATACGAGATGGTACCCACATGCGACGTACCGAGTCTGGAGTGGCTGGAAGGACGAGGTGAGAGGGTCAGAGGACCGTGCAGTGAGCGATTGGGGATTTTACGGTGGCTCACTTCACGACAGAAGCAGATGTCTGAGTGACATTTGTTCCACACACCTTTTCCAGACACAGTTTGAATGTGCATTTGTAATCCGGGTACCTGTGTCATGCACTGACATTAACACAGAGACATCAGTGGCTCAGTCTATAGAGGTGCTGAGTGAGAATGATGTGGACTGTCACAGATTGGCCTTGGGAGAGCCAGTCATGACAAAACTCTACCATCTGGTGAGCAAGATGTATGAGACAGGCGAAATACCCTCAGATTTAAAGAATAATATAATAATTCCAATCCCAAAGAAAGCAGGTGTTGACAGATGTGAAAATTACCGAACTATCAGTTTAATAAGTCACAGCTGCAAAATACTAACGCGAATTCTTTACAGACGAATGGAAAAACTGGTAGAAGCGGACCTCGGGGAAGATCAGTTTGGATTCCGTAGAAATGTTGGAGCACGTGAGGCAATACTGACCTTATGACTTATCTTAGAAGAAAGATTAAGGAAAGGCAAACCTACGTTTCTAGCATTTGTAGACTTAGAGAAAGCTTTTGACAATGTTAACTGGAATACTCTCTTTCAAATTCTGAAGGTGGCAGGGGTAAAATACAGGGAGCGAAAGGCTATTTACAATTTGTACAGAAACCAGATGGCAGTTATAAGAGTCGAGGGGCATGAAAGGAAGGGAAGCAGTGGTTGGGAAAGGAGTGAGACAGGGTTGTAGCCTCTCCCCGATGTTATTCAATCTGTATATTGAGCAAGCAGTAAAGGAAACAAAAGAAAAATTCGGAGTAGGTATTAAAATTCATGGAGAAGAAGTAAAAACTTTGAGGTTCGCCGATGACATTGTAATTCTGTCAGAGACAGCAAAGGACTTGGAAGAGCAGTTGAATGGATTGGACAGTGTCTTGAAAGGAGGATATAAGATGAACATCAACAAAAGCAAAATGAGGATAATGGAATGTAGTCAAATTAAGGCGGGTGATGCTGAGGGAATTAGATTAGGAAATGAGACACTTAAAGTGGTAAAGGAGTTTTGCAATTTAGGGAGTAAAATAACTGATGATGGTCGAAGTAGAGAGGATATAAAATGTAGACTGGCAATGGCAAGGAAAGCGTTTCTCAAGAAGAGAAATTTGTTAATATCGAGTATAGATTTAAGTGTCAGGAAGTCGTTTCTGAAAGTATTTGTATGGAGTATAGCCATGTATGGAAGTGAAACATGGACGATAACTAGTTTGGACAAGAAGAGAATAGAAGCTTTCGAAATGTGGTGCTACAGAAGAATGCTGAAGATAAGGTGGGTACATCACGTAACTAATGAGGAGGTATTGAATAGGATTGGAGAGAAGTTTGTGGCACAACTTGACTAGAAGAATGGATCGGTTGGTAGGACATGTTTTGAGGCATCAAGGGATCACAAATTTAGCATTGGAGGGCAGTGTGGAGGGTAAAAATCGTAGAGGGAAACCAAGAGATGAAAACACTAAGCAGATTAAGAGGGATGTAGGTTGCAGTAGGTACTGGGAGATGAAGAAGCTCGCACAGGATAGAGTAGCATAGAGAGCTGCATCAAACCAGTCTCAGGACTGAAGACCACAACAACAACAACAACAAGTCCAGGGGACTGATGACCTCAGATGTTAACTCCCATAGTGCTTAGAGTCATTTTAACTGTTATTTGTGCATGCATCTTTACTATGAATTGTACTAAATTCAGTTAACAGACAGTACTGTCTCTTGAACCCACTTAATGTTGAGCCAGTAGATTGTCAATTTGTACAGTGAAAGTAGTTATGAGGTGTAGTGGTTATTCTAAAGATACTTGTGTTCTTGTAAACGTAACTGGCTACAACTCAGCAAATACTTATGTCTTTCACCTGAAAACATTTAAAAAATCATACTGGTTAACATAACAGTTTGATGATCATTTCTGTCTTACCGTCTTGCAATTGCGAAGTATTAGGGCCACCTCACGTCCAATTTAACTGTGGTTTTCCCTTAGTAAGAAGTATCATCTAATGAAAATTATCGTACAAACAATGGAAACTCCAGGTTGGAATATCAACAATATAAAGAAAAAGATTGGTTGCTAATCATTGTGAAGATGACATGCTGAGTTGCAGGTAGGCACAACAAAAGCACTGTTATGATTTAGCTTTCAGCCAAAGCCTTCTTCAGAAAAGAAAACAAAACACACACATTCATGGACTCAAGCAAGCACACCTCACACTCTCGTGACTGCCGTCTCCAGCAGCTTACAGTAGAATGTTTTCTGGCCCTACCTGCCACAGTTTTCTTTTTTTAGTCTTTCCGTTGTGCCTGTCTGCAACTCATTATGTTTACTTTTCAGTGAGTAGCAATCTATTTTTTTCCTTATATTGTTGAACATTATCTTTCTTGCTTTAGAACAGACAGTGTGTTCCAATGAGAGATAGTTCGTTGCCAAGACATTTTAGTTTCATTTTTTTTATGTTGCTCATGAATAATGACTTATTTGTTAGATAGTGCTATTGATTTTTATCCAATTTACAAAACAGTTTCCAATTTAAAGTCATTCAAGACAATTTTCTTGATTAACGGTATATTTACCTGGAATCATTTGCCTAATTTGATTAGGATCTATTTTGATTGACACAACTACAGTTTCATTTTACAGGTTGAATAACTTTGGTTTAAACCCCCCTTGACTTAAATCCTACTCCCTGTTAAAACTTAATCTTTCAGGTAATGAAACATAATCCAATTCCTTCCCATTAGTATATGCCACAGCCAAATTCTTAATTTCTTTCGAGGGAATAACATTGATGGGGATTTACTGGTGTCGTAGTAACCAGCAGTGTTATACCATCTGAGGACCATTGACCACCTGGGCTCTCCATCTAATTTTTGGTCTGCCTAAAGGTCTTTGTCCTCTGGGTTTCTTCTCTGATACTTCCACTTTTAATCCCTCTCTCTTCTTGTCTAAGCTTCTGCAACAGTATCTGGTTCATTATTTTCCTTCCTGATCTTTTTCCTTTGCTTTTCTCCTCCCTCTCAAATCGGTCCATATATCTTCTGCAAGACTATTTTCAAAATCCTATATCTTTCTTACAGTGTACTTTTGCATTCTCCACATTTCTGCCCCACACAGCAATGCTGGTCTGGCTTCATTTTTATATATTCTTATTTTTTTTATTTCTCTTGGTGGAAAAACTTGAATGGCAGTAATTTGTTGAGTGAATATGATCTCTGGCTGCTGATTTGATTCTCACTTCCATTTCTTGTTTCTAGTCATTTATGTTGTTGACTACCCCTACAAATGTTTAAACTTTTTTACTTCTTCAGACATGTGGTCATCAATCTGGAGCATTTCTATTTTTTGTCTTGTAATTTCTTTACACCCTGAAGAATTTGGCTTACTTGTCATTTACATCTAATCCAACATCCCTTAACTTTTTACGTAGCCTTCTTGTCAGTGTTTCTGGGTCATTTAGGTTTTCAGCAATAAGGCTACATAATCTGCAAAGGCCAGTAGATACATTTTCATTCCTTTGCCCATTTCTCATATGTTTTGTTTTCTGCATCCACTGATTCCTGTATTGCTATGTTGAAGAAGAATGGTAATATTCCAGTTCATTGCCTGACTCCTGTTTCTAATATCGAAAGCTGTAAAATCTAAAATATTCTTCCATTTTCATTGTTTCCTTTGAGCCTCCCAGTGAACTTCTACAAGACTTGTAATCTTTGATATTTAAAATTTCTGCAAGTGTTCCCACAGCTTTTCTCTATTAGTGCTATCATAGGCTTTCTTAAAATCAGCAAACAATATTGCCATTGTTTATTGTGTTCATAATATTTTCATATGGACTCTTTTGCTATAAATATCGGATCAGTGGTGGGCTGATCCTCTCTAAGTCCCACTTGTTTTTCATCTGCTACCTCTTTTCAATATGGTTGCAGTCTTTTCTGGAGAATCTTGAGGAACACTTTTTAAGCTGTGCTAATTAATAAGATGCATCTATAATGTGTCCATTTTTGTTTATTGCCCTTTTTATGGAGTGGTACTATGACCCCTCCTTTCAACTGAGCTGGCATTCTTTCTTCATTTCAAATGTTGGTTACAAGTTTGTGTATATGCTTCGCAAGTGAATCTCCTCCCTTCTGAAGCAATACACCTATTATCTTATCTCTCTCTGGAGCTTGGTTGTTTCTAATATTTTCATTGCATCTAATGTCTCCTCCATTGTAGCTGTGGATCTAAGGAATCGACATTCTGGTATGTATGTTGTTGATTTATTACTGTACTTCCAGCTTCAACATTTAAAATGTCCTCAAAGTAGGCCTACTTCTTCCAAAGTTCCACATCAGCTGTACTTGGGAAAACTGTATTACTATTTTTATCTTTAATGCCATACATTCATGTTATATATCTGTTCCTGCCCCCCATGAACCATGGACCTGACCATTGGTGGGGAGGATTGTGTGCCTCAGCGATACTGATAGCCGTACCATAGGTACAACCACCATGTAGGGGTATCTGTTGAGAGGTCAGACAAACATGTGGTTCCTGAAGACGGGCAGCAGTTTTTTCAGTAGTTGCAGGGGAAACAGTCTGGATGATTGACTGATCTGCCATTGTAACATCAACCAAAACAGCCATGCTGTGCTGGTACTGTGAACAGCTGAAAGCAAGGAGAAACTACAGCCATAATTATTCCCAAGGGCATGCAGCTTTACTGTATGATGGTGTCCTCTTTGGAGGAGGTAAAATAGTCCCCCATTTGGATCTCTGGGTGAGAAATACTCAGGAGGATGTCATCAGGAGAAAGAAAACTCACATTCTATGGATCGGAGTGTGGAATGTCAGATCCCTTAAATGGGCAGGTATATTAGAAAATTTAATAAGGGAAATGGATAGGTTACAGTGATATAGAGTGGGAATTAGTGAAGTTAGGTGACAGGAGGATGAAGACTTTTGGTCACATAAATACAGGGTTATAAATACAAAATCAAATAGGGGTAATGCAGGAGCAGATTTAATAACGAAGAAAAAAATGGGACTGTGTGTAAGTTACTACGAACAGCATAGTGAATGCATTATTGTAGGCAAGATAGATATGAAGCCCACACCTACCACAGTAGTACAAGTTTATATGCCAACTAGCTCTGTTGATGACGAAGAGATTGAAGAAATATATGATGGCATAAGAGAAATTATTCAGATAGTGAGAGGAGTCGAAAATTTAATACTCATGGGGGAATGGCATTCGATAGTAGCAAAAGTAGTAGGTATAGACTGGGACAGGAGGCGGGGGGGGGGGGGGGGGGGGCGTTAGGAATGAAAGAGGAAGCTGCCTGGTAGAATTTTGTGCAGAGCATAACTTAATCATAGCTAACACTTGGTTTAAGAATCTTGAAAGAAGGTTGTGTACATGGACGAGGCCTAGAGACACTGGAAGCTTTCAGATAGGTTATATAATGGCAAGACAGAGATTTAGGAACCACGTTTTAAACTATAGGACATTTCCAGGGGCAGATATGGACTGACCACAATTTATTGGTTATGAACTGTAGATTAAAACTGAAGAAACTGCAAAAAGGTGGGAATTTAACGAGATGGGACATGGATAACCTGAAAGAACCAGAGGTTGGAGAGAGTTTCAGGGAGAGCATTGGAACTATTGACAAGAACAGGGCAGAGAAATACAGTAGAAGAAAGATGGGTAGCTTCGAGAGAAGAGGTAGTGAAGGCTGCAGAGGATCAAGTAGGTAAGAAGGTGAGGGCTAGTAGAAATCCTTGGATAACAGAAATTGAAGTTAATTGAGGAAAGAAGAAAATATAAAAATGCAGTAAATGAAGCAGGTAAAAACGAATACAAACGTCTCAAAAATGGGATCGACTGGAAGTGCCAAATGGCTAAGCTGGGGTGGCTAAAGGACAAATGCAAGGATGTAGAAATATGTATCACTAGGGGCTGAGATAGATACTGCCTGCAGACAAAATAAACAGACTTTCCGAGAAAAGAGAACCGCCTGTATAAATATCAAGAGCTCAGATGGAAAACCAGTCCTAAGCAAAGAATGGAAAGCTGAAAGGTGAAAATAGTATATAGAGGGTCTATACAAGGGTGATGTACTTGAGGAGAGTATTATGGAAATTGAAGAGGACATAGGTGAAGATGAAATGGGGGATATGACACTGCATGAAGAATTTGTCAGAGCACTGAAAGACTTAAGTCAAAATAAGACCCTGGGAATAGCCAACGGTCCGTTAGAACTACTGATAGCCTTGGGAGAGCCATCTCTGACAAAATTCTACCATCTGGTGAGCAAGATGAAATCCCACAGATTTGCAGAAGATTATAGTAATTCCAATCCCAATAAGAGCAGGTGTTGACAGGTGTGAAATTACTGAACTATCAGTTTAATAGATCACAACTGCAAAATACTGTCTTGAATTCTGTACAGACGAATGGAAAAACTGGTAGAAGCTGACCTCGGGGAAGATCAGTTTGGATTCCGTAGAAATGTTGGACCACCTGAGGCAATACTGACCCTACCTATGATTATATCAATTGTACACTTAGAGATAGCTTTTGACAATGTTGACTGGAGTACTCTCTTTCAAATTCTGAAGGTGACAGGGGTAAAATACAGGGAGCAAAAGTCTATTTACAATTTACACAGGAACCCGATGGCAGCAATAAGAGTCGAGGGACATGAAAGGGAGGCAGTGGTTGAGATTTGAGTGAGACAGTATTGAAGCCTATACCTGATGTTATTTAGTCTGTATATTGAGCAAATGCTGAAGGAAACAAAGGAAAAATTTGGAGTAGGAATTAAAATCTATGGAGAAGAAACAAAAACTGAGGTTTGCTGATGACAATGTAATTCTATCAGAGACAGCAAAGCACTTGGAAGAGCAGTTAAATGGAATAGATAGTGTTTTGAAAGGAGGATATAAGATGAACATCAACAAGAGTAAAACAAGGATAATGGAATGTAGTCGAATTAAATTAGGTGATGCTGAGGGAACTAAAGTAGGAAATGAGACACTTAAAGTAGTAGACAAGTTTTGCTATTTTGGGAGCAAAATAACTGACAATAGTCAAAGTAGAGAGGGTATAAAATGTAGACCTGCTATGACAAGGAAAGTGTTTCTGAAGAAGAGGAATTTATTAACATCTAGATTTAAATGTCAGGAAGTCATTTGTGAAAGTATTTGTATGGAGTGTAGCCATGTATGAAAATTAAACATGGATGATAAATAGTGTGGACAAGAAGAGCTTTTGAAATGTGGTGCTACAGAAGAATGCTGAAGATTAGATGGGTAGATCATGTAACTAACAGGGCGGGACTGAATGGACTTGGGGAGAAGAGGAATTTGTGGCACAACTTAACTAGAAGAAGGAATCTATTGATAGGACACAATCTGAGCATCGAGGGTGAAAATCATAGAGAGGGACCAAGAGATGAATAAGCTAAAAAGATTGAGAAGGATGTAGGTTGCAGTAGTTACTCGAAGATGAAGAAGCTTGCACAGGATAGAGTAACATGGAGAGCTGCATCAAACCAGTCTCTGGACTGAAGACGACAACAACAACATCAACAACAACAGGTTTCTGAAGAACTTAAATTGACCTGTAAAACTGTCTTGCAATGTGTGCAGCTTTATCCACGTCTGCTGACTGGCACTGTGAAAAATATACTCCTGACCCTTGGTGCTTCCATTGCATAAAAAGCAGTGGGAGAAATTGAGAATTTTATTTCAAGTGAATTTTGGAAAAGGAAATGATTTGGTGATAATAGTTCAGATGAAGAATACTTGCTGAATCAGTAAGATCACAATCCTGAAGCAAGGTTTGTCCAAGATGTTACTCATAATGCCTCAAAACACCTACAATGATGCAGCACACTCAACTTCTAAAACACTGAAATTGTATTAGGAATTACAGCAGGGATGTGTCGCATTGATGCAAAATTAGCAACAAAACAGGACTCGATCAGTGTACTACTGACAAACAGACTTACTTTTGTCACCAGAGGGATTTGCTATAGTCTCAGAGCTATATTTTATTTTTGCTTCTTTTTGTGCAGAAAATACTTCACATTGTGAATAAATGATGGCAGCCTTAGCAACTTACATACAACAAAGATTTTGGAAAATCAAGAAGAAAATAATTTTTATGCATGTCAGAATGAAAACATTCAACTACATTAGATTTTTGGATAAATTAGCCGAATGCAGTGTTATGAAGTGTGCTTAGATAAAAGAAATCTCTGGACTGTGCCATCTACGAGGGTCACTCCAATAGAAATGCACACAATTTTTGAAAAAATACAGTTTTCATTCTGCATGTGTGAAAGTTTTACAGTGTGTAGATACATCCTTCCTCCTTGTTTTCAAACTTTGTTCAACCTGTTCCTGTGTAATTAACTTTTTTGCAATCTACTCTGATGTTTATTTCAGTTGTGGGACCTCTGCTACATATATGGAATTACAAAAATTACATCAAAGTAAGGATGAGAACAGGCATCCCAAGGATAGGCAATACTAAAAGGCGAATCTACATGTGCAGCAGTGAGTGATACTTCAAGTAACAGGATCTTTAGGCACATCCTATTTTTCTTAGGAACACAGCACTGCAGTTAATGTACTAAGTTAACATTAGTAAATGGTGCAGGTCTGAGCACAGCTTTCTGTGTATGAAGGGTCCAAGTTCCCTGGTGTCAGCAAACTTGTGCTCGCTGAATGTTGGCCCTTGAGAAGTCTTAAGACAGATGAACCACAGTCCCAGAGCCTGATACTACCTGTTGTCACATGGAAAGTGCACTCAAACCTTCCCAGCCACTGCAACACATATGACTTACATGACATCAATTTAAGCATATCTTAAGTCCCTGTCCACTACTGACATTTTACAAATGTGCAAGTAAATAGTTCTTTCACAGTTATACCCACACTGAAGTCTAGGAGAAGGATTTTTGGCTTTATTGCAATGTGGGTTATTTCACTGTTTCAGTTATGAACCCAACACATTTACACTGAGGCGATACAGTAACATTCTTTAGGAATGCCATGAGTGTGAGTGTTTCAGTTCTTAGAGAAAGGGCAACTGACAGATGCTTATAGATACTCCTGTAGCAGGACCACATGATAAAACCCCTACTCCATTTGGATAAACCTGCCTTTGTTTCAGGCAGTGTCAAACAACTCACGTGCCAGACATGGGAGAGCAAACAACTGCTCAGTTGCTTGAGCAGTGATAGGAGTTGTCAATGAAATGTATTTGTAATATGTCATCTGAACCAGTACTGAGATTAACAATGCAAGTGACATTAAATATTTGAAAATTTAAGGATACTGAAATGTGTTTTAATTACCTGAGAGCAGCAAGTTGCAGCCTGCAGTGCTTTGCTGGCATAATGTACAAAATCTGTGCATAGTGTTATTTTCTGACAAATGTGTGACCTACTGCAGTTCACACAGAATGATTGATGTTTTTGTACCCAAGGACGACCTTCATTATGTGAAAGGGTCAGAAAGGAACTCACCTCATATTATATGGACCAAGACGTCACTATACTTTGACTTTTTAAGTCTACATTAAGAAAACATTTTTTCGTATATGGTGGAAACACCTCAGGTCAAAGACAAGGGAGCCATGGGTCACCATTACAGCAGCACACCTCACTATTCATGTACAAGAGTTTCTGCATGCAACAATTTTAAGGCCAGTGGATTGTCTCTCCAGCTGCATTAAAATGAACACCATATGCCCAGACATTGCCATATCAAACATCTCATTATGAGGAACACTTAAGTTCTACTCAGTCCAACATTAAGGCAAGACTAAGAATCACATCACAGTGTACGACTTTCAGAGTAACAGATTTTCTCCAACCTTGTCAAGCATAACAATGAGAGACACAGGTATCTAAAGCACTGGATATACAGCACTGGATATACAGCATTTTTATCTAACCATTGCAGTATACAGTACACTTTTTTTTTGGACATGGAATAGTATTAACACACACTGCTTTCCCTGTATCTTGCAACTGGTCCTGTCCCTTAAATGACTGCTTATGAATACTTGAAAAGCATTCTACGATATTGCTCAAATATGTAGAGCCCATACTAAAGAGCACTAGCAGGATATTAACATAACACAAATAAGGGCAGCAGGAACAGTTACACGTTTACTTTCATCACCCAAGAGCATCTCAATGATGCTGAAAAACTGGCAGAACCTTAAGAAACCAGCTATCCCACAAACACTGTTTAAGAAATTTCAGGAATGAGTGCTGACAAATTGAAGAATGCATCACAGTCCTGTATGTATTTCTCCAATGATGGCCACAAGAACTGGATTATTTATTACAATATGTGCAGAGATGCTTATATAATCATCCATCCAAACACTGCATGAAAATGCTACAGGAAGTAGTCAAAGTTGTGCAGTGGGGCATACCCTGCATTTATTAGCAGTGGTTTTCAGACTATGGACATAAATGTGCCTGAAGTTCAGTCACAAAAACACCTAAAAATTATTAAAATCATGTAGCCTCACTGCACAAAATTACAGTGAAGATATACTCAGTTTTACACAGCAGAAGAAGGGGAGAAAACAGTCTTGGCTGTGATGCTGAAATTACTGTTTCTTTATTCATCAGTGACTCATGGCTTGCATAATTCCAGGCATTTTCAGATTGGCTGATGTTGATAAGCAAATTGAAGGTATCTATGATACGAAATCAACAAAAATAAATTTTCTTCATGGGCATGTTTCATTGATATCTATAACGTAACACGTATCAAAAAACCTGAAGATGCTTTGATTTAGGCAAAACACACATCACTTATGAATAAATTACCAGTAATTTCAATATTGCAACCACAACTCTTCTCATTCTAGACACTGGTTACTGTATCTGAATGCCAGAGAGAGTGGAAAACCTTTTGCACCTCCAGAATGGTTTTGTCAGTAATATATGCATCTAAAATAACAGCTTAGCTATTATTACCAATTCCTTATGCTACACCCTTACACACTTCCAGCACTTTATATTTTACTTTAATGCAGAGCACTGCATGAGTTGTTCTACTTGGCATTCAACAGTTATGACTTTTCTACAAGGTCTGTTCAACAAAGACCTTCTTTCCTGTTGCTTCCTTGACACTTTGCTGTCTGTATCATGAATTGGAAAGAGCAGATGTTTATTTATAGGTAGCAGCACACACTCAACAGTAAGTTGGTAGTAATGCTCTATTTTGTGGGCACTTTGCATTTCACACCTCAAACAGTGGAGGTAATGGAAGAGGAGCAACATGGGGAAATAAAATTCTGTGTTTTTTAAAACGGCACAGCCACCAACACATACACAAAGCTGCAGTAAGCTTACGGTGAAGGTGCACTACTTTGAGCGACAAGTTTTAAATAGATGAAGGACTTAAAGAAGGCCACCTTGTCTGTCTTAAACAAGGTGAGCTTTGTGTTTTGGCTTCTACAGTGACTGAAGTCAACATCACCAGCATGCTGCAACTGTCCGTAAGGATCAGCAGGTAACATTATGTAACCTCAAAGCAGAATTAAAAATTTCATATGGCAGTGTCTTCAAACTTACGCTGGATCATATCCCTATGACCCATGCTTGTACCTGTTGGGCGTCATGTCTTCAAACAAAATGCTGTGTCAGTAGCGACACGCCATGAGGTGCTGCACTTCTTTGCTGATGGAGGGGATGTGTGTTTGGAATCTAATATCACTGGTGACGAGTCACGGTTCGGATGCATCATTACGATCTTTAAGGGAAATGAGCCAGCACAGTGAGGAAACCACTCAGTTTTCCAACTCCAAAAGATAACTGAAAGTTATTCCATCTGCAGGGAAGTCCTGGAATGATTTACCAGCATGCAGGTCCATCACACTACTCTTACAGCAGCATAATGCACGTCACTATTGGCTGAACTGGTGAAGCACACAGCAAGGAAAGACCAGAAGTTTCTCAGACTCGATGACAACTTCATAACAATGTGCAGCCTTACATCACAAATCAAGTCTTGCAGTTTCTGGTTCAGTTCAACATTAGCTGTGTGCTGCATCCACATTATAGCCCCAGTCTTGCACCCTGTGATTTTCTTTTCAATTACTTTCACTAAAGGCAAAACTTTGAGGCTTTTTATTTGAGGACTGTAAGCAGTGCTCATGAAATGGAACAGTGTAGTGCACCGTCACCTCTCCTCTTCTTTGTGGTTTTTGACAACAGTGACCTAGGTGGCAGAAGAAACAGGAGAAGACAAGACAATAGGAATACTGTTTAGGCAAATGCAATACTGTTTGTAGTTGGCTATGATCTGGGTAAACAGGATATTCACGAACATCTGCATGCTTGGGAAGAAACAGTAGTAGATGAAGTTTATTGTAAACAAATGTGAGATTCTGCTTCCAACTAGAAAGATAGACCAACTAGTAGAATAAGGATAGGAGGAACAACTGAAGGTGGAAAGTGTGAAGTACTTGGAAGTGTGACAGGGGAAAATGGAAGAAGTGAGCCATCAGTGAATGTGGCAGACAGGCTGAGGAATTCTTGCTAAGTGTTAAAAACCTGGTTTGGAGCATGGATGTCCCACAGAACCAAAGAAGTGATGTAAGGAAGTCACTACCATTTGAAACATGGCAATGAAGGAAAGATGTTAGCAGATTACAGGTGTGTGAAATGAAGTTTCTCAGACACAGGACAGCAGTAACAAGAAGAGACGATAAGGAATGGAAATGTAAGGGAAATAGTATAAAGGAACACTTGCAGAGCAGGATAAAAACAACAGGGCTACAATGACACCAAGGCTATGATGGTATGGGCACTTAAACAGAATGGAAAACAAGAGTGTTCCAAGAAGAGACATGAAATGGAGATGTGAAAGAAACAAAAAAGAGGAAAACCAAGGGATAGATGGCTGAAAAATGTGAAGCAGTGCTGAAAACAAGAGACAAGACTGGACCAGAGTGAACACAGGCAGTGAGGAAAGAGGACTATATGATGAGGCTTATGTTCCAAACAGACCCAGCCTGGGGCTGGAAAACGTTCAAGATAAGCAAATTGTGGTAGGCAGCTCACACAGCTCTGGTGGATATTATAATGGCATTTAACAGGACCCACTCTTTCTGCTCAAGCAAATCACCTATCTCACACCAAAAAGATAAATTAGGCTCACTAATGATTCTTATGTGATCAGCATAGCACACAACAGAGCTGCAATAGCACAACAAGTGTGCTGGAACAGCAGTACAAGCAATTAGTTAAGGTCTTCATCCTTAATAAATGCCTAGAATAATTCACATCTGGAAGAGATTCCACATTATTGTGCAGAGCTAATACATGATGCCAGCAACTTCGCAGTTAATAAAACCTGTTTTACACAGACGACTTTCCACTCAAAATTGACTACTTGATTCGAGTGTGCGCATCGAGGGTCTGCGTGTAAATCAGGAGCCAACCACGACTCGAGCGGATCAGTGACGTCAACGATCACCTACATCTGCATCTACATTTATACTCCGCAAAACCACCAAACGGTGTGTGGCGGAGGGCACTTTACGTGCCACTGTCATTACCTCCCTGTCCTGTTTCAGTTGTGTATGGTTCGCAGGAAGAACGACTGCCAGAAAGCCCCCGTGTGCATTCGAATCTCTCTAATTTTAAATTCGTGATCTCCTTGGGAGGTATAAGTAGGGGGAAGCAATATATTCGATACCTCATCGAGAAATGCACCCTCTCGAAACCTGGACAGCAAGCTACACCATGATGCAGAGCACCTCTCTTGCAGAGTCTGCCACTTGAGTTTGCTAAACATCTTCATTATGCTATCATGCTTACCAAATAACCCTGTGACAAAAAGCGCCGCTCTTCTTTGGATCTTCTCTATCTCCTCCGTCAACCCGATCTGGTACGGATCCCACACTGATGAGCAATACTCAAGTATAGGTTGAATGAGTGTTTTGTAAGCCACCTCCTTTGTTGATGGACTACATTTTCTAAGGACTCTCCCAATAAATCTCAACCTGGCACCTGCCTTACCAACAATTGATTTTATATGATCATTCCACTTCAAATTGTTCTGTACGCATACTCCCAGATATTTTACAGAAGTAACTGCTACCAGTGTTTGTTCTGCTATCTTATAATCATACAATAAAGGATCCTTCTATCTATGTATTCACAATAGATTACATTTGTCTATGTTAAGGGTCAGTTGCCACTCCCTGCACCAAGTGCCTTTCTGCTGCAGATCTTCTTGCATTTCGCTGCAATTTTCTAATGCTGTAACTTCTCTGTATACTGCAGCATCATCCGCGAAAAGCCACATGGAACTTCTGACACTATCTACTAGATCATTTATATATATTGTGAAAAGTAATGGTCCCACAACACTCCCCTGTGGTTACTTTACTCTTCATTGAGAACAACATGCTGTGTTCTGTTTGCTGAAAACTCTTCAATCCAGCCACACAGCTGGTCAGATATTCTATAGGGTCTTACTTTGTTGATTAGGCAACAGTGCAGAACTGTATCGAACACCTTCAAAAGTCAAGGAAACTTGCATCTACCTGGGAGCCTGTATCTAATATTTTCTATGCCGAGTGCGGAGTTCTAAAATTCATAGAATGCGGAATACTGTGCATGTGCAGAAGCCATAGGCATGCCATATTTGTTTACGGTTGTGGATTTACAGCAAAAGACAGACAGAAAATTTTTGAGCACAATTCTCATAGGGAGTATTCATTGTCACTTGTTAGTAAATGTTGCCCTTTTTTGGTATTGTCACAGTATATATGTATATAAATTATTTCAATATAATGGAAGGAAACATTCCACGTGGGAAAAAATATATATAAAAACAAAGATGAGGTGACTTACCGAACAAAAGCGCTGGCAGACATATGTCTGCTTGTGTCTGTATGTGTGGATGGATATGTGCGTGTGTGCGAGTGTATACCTGTCCTTTTTTCCCCCTAAGGTAAGTCTTTCCGCTCCCGGGATTGGAATGACTCCTTACCCTCTCCCTTAAAACCCACTTCCTTTCGTCTTCCCCTCTCCTTCCCTCTTTCCTGATGAGGCAACAGTTTGTTGCGAAAGCTTGAATTTTGTGTGTGTGTTTGTGTTTGTTTGTGTGTCTATCGACCTGCCAGCGCTTTTGTTCGGTAAGTCACCTCATCTTTGTTTTTATATATATATAAATTATTTGTATTTTATAATTTTGTGTTATTTTTTAGAAATGAAATGGGCAAAGAATTCCATCACTGCCCTGATTTCTGCATATCAGGACAAAAACGTTCTAATAGATGCAGAACATTCGCTGTACCACAACAAGATAAACTTGTAACTTCTGTAACATTCTTTGTGGTCCTTGTATCTTTATACTACTTATAGGTGCAAGTAGATACATAAACGTGTAGAGAAGTATTATCGACAAATCTTGTATTTTTTCTAGAATGCAAGGAAAGAGTGTTTGGAACATGAAGCAACAAAAGTGGCCGAAGTCTTGCAAGGCATTACCGCCAATGACTGCAAGGCCAAATTCTCAACTTTGTGGTCTCACTATGGCGCTGAACTGGAGAAAACAGGTCAGAGCGAGAGCATTGGCTCATCCAGTGCCGTATACAGGCCAAGAGTCTGGTAGTTTGATCTTTTACATTTCCTGAAAGACTTCATTACACCACGCGAAAGCCGGTGTAACATTCTGAACAGTGTTGTAAGTATTTTTAGTTAACTTTTTATTCTCATATATAGCAGTTTGTAACAGTGCTTTCTATTGACAAAGTTAAGTTTGTTAATGCTGTTGGTGCTGCCCTGAAATGAACAAAAAGATTTTAGTGAATTTTAAATAAAATATTGAGCATAGTTTTGAGATAAGCTATTAAATGTAGGAAGAAGAGATAGCTCAAATTGCATGTATTATCAGTAAAGAAAAATGTAGTTAACGTTTACTGAGTAACTGAATATATTAATTACTTGAAGTAGTAACTCCAGAGGCGTTCAGTGAATGTAGGATAGCTGGCTGTTATAGAACATTAGCTCTATTTAGTATGTGTATTTGTCCATTGCATCTATAACAGCAGTAACTGCTGCAGATATATCTTACCACATTCACTGAACTTGTACACAACTTTTTGCAGAATTAATTTCTTAAAATGCTTCATGAATGAAACATGTATTTTACATCTAACTTTACAATTCATGCTCAGCTTGTACATTTAAATGAACCATACAGGAATAGAAAATGGAACACTGTGCAATAAAAGTGCATATATTTATGGACTGAGTGGACTGCGTGTGTTTTTTTAATGTAGTTTATATCACAGGTAGGTTTCTCAGTGAGTTTAGCAGTGTAATCTGCACTGGCACTGTAAACAAGTGTTTTCTTGTGTGGTGGTTTATGCTGAGCATGGTGTTACTTTAATGATCAGCTTCTTTACCAGTTAAATATATGTTAAAGAGTTGAAATGTTTGGCAAATAGAAATGCTTGGCAGAGAAAGTATGTCAAGTGCTGTGAAAACAAATTTAATTTCCTTATTTAATTCCATTCATTCTGGAGGTTTTATTCTGTATTTAAAGGTATTCACCTTACTGGAGAGTTTCCTCAGTATATTACATTTTAATTTAGGCACAACTGAGTGTAACATGCTGAGTGCTCATAACTGTTTAGACTGTGGTACAAGATTTTTCAGTTCTTAAGACATGACAGCCACTACTTAACTTACCATTAACAAACTCAATATTCCACATCACCTTTACTTCAGTTGTTGAGCTATTTATGTGATCATCATTGTTCATTCCTTCGGCAGGTCTTCTCTATTTATTTAGAACCTACATTAATGCGTGATTCATAGCAAGCATGCAGTGAAGCCTTTGTGGTATTTACACATTTTGTGGACATTACTCTCATTGTGGCTGTAGGTTCTTATCCCTGCTGTCATCTATGTGTGATTGCTAGCATTGCTTTTCCTTTGTACAGTTTTCAAAGGTGATGAGATACATTCTCTATGAAAAAGAAATTTTTTCTTGGTAACCTGTTTTATAAGTTACTGTTTATTGTTCTCTACAAAGTTATCTGGTAGGAGCTAACATATATATATAATAGAGGGAAACATTCCACATGGGAAAAATATATCTAAAAACAAAGATGATGTGACTTACCACACGAAAGCGCTGGCAGGTTGATAGACACACAAACACAAACATACACACAAAATTCGTGTGTGTGTGTCTATATATATATATATATATATATATATATATATATATATATATATATAGATTGAGGGATGAGTCTCTGAGATGTTGAAAGAAGCCAAGGCTTTAACATGTTATTTAATCAAATGAAAAGTCAGATTGTCATAAAATATTATAGTATTTCAATGCTGATATTAACTGAATTGAAACCTTTCTGTGAAGATACTCCATGGAGTAAAAGAACTTGCCACATAATACATCTTTAATTTATGAATGTACCTAGAGTAAATAAGACACCCAGTAGTTGGAGTGGGCTTAGTGTGGCTGCTTTGCATGTATATGTAAACCAGTCACGTAATACAGTTTTGTACACATCTCTTCAGTGGGGCAGGTACCTCCCCCACTCTAAAAGAAATGGTCTTCACAAAGGGAAGTCACATTCTGTCCCAACACACAAAATGATGTGACACATTAATATAAGCCTGAAGAAAAGCAAGATGTGATAGATACAGCAAGTTTTGCCCATAATGTAAAATCTCAAAATTATTTTGCCATTCACCAAAGAATTTATCAGTTGCTATCCTTCCTCCTTCCCAGCCTAGATCCTGGATATACTCTACTTTAGTTTACTTAGCAATTCCACTACATTACTGTCCAGAGATTTTTCTACTGGCACTGTACTCATACTTAGCATTATTTTTAAAAACAGAGAAATATTGGTGACAAAGGGGTAGTGTTTTAGTGCTAATTCCCATCATCTCCCTTCTTCCCCTCCACCCCCCACTCCCCATTTACATGATTTCTTGGTTGTGTTGGCATACTGATGTGTAACATAGCCTGAGTTCTGGTTTAGATTATGTGGTGTCAGTTTCATTCAAAGTTTGGGGAGAAGACATTTGTGAATGCAAACAAAATGTGTGGTAAGAGATTGGTTTGCAGTGTAGCCCAATGCCTAATGCACCACATGTGACTTTCTTTTTAACCTGCAACATGTTAATGTAATTACCCTGGGCTTTCTTCCAGCAACTAGGCAGTTCTCTGTTGGGTTGGTGGTGATGGGAGGAGAGTATTCTGGTATGTTATGGTTAAATAGTATGGGGGTGTCTCTCAGCTGCAAAGCCCACTTATAATCTGACAGGGAATCCACAGGGTCTTCTCCAATGTTAGCAGTTTTGGATGACTCAGTGCCACCAACATCAATGTCATTGTCACTTAGCTCTGAAGTGGTGTGGAAAGTAAAAATGTGGAAGTACTCATGGATCTTCTTCTTTGGAAGGAAAATACTACATTCCAGTTGTTTCTGTGATGTTACAATCATTTAGGGACAATGAAGAAGATGTATCTATTTGGAGTAAGGGACCCTTTTCCAGAAATGACAGTCAGAAGTTATAAGTGGAAACCACTCTGATGCCTTTGACAATGACACTTTTCTACTGTAAGGTTTTTGCTTCCCATATTTTGGGAGTAAGTAGTATGGATCAAGACAAGAAAAAAATTGTCTGGTAAAGATGGGTCCTGAAACACTTACTTTAGGTGATCACTTAGTGAGTATAAGAGATGTTTCATAGTAGCAAATATGAATAAGTGTTTATATAGCTCTTAAGGTGTGCACTTTCAAATGGATGCATACTGGATTTTTTTTTGATTTGGTTTGTACTACCTCCTCCCAGAAGTACAGAAAGCAAAGAGATTACGATACAAGAGTTTCTCTGTCAGAGGTATGAGAACAATTTTCGCATTTGACTTACAGCTTTGCTCTTTTTTGACTAGGGCCTCTTACCTCAAAATGATACATTTTCCTCCCTCCATCATGTATCAAAGTTGGTAACATCATTACAGACTCTCCCTGTAATACTTTTATTTCATTGTTCAAGCAGACTGTACTGATTATGGTGCAGTGAATTTTGTGTACCAAGTGTAGTCAAAATTATGAATGCTCTCTCACAATGCAAGACCAAAGTAATAAGAAAAAGTATGCAATCGGATATACCATTTCTTCCACCTGTAACTATTAATAGACAATGATGGTCAATGATGTTCAGTTTTTGTTCTGGTTCTTTACTGGATATGCAGTTTGACACATCACTGGCCAGTTACATAGTACTTAACCACTTAATTGGTCTCCAGCTTAAATGAAATTTACCTCATTATAGTTACATAATTATTTTTTTACTTCTTGGCTGTATTTCACTCATTACTTATTTTCCAAAGAACTGCTTCAATTACAATAATATGACACCCCTACAATTACTTTTTACTAACCACAGGACATTCAACATTTGAAATAATTTTATATGTCTTAGCTGTAAATGGTGTAGAGAAAGCTCACAGTTCGGTGGACTGGGCAGTATAATATTTATGTTGACTGCTTACAAAAACAGCTTACTCTTGATGAGTTTTGCTTAATGACACCTTCATTAATGTGTAGCCGGACCAGATAGCAGCTTAACATCACTCACTGTGGATAGTACAAAACTAGAGCAGAACTATGTTGAGTAATTGTTCATGGCATGAAGACTTAATTTCAGTAAATTTTTGGGTAACATTTGTGATAAAAGTGGTTGTTCAGATGGATAATAATATATGATATTGTCAATACATAGTGACCAAATGTGTTATCAATAAGGCTCATCAATTTGGAAATTCTCTTTTGAAATATGTGGCCTTGTGATCCATTTAGTGTAGAAATGAATTCCAGTTTGCTATAATTAAACATTTAATGAAAAAACTGCAGAATAAAACTCATCAGTATTTATGTAGTCAGTTCTGTTGATTAGCCTCCTTGTAAGTCATCAGTCATGTTTCATTAAATGTCAGATTATTAGATCTGCATGGAATGATTTCAGTTACATGTTGATAAAATACAGGGTGATTCAAAAAGAATACCACAATTTTAAAAATGTGTATTTAATGAAAGAAACATAATATAACCTTCTGTTATACATCATTACAAAGAGTATTTAAAAAGATTTTTTTTCACTCAAAAACAAGTTCAGAGATGTTCAATATGGCCCCCTCCAGACACTCGAGCAATATCAACCCGATACTCCAACTCGTTCCACACTCTCTGTAGCATATCAGGTGTAACAGTTTGGATAGCTGCTGTTATTTCTCGTTTCAAATCATCAATGGTGGCTGGGAGAGGTGGCCGAAACACCATATCCTTAACATACCCCCATAAGAAAAAATTGCAGGGGGTAAGATCAGGGCTTCTTGGAGGCCAGTGATGAAGTGCTCTGTCACGGGCTGCCTGGCGACCGATCCATCACCTCGGGTAGTTGACGTTCAGGTAGTTATGGACAATAAGTGCCAATGTGGTGGTGCTCCATCCTGCTGAAATATGAATTGTTGTGCTTCTTGTTCAAGCTGAGGGAACAGCCAATTCTCTAACATCTCCAGATACTGTAGTCCAGTTACAGTAGCACCTTCGAAGAAAAAGGGAGCAAAAACTTTATTGGCTGAAATGGCATAGAAAACGTTCACCTTAGGCAAGTCACGTTCATACTGAGTTGTTTCCCGTTAGTGTGGAAAGTTGCTTCATCACTAAACACAATCTTTGAAACGAAAGATTCATCTACATTTGAGCAAGGATAAAATCACATAAATCGATTCTTTTAATCTTATCAGCTGCAGACAGTGCTTGAACCAATTTCAGACGATAAGGTTTCATAACTAACCTTTTCGTAGGACTCTCCATACAGTTGATTGTGGAATTTGCAGTTCTCTGCTAGCTCTGCGAGTCGATTTTCCTGGGCTGCGAACAAATGCTTGCTGGATGTGTGCTACATTTTCATCACTCGTTCTTGGCCGTCCAGAACTTTTCCCTTTGCACAAACACCCATTCTCTGTAAACTGTTTATACCAACGTTTAATACACCACCTATCAGGAGGTTTAACACCATACTTCGTTCGAAATGCACGCTGAACAACTGTCGTCGATTCACTTCTGCCGTACTCAATAACACAAAAAGCTTTCTGTTGAGCGGTCGCCATCTTAGCATCAACTGACGCTGACACCTAGTCAACAGCACCTCAAGCAAACAAATGTACAACTAAATGAAACTTTATAGCTCCCTTAATTCGCCGACAGATAGTGCTTAGCTCTGCCTTTTGTCGTTGCAGAGTTTTAAATTCCTAAAGTTGTGGTATTCTTTTTGAATCACCCTGTATTATATACAACACTGTGTCATATAGTTATTGGTTTTTCCTCTCTGCAGCCATGCTCAAAGCAACCTGATGCTAATACACAACTAAAATGAGGGAATTTTACAGGTGCCTCACAACTCTGGTACAGAAATCCCGAGGACTAGGAAGGTGCCTGACAACTTAGTGCTAGAAATCAACAGGACTGAGATCATAAATTTTTATGATGAGAGTAGTAATGTAAGTCAGGTCAATCACATTTTTCCTTTTCATTGTGCAGTAAGTAATAATTGATATACTGAAACATTTTTTTTCCCTTAGATCGATAGCCCACCATGTACATCAAATACTGAAGGCCCAGATATCACAACTGATGTAAGTAAAAGACTCGCTTGAGGTAATGTTCATAACCTTCTACACAAATAAGTTCATTCCAGCCTGCAAATACAGAGATTAAATCTTAACCTCCCAGCATTACTTTTATTGATAACAGTAGCCATTAATGAAATTAAACTAACAAACAGTCCTCTTGAACACTAATGCCATTTTTCATTACAGAACCTGTATGTGGTGGTAGTTAATGACAGTGCTGATTTTGAGGTGCCTAGTACTCCAGTGGTTTGTAGTGCATATTCCACTACACCGAAAATTTGGAAGATGAGAAAGAGTGATAGTAATCCCTTACTAAATACAGTACTGGAGAACTTGAACCCAAAAATAACCCATCTTCACATGATGCTTTGGAACATTTCATTGTTGAAGAGTTGTCCAGAATAAGAAATCCAACGATTGTGAGAGACACAAAACATGTTGTTGTAATTGTTGTGGCCTTCAGTCCTGAGACTGGTTTGATGCAACTCTCCATGCTACTCTATCCTGTGCAAGCTTCTTAATCTCCCAGTACCTACTGCAGCCTACATCCCTCTGAATATGCTTAGTGTATTCATCTCTTGGGCTCCCTCTATGATTTTTACCCTCCACGCTGCCCTCCAGTACCAAATTGGTGATCCCTTGATGCCTCAGAACATGTCTTACCAACCGATCCCTTCTTCTAGTGAAGCTGTGCCACAAACTCCTCTTCTCCCCAATTCTATTCAATACCTCCTCGTTAGTTACATGATCTACCCATCTAATCTTCAGCATTCTTCTGTAGAACCACATTTCGAAAGCTTCTATTCTCTTCTTGTCTAAACTATTTACTGTCCATGTTTCACGTCCATACATGGCTACACTCCATACAAATACTTTCAGAAACGACTTCCTCACACTTAAATCAATACTCAATGTTAACAAATTTCTCTTCTTCAGAAACACTTTCCTTGCCATTGCCACTCTACATTTTATATCCTCTCCACTCCGACCATCATCAGTTATTTTGCTCCCCAAATAGCAAAACTCCTTTACTACTTTAAGTGTCTCATTTCCTAATCTAATTCCCTTAGAATCAACCGATTTTAATTCAACTACATTCCAATAACCTCGTTTTACTTTTGTTGATGTTCATCTTATACCCTCCTTTCAAGACACTGTCCATCCCATTCAACTGCTCTTCCAAGTCCTTTGCTGTCTCTGACAATGTCATCGGCGAACCTCAAAGTTTTTAATTCTTCTCCATGGATTTTAATACCTACTCCAAATTTTTCTTTTGTTTCCTTTACTGCTTGCTCAATATACAGATTGAATAACATCAGGGAGAGGCTACAACTCTGTCTCACTCCCTTCCAAACCACTGCTTCCCTTTCATGTCCCTCGACTCATAACTGCCATCTGGTTTCTGTACAAATTGTAAATAGCCTTTCACTCCCTGTATTTTACCCCTGCCACCTCCAGAATTTGAAAGAGAGTATTCCAGTCAACATTGTCAAAAGCTTTCTCTAAGTCTACAAATGCTAAAAACATAGGTTTGGCTTTCCTTAATCTTTCTTCTAAGATAATCGTAGGGTCAGTATTGCCTCACGTGTTCCAACATTTCTACGGAATCCAAACTGATCTTCCCCGAGGTCGGATTCTACCAGTTTTTCCATTCATCTGTAAAGAATTCACGTTAGTATTTTGCAGCTGTGACTTATTAAACTGATAGTTCGGTAATTTTCACATCTGTCAACACCTGCTTTCTTTGGGATTGGAATTACTATATTCTTCTTGAAGTCTGAGGGAAATTCGCCTGTCTCATACATCTTGCTCACCAGATGGTAGAGTTTTGTTAGGACTGGCTCTCCCAAGGCTGTCAGTAATTGTTATGGAATGTTGTCTACTCCGGGGGCCTTGTTTCGACTCAGGTCATTCAGTGCTCTGTCAAATTCTTCACGCAGTATCATATCTCCCATTTCATCTTCATCTACCTCCTCTTCCATTTCTATAATATTGTCCTCAAGAACATCGCCCATGTATAGATCCTCTATATACACCTTCCACCTTTCTGCTTTCCCTTCTTTGCTTAGAAATGGGTTTCCATCTGAGCTCTTGATATTCATGCAAGTTGTTCTCTTTCCTCCAAAGGTCTCTTTAATTTTCCTGTAGGCAGTATCTATCTTACCCCTAGTGAGATAAGCCTCTACATCCTTAAATTTATCCTCAATTCAGTATCTCTTCTGTTACCCAAGGATTTATACTAGCCCTCGTCTTTTTACCTACTTGATCTTCTGCTGTCTTCACTATTTCATTCCTCAAAGCTACCCATTCTTCTTCTACTGTATTTCTTTCCCCCATTCCTGTCAACTGTTCCCTTATGCTCTCCCTGCTGTCTTCACTATTTCATTCCTCAAATCTACCCATTCTTCTTCTACTGTATTTTTTTCCCCCATTCCTGTCAACTGTTCCCTTATGCTCTCCCTGAAACTCTGTACAACCTCTGGTGTAGTCAGTTTATCCAGGTCCCATCTCCTTAAATTCCCTCCTTCTTGCAGTTTCTTCAGTTTTAATCTACAGTTCATAACCAATAGATTGTGGTCAGAGTCCACATCTGCCCCTGGAAATGTCTTACAATTTAAAACCTGGTTCCTAAATCTCTGTCTTACCATTATATAATAAATCTGAAGCCTTTTAGTATCTCCAGGGTTCTTCCATGTATACAACCTTCTTTCATGATTCTTGAACCAAGTGTTAGCTATGATTAAGTTATGCTCTGTGCAAAATTCTACCAGACGGCTGCCTCTTCCATTTCTTAGTCCCAATCCATATTCACTTACTACATTTCTTTCTCTTCCTTTTCCTACTGTCAAATTCCAGTCACCCATGACTATTAAATTTTCATCTCCCTTCACTACCCAAACAATTTCTTTTATCTCATCATACATTTCATCAATTTCTACATCATCTGCAGAGCTTGTTGGCATATAAACTTGTACTACTGTAGTAGGCGTGGGCTTTGTGTCTATCTCGGCCACAATAATGCATTCACTATGCTGTTTGTAGTAGCTTACGTGCACTCCTATTTTTTTTATTCATTATTAAACCTATTCCTGCATTACCCCTATTTGATTTTGTATTTATAACCCTGTATTCACCTGACCAAAAGTCTTGTTCCTCCTGCCACCGAACTTCACTAATTCCCACTATATCTAACTTTAACCTATCCATTTCCCTTTTTAAATTCTCTAACCTACCTGGCTGATTAAGGAATCTGACATTCCGCGCTCCAATCCGTAGTACACGTTTTCTCAGGAATCACAAGTTTGTCTGGTCTCTCAACAGATACCCCTCCATTGTGGTTGCAACTACGGTACGGCTATCTCTATCGTTGAGGCACGCAAGCCTCCCCACCAATGGCAAGGTCCATGGTTCATGGAGGATGGGGGGGGGGGGGGGGGGGGCTACAAAACATAAGATACTAAAAATTATAAGGGAAGCTCAAATAATGGATGATAATTATTGATTTGTATGCATTTAGTGTTTATTAATTTGAAAATACATTAACATTCGAAAATTGAAGTTCTTAATTGACTCCCATTGCCAAGGGACAAAACCAGTCGTATTAAAATATTCACAGTATTCACAGACTTCCTTTGCTTCCCTTACAGTTCTGTTTCCATTCTGTTGGTGTATGCTACCCCACAAAACACCAGCATGTCATGACCATTCCTCCATTGTACAAGACTCAATGTTCTCCACGTCTCTGGTTGACATATATGTGCTGTCTCCTTCATCAATCTAAAAAATTATGTAAAATGCAAAGTGTTTCTGTAATTAATTCCACTTCGCCTACAGCAAGTTTAATAGTTTTCAGTAATATTAGGAAAAGGTTGCTCAGAATACCAAAGGCATTTTCAACGACTTGTCCTGCCCTTGATAATCTGTAATTGAAAACATTTTTGTGAGTTTCATTTTTACAGTCTTTATAGGGCTTCATGACGTATGACTGTAGTCTGAAAGCGTCATCTGCCACAACAACCTATGGAACAGATATGTTGCTGTTTTTTAGCACTTTTCCTTGTGGAACTTGAAATCAATTTTTCCTTAGTGCAGAGCTTATTTTACATTGCTTAAAGACTCCTCCATCACTTACTCACCCATTGTACCCAATGTCAATCAGAGAAAACCAATACTTAGCATCAATGACTGCTAGTAATACAATGCTATTAAATTTTTTTTAATTATAATAAAGTGAGCCAGCTGATCTCGGTGCAGGAAATGCAACGTGTTTCCCATCCATTGCACCTGCAAATAAAACAAAGATCTTAGCAACAGAGATGATTTGCGATTTTTGTTTAAGTAGATTTTATTTGGAGAGAGTTATAATAAACTACACAAAATGTAAATTCCTTGATTAAGTAACATACCTAAGCAATTTTGGAACTGCCACAGTACGTCGAACATGTCAGCAATCAGCTGCCATTCTCTTTCTGTTGTTGGAGCCTACGGAATGATGACAGCAGTGAAACATTGATGACATTGTTTCCACAGTAATGATGGAGGATAATGGTTTTGGTGGGATGATACTTCAACTAAAGCTTCTAACAACCCTACCACAACAAAGGTCAAAATTTAATGATTGTGGTGTTGCTCACGCTGCTAAATACTGCATTTTCGGGCAACAACAAAGTTATTATGTGGCAGGTGTCATTAGAGCACAGTTAATAATGTCATTTCATGTAACAATGAATAAACTAGGCACTCATCTTTTCATGTTTCCCATGCTGGTCTCATTGTACAATCATGGCTCAATCATCGAAAATCTAGGTGGTGATGATTCCAAGCTTGGATGCAAAGAGGCCTAGGTTTTATTCTGCTATATTCAAAAGTTTTGTAGATGCGCTTCAAAAACCATTCTTGAAGATTAAACCTTTCAAAGTTAGCACAATGGTGATGTAAAAAAATAATCAACACTCCGAATTTAAGTTAAACTTCTTTTTTATTGCTTTTGTTGCGATTGCACGTAACACACAAAACATCACTTCGCAATACAAAACATACTTGAAAACATCTTCCTCACTGTTAAAGTTCACATTTTATAAACTGGCTACAATATGTGTCTTTCCAACATGACGTCCAAGACTTGACTTTCTCAAGGTCCGACTCTAACTCACTAACAATCACTTACGCGGCCAAAAATCAGAGTTACGAGTACGTCAAAGATCATAGTGACTAAAGAAAGAATACACATAAGAATAATATCATTGCAATATAAACATATTGATGTATCACAAATGAAATCAAATCTGAATGTTGTCTGAGAAATATGTTAAGTAGTTAACAGAAACATAATAGAATATCGCTGGTATCGAGACGTTGAGTTGAGGTGCCATAATAGTTAAGTAATTCAAGTACCCACCCCCCCCCACCCCCCCTAGCCCCCTCCCACAATTCCATGCACAAGCTGCATGGGATTGGGTGTCCTAAACAGCATGATAGCAAGGAAGTAAGTTACAGTAATCATTATATAAAATAATAGTATCTTTGAAACAGTACATAGAGATTACTGATCCTCATGGTATAATATTAAAGAAATGTAATGTAATAGATTAAAAATTGCTTTAGCCATATCTTTTCCAACTTGCAAAATTTACTAAATTTTACAACGAGCCTCCCTTCACTCTCTTTACAACAGTACACATAACTATCAAAGTGTAATCTGTTAATCTGTAACATATTGTATGCAAAGAGAAACTCATGAAATTTTTGAATCTTAGTTATAACTATGTACATGAGCACTGAATATGTCTCCTGGCAATATAATAAGAAAAGTATTAAAATTTTTTTAAACAAGATTCCAATTGTTATTTTCAGTCAATCATTTATATATACCTCACTGTCTATTTCACCACTGTAGTTCCTGTTCTCCTAGTTACATTTTTCCTCTAATAGCAGGTCCATAGGTATTCCCTTTACATAGTTCCTCTTAGCTGGCGGGTTCTTTATCTACACAGGTAGTTGACCTGAAATTATTACATAGGCTTTACTCTTTAGTTCAGTATAAGTTCCTACACAAATATTCAGTGTTATATTGTCTCACCAAGAATGATCAAACACTAGTAGAATGACATGAAAGAAACAATATGAAAGATTATAATAGTCTAACAATTATGATTCATATTCAATAAAAATTCTATATATTACAACGCACATTAAATTTCTCATTTTCTAACATTACTTTTAAAAAATCTTGTTTATGACATGTCATTAGCAAGCTTTTATTATCCACAGACCTTCAACATTCTGATGTGAAAGTAATTGGAATTTTTACTCTACTATAATACGGTATGACAGTGTATAAATAAATTTGGAAACTAATTTCAAAGTTATTCAACCAGATACAGTTTACTACATTACCATGGAAATTTGTGACAAAGAAAAGTATTACCAGACAGCATTTAAGAAAACAATTGCTTGTTGATCTGTATTGAAGAGCATGAGGACATGGTACAATTAAGACACTGCAACAAGGGAGGAGCGATAACTCAAAGCATGTGGATGGTAAAGAAAGATAGAAATAGGTACTACTGGAGAGTTCAACTTAGGCCCCTCTCATCAGCAGAAGAAGAAAAATAGAATAGAATTAGTGACAGGCAGTAGGATAAGAAATAAAAGGGGAGGGCTCAAAAAATATAACTGAGAGCAGAATATCAACAGCCGCCCACCAATATAAAGTACAACGCAGACATGGCAGAACGGATGACTGTGATAATCCCCCTACAGTAGCTTAAGAAACACATCACTGATATATATTGTCTATCCTAATATTCACCCCCCCCCCCCAATACAGATCCAATCTAACTGTAGCATAAAAACCTAGAATATGACATGTACAAAGGAAGAAAAGTGCTCAGGGCTACACTGAGTCTTACAAAAACAGAAGTAATATTATCAAAACGACAAAAGTAGAGGTTGGATTTTACAACAAGCATCCTCTTAATTTCATCAACATAATATGTAAAATATCAAAAGGTATCACACTAATCCTAAACATGTTATATAAAAAGACAAAATTAAGAAAAATGACAATTGTTAGTATCTGTGTGTTGCCTCCATAGGCAGACAGAATGGTTCACCAATAATACACAAAAGATTGATTTTTAATTCCACAGTGTGGATAGTCCTCAATTTCATACATCCCAACTGTCAAGTGGGCAAATAAGCAAGCATAGCCTGTCCATAATATTCCAATTTCAGTCTTTTCCAACATATAGGCTCAGAAAATACAATAACAGCAACAAAATGTTTTCATCATAAATGACATCAGCACATGTAGAAAATAGTAGTAAGCACAAAATATGAATGTCAAAATGTTCACCAAAGTATCTAATAACTAACATGAGTAAACTACAACTAAAATAGCACATGTCCTACCACACAAAGAAAATAAAATGCAGAAGCAACCAATAGATTATTTTCTTACATCTAGCCATATATCCAATGAATAGTATGTATATTACATGTCATCAAAATAGAAATTACATTGAGTAAACTTCAGTACCATATATAGTTTCCATATCATATGATAGGAAACAAATATCATAAACAATATAAAATGTGAAAAATTTTCCTTGTATCCCAGGTTATTGAGATTCACAAATTTCATTCTATGTATCAGACTTATAAGGTTTCAATTCAGTTACATTCCTCAAACCAAATAATTTCCTCGAGTCTGAATAGATCAATCTGCAAGCATTTGGGTGAGGATTTTCTTTCACCTCAAATGGTCCTACATAAATGTCAAAAAATTTCTTTAATTCTGAAGTCATAAGTTTAGATTTTTCTTTCATTTTAACCAAAACCAAATCACCAATATTAAAGTGTGAAAACCTGCCTTTTGCATCGTGTCTTCTCTTTCTGTAATCTGCTTGTTTTTTCATGGTGTCTTTTACAATTTGCTCTCTCTCCTGAGGTGACAAAATTTGACAAACTGGAAAGTCTATGTGTTCAGTAATACAGCTAGTAGGTCTTGTGTTAAACATAATTTTGAATGGTGAAAAGCCAGTGGATGTATGTTGCAAACTGTTCATTATGTCTTTGAAATCATTTACATGTTCAATCACTACAATGTGTTCTGCACAACCTCCCTATCTCTCATGTATCCTGCTGCTGGATTACTTGATGGGTGATAAACTGAGATCAAAATATTTTTTATGTTTGCATTTTCAACAAAATCTTTCCATACTTTTGATGTAAATTGTGAGCCATTGTCTGACAAGATTGCTTGGGGAGTACCTAGCTTATTGAAATAATCACTGGTTATTTGAGATGTAATCTGTTTACTTGTGGCTTTTCTGGATGGATACAGTTTGATGAATTTTGAGAATATGTCAACAATCACAAATATAAAACTGTTACCTCCTTTTGACTTGGGGAGGGATCCGTAAATGTCGCAAGCTGTCAGCTCTAAATTTTTGCTGGGCAAAATATTTTGCATCATCCCTCTGCATGTTTGATTATTCACCTTTACTTTTTAGCATCAGTCACAGGCTGCTAATTTTTTCTTCCTCTTCTGGCAATCTTATAAAAATAGACGTTTTCCTGAATCTTTTGTATGCATTTGACAGAACCACAATGTCCAAAGCTCTCATGTATATACTTAACTAATGTGTCTATGTGCTGCTCAGGCCAACATAATTTCCAGTCATCCAAATCAGGTCTTAATCTTCCGAACAGAATCCCTTTGTGTACCTTATAATAATCATCTACCTTTTGCTTAACTCCCAAATAACTTTTTACCAGTTTCCAATTTTCGTCATGATTTTGGTGTCTCCTAATGTCATTACAAATTTTTAAAATTTCTCCTTCCTCTTTTATCCCCTTAAAATACATAATTTGGAAAATTTTGTCATCATTGCCTGTTTCATTATCAAAATTTAGCCTAATAGGTGACCTAGAAAGTACATCAGCAATAACATTTTCCTTCCCCTTAATATATTTAATTTCATAATCGAATTGTTGTAAGAATAATGCTCATCTGGTGATTCTACTATGATAAAGCCTAAACTCCTGTAAGTAACTTAGTGCTTTGTAGTTAGAGTAAACAATTACTTTGTGTCCGAGAAGATAATTTTTAAATTTGCTGAAAACCAAATGTATAGCCAAAAGTTTTTTTTCAGTCACAGTGTAAGTCTCTTCATACTTTTGTAATACTCTACTAGCAAATGCAATGGAATGGTGCTCAATATGATCTCTTACGACTTTTTCCTGAAATAAGTGTGCTCCTAATCCTGTATCACTGCTGTCAGTCATCAAACAGAAGGGTAAAGACTTGTCAGGCCTATATAGAATTCTGCTCTGTGAAAGTTGTTTCTTTATCTCATCAAATGCTTTTTGACGATCAGATGACCAATCCCAGACTATTTTTCTTTAATAGATCACATAAACAAGAAGTGTTCATAGATTGAGTACTGACATACTTTCTGTAAAATCCAGCAACACCAAAATAAGATTTTAATAGTTTTTTATTTTTAGGAACAGGAAAATTCTCTATAGCTTCAATTTTTTCTCTGTCAGGTTCAATCCCCTTTTCCAAAATAATGTGTCCCAAAAATTCAGTTCACTTACTCCAAATTTACATTTTTCTAACTTTAAGGTCATACCCCCTTCCCTTATTTTTGTACACACCTGTGTTGGCAATTCAAAATGTTCTTCCCATGTTTTTCCAGAAATCAAAATATCATCTACATATACAGTAAGTTTAGGCAATAGTTCATCCCCGAAAATGAGATCTAATGCTCTAATGAACTCGGCAACAGAAACAGTTAGTCCAAATGGGACAACACAGTAATGATAACTTTTTCCCCCATACAAAAATGCAGTGTATTTTCTAGCATTTATTTCTAAAGAAATTTGGTGAAAGCCTGAAGTTAAGTCTAAGCTGCTCATGCATTTCACACATTCAAATTTATGTAGCAGTTTATCTATGTTTTCTGGATGATCATTTTCTCTTTTAAAAAATTTGTTAAGGTGCCTACAATCAAGTACAAGTCTAACACCATCTCCATGTTTGGAAACCAACACCAAAGGATTATAATAAATCACTGTTACTTCTTTCAATCATACACCATGCTTCCATTTTTTTGTTTCTCACTCTCTACTTCTTTTCTTTTTGCAAAAGGAATACTATAAGGCTTGAGGAAAAAAGGTTCATGATTGTTAAGGTGTAAAGTGACTCTTCCAGGTTTTCCATTGAAAACATCTTGAAATTCCCATGATATATTTTCCAACTGTCTCTTTTGATCACTGTCCAAATTAATTGCTTTCTCTACTTTGCTTTTAACTAGGTTTTCATAATTCTGACCAGAAAAATTTAGCTCAGGCTTGTTATCATAACAATACAAATTCTCTTCATAGTCTATGATTTTCCTGACATGATTGCAGCCTTCTCCACAGTGTATAATAAACAACTGTGTACACACAATAATATTGCTTTTGGGTTCACACACAATTAACTTCATCTCACTCCAGCTAAATGCAGCACTTACCTTTAACACCCAGTCCATGCCAAACAATATGTTCTTTTCTAAACTAGGAATACCAAGACAACCCTGCTCAAATTTTACATCTTCTATTTCAAACGATAAAAATACTTGACTTTTGATGACTTTACTGTGTTTGCCTGTAGCTCGTCTTATCTTTACTCCCATCACAGGGGCCTCAACAAAGTCAACACTGTCTTTAATTTAATTTCTAAATTTTTCTGAAATAGGACTCCCTGTATCAATGAGACATTTACCCTCCCAATTGTTTACTTTAGCCTTATTGTATGGGCACCCTAATTCACATTCTTCTACTTTTTCTTTTAATGGTTCATGTAACAGGTCATTTTCAATTTCTCTAAAATTACCCTCATTATTTTCCTGATCAGTTTTTAACAGCTTCACACACACATTGACACTTTCATTATTATCATCTATGGATACAACAAGTTGAGCATACAACAGATATTCATTACATTTTACACTTTGCCACCAGTGAGGATATAACCTTATACAAATTTTAGCTACATAGTTCCACAACTATTCCCTATCTGTTTTGTAATTGCAACTGTTCCATAATATTTTTAAAAAAATTTTCACCTTTTCCTTCAGAGCTTGTATGTGGGTTTAAATACTTCATACTATTAGCTGGCACAACATTACAGTCCTCTGCTACATTAGATTGGTTACACTGACTCAACTTTACCTGTTCTTCAGATGCATGAGTGTCCACTTCCTCATTACTAACCACACTTACCTCATCACAATGCTCACAATTATCAACTCCATTATCACATAGCTTCACTACTTCACTTGAAATAATCTTGAAGAATACTTGATACTCACCCACAGCATTAATCTCACCATTACTTACCTCCGTACAACTCTCAACAACATCATTAGCTTCCATATTTTCATCAAAATCAAAACTTACCTCATCGTGCATCCTATACACAGTCAAATTAAGTTCCATATCTCTCTCTTCACATAACTTTTCAATTTCATTAAATAACTCATTCAAATCAGAGCTCTAATGTTTGTCAGATACTTCAGAATTACATAGATTTTCATTCTCTACTCAATTATAAAATTCTGGCACAGTTCCAATATCCTCATCTGGCTTGTTCTCAGAAGTAGTTACCTTATTGCTTTCAACATCATTATTTTCTCTTATTGTATCCCAAAATTTCTGATCAAGATTTAAAGTATTAATTTGGTGTTGAACATGAATGTCTGTTATTTGTGGTGTGTATTTGTTTTGTCTTCCATTGGTTTTATTATAATAATAAGTTACATTTCTCCTTCTTCCTCTGTCTGTAAATTCCCAGTTGTTATTGTAGGTCCTATTGTGATTAAATTTTATCTCCCCAAAACAGCAGACCCTCATTGAGGCAGTCCGTAGTTTTTCTGCCTGTTTACTCTGTTTGATCTTCAATTTTGTTCTCCCCTGTTTCTGTCATCCCATCTGTTTCTATTTCCAAAATTTCTATTTCTATCTCTGTCTCTGTCATTACCATTATGATCCCTATTGTTTCCCCTGTGTTGTTCATATCTTTTGTCTCTGTATTCTCTCCTCTCCGCATACCTGTTTAAATACCATCCCCCCCCCCCCCCCCCTGTTGGTGTTCACCATTGACAAAATTTAGCATATTCCCTCTTTCTAATGCCCTATCCAATTTATCCACATATTTTAACAATTCTTCCGCAGAATCATCAGACCCATGAACTAAATCCCATTGCAATTTTTTAGGTAGCCTTCTTTTCAGCGCATCTATTTGTGTCATTTCATCAAAAGGTATGTATTAATTTTCTCAATTGATCTTTACAAAAAGCTTTCATGGTGCCCACTCTTCCTCTGAAAATAGGTCAATTTAAAAATTCAGATTTAATTCTCCCCTGTTCAGATTCTGACCAAAATTTGTTTAAGAAGCTTTTCTCAAAATTTGCAAAGGTTTCCCACAGATCGAAATTTTGGTTAGCCCAGGATAGGGCCTCCTCTTCAGGAAATTTTTTGACAAATTTAATTTTTGAATTATCAAATATTCCTGGCACAAAGTTGTCCTTGCATGGTGCAAAAAGTCAACTGGGTGCAAATTATCACAAGGAAAACTTTTCACTAACAGGTTCGACCATGCTGGTCCATGACTGTACAAATTCTTGTTAACAACGTATTCTTCAACTTGATTTATTTTAGTTTTTAATGTGTCTAATTTATTGGTAAGATTTGATTCTAAACTGTCAACCTTTTTCTCAACACTACTGACTGCATTAACACTGTTTACTTTCACGTCATTTAATTTTTCATCTAGTGATTCATTTTCATTTTGAAGTTCCAGAATTTCCCTAGCTCTGTTACTATTTTCAGCAATGAATTCATTTTCAAAAACAATTACTTTTTTCCCACATTGTCTACCCTCGATTCTATCACCTTTAAGTTACATTCCAGTGTATTTTTGACCTCAGTTAACTCAGTTTTTATTGCATTTAATTGCTTATTCAAATTCTCCCCTAACCTATCGTCAATTTCAGCCCTCATTTCAGACTTTAAATTATTTATGTTTTCATTCTTCTTACTCAGAAGCTGCATAATTAATTCTAACCTATCAATTTTTGGACCCCCCCCCCCCCCCCACCTACTATTTCTTCCCCTGCATTAATTTTATCCATTATTAACTGTTAACAGAAAATGATCCAATAGAAATGACAATACCAAATTACAAAATTGGTTAGAATTTTTACTTAACTTATAGCTGAAGTCTTCTCCATCGGAATCCAGTCGTAGTGTTTATTTTAAATCCTTTGTCTTCCAATTGTTTTTTGCGTCCATTTTTCGTCCTGTGGTTGTCTCCTTTCGATTGTCAGGTTTTTGTCAATATTTTTCATAACAGATTCACTATGTACTCTTCCTTAAACACATCTACAGTTAATTTTTGATTATTTGGTGCTGCCTATCCCGGCAAGGGCACCCACATTCTAACAACCCTACCACAACAAAGGTCAAAATTTAATGATTGTGGTGTTGCTCACGCTGCTAAATACTGCATTTTCGGGCAACAACAAAGTTACTATGTGGCAGGTGTCATTAGAGCACAGTTAATAGTCATTTCATGTAATAATGAATAAACTAGGCACTCATCTTTTCGTGTTTCCCACGCTGGTCTCGTTGTAAAATCATGGCTCAATCATCGAAAATCTAGGTGGTGATGATTCCAAGCTTGGATGCAAAGAGGCCTAGGTTTTATTCTGCTATATTCAAAAGGTTTGTAGATGCGCTTCACAAACCATTCTTGAAGATTAAACCTTTCAAAATTAGCACAATGGTGATATAAAAAAATAATCAGCACTCCGAATTTAAGTTACACTTCTTTTTTATTGCGATAGCACATAACACACAAAACATCACTTCACAATATAAAACATACTTGAAAACATCTTCCTCACTGTTAAAGTTCACATTTTATAAACTGGCTACAATATGCGTCTTTCCAACATGACGTCCAAGACTTGACTTTCTCCAGAACGGACTCTAACACACTAGCACTCCCTTACGCGCCCAAAAATCAGAGTTATGAGTACGTCAAAGTTCATAGCAACAAAAGAAAGAATACACATAAGAATAATATCATTGCAATATAAACATATTGATGTATCACAAATGAAATCAAATCTGAATGTTGTCTGAGAAATATGTTAAGTAGTTAACAGAAACACAGTAGAATATCGCTGGTATTGAGAGGTTGAGTTGAGCTGCCATAATGGTTACGTAATTCAAGTGATTTTACCCTATTAATGGACAAAACTTTGTTGGTATTGAAACAAGTATATAGTTGCACACAGTTAAAAGCAGATCATAACTTCACAGAATACAGTGCATATGATATAAATGCACATCCACAAATAAATTAGATATACCTTTAGAATTGTGATACAACAATCAACAACGAAATACAAGCAGTTTCGAAATGTGTGACAGACACAGCTACCAAACTGCACAGCAGACAGCACTAATCCATGTGATTTTGCCTGCCGATGGTATAAACGAAAACGACCACTCAAAAAAACTGTATCCGAGTACCGCCAGGGGCGCTGCAGTAGACACACTCGCCCGAGTAGATGAGCGACACTAGAAAGTCGATCGTGCGAAAGGGCTTTAATAGTGAGCCATTTCAGACTCAGTTCTGTGAAAGACTTTCTATCCTCTGGGGAGTTTTTTGGTCAAAACTGTTGTACAAACTTAACCCATGTAACCCATGTAACTTACCACAACCACGGTCAACATTTTATTATCCTCAACACTGATAATCACATGAGCTGCAGAAACTTCAATTTGAGAGAAACTTAGCTTTACTCTGGCAGTTGTTGATTAATCAGATTCCCTATGCAAATAATTTACTGCAATCAATTTTACTAACTTTTGAAAGGAACATTTGATAACTGTCAAAATTATTGAATCTGGAAGAAGAGTTTACTTTAACTCTCAGCCAAATGTACCAACCATTTTTGTGTGCCTTGGTAAATGTAAAAATCAATGTCTTTGTATTCTGTTGATTTGTCATCCGCTGTCATTATCAAATTTCGCTATATGGTACCATATACCTTTCAAAGTCTCAAACATCTGCGATGCACACACAGACTGAAGTGACAAATGAAAATTTGTAGAGAGGCCAAGGTTTGAGCCTAGTTCTCCTCACTGCCTCACTATGCAGATGCACTACCACTACACCATCCTTGCACAGTGTCTTTGCAGGCCTGAACAGACTATCTTAGCCCGCTCCCTCAATCCAGTTTTCTATTCACACCTCGTCCAATGCTGAGGATTTATTACAATACATTTGGAGAGCCTGTGCAATGTTGGTCAAGTTTGTGGGGAATACCATGTGGGCTGGGGTGTGAACAGGAATTTCAATTGAGGAGGCATGCTAGGATAGTCTGCAGTTATTCAAAGCCACTGCACCAGTGTGGTGTAGTGGTTGGTGCATCCGCCTAGCGAGTGGCAGATGTGGGTACAAATTTTCATTTGTCACTCCTGTCTGCACATATAGATTGATATTTATGTTTCCAACACTGAATTTTAAGTATTTTGAACAGTTCATTTTCCAAAAGGAGTAACAGTTAAGACATCTTTAACAATACACTTATAACTGTGCCCCAATGCAGTAATTCAGTTTTGATCTTAAAGAGCTTAATGTTGAGTGCTCACTATGTACTCCAAGTTTTGTAATGACTTGTCAATACAAATCAGGTTCCTGTGACCCATGACTTGTTGCCCATATCCATATTATTAATTTTTATGTACACTTAACTTTAATCAAATGTAAGTGGTTTCAGTAGTGTTCCATTTTACGACTGGTAACTTTATTTCTTTGTATAATTGAAGTTTCATTTAACTGCAGTTTCTTTAATAACTAATTCAACTATTCAAAATTTTTTGTAATTGTGAATGTTTCCATTCATTAGGATAAAATCCACTTGTGGAGAAGTGTAGAACAAATCTTCACATTTCAGTTTGTTTTCTTTGGAATCTGTGCCTTTCTGATAACTAGGTAAGCTTAGTCACAGGCAATTTCAAAATAAACTGAAGGATGTGGGTGGATTACAATGACACTCAATACTGACTCCATACCATTCAACAGCAGTCAAAGTTCCAAATTTATTATCCTGTCTTGCACTGAATTTTGACTATGCTAAGGCTTTCTACAGGGTTATGTGAACTAGGCTGTGGGAAATGTCCTGAAGTACAGTTTTCTCACTACACCCAGTGAAGTTTGTACAATGGTTATTGAAATACACCTCCATTTCCTTTGCCACTGCCAATCTAAGCCGATCGAGCTCCTTTTTACTGACGACAGGAAAAAGACTTTGCTGAGACCTATGCAGTGAGGGCTGATGGATCACAACATGCTGGCAACCTAATCTATGAAGCAGAGGCAATTTCATAGCCTAGAATATAATTTTCATGCAGTTGCCTGGCAAGCTTCCCATAGTTATTACACTGACTCTGATATTTTGGATATTTTCAGTTTTGCACTAAAATGTAATGTAATGGAAAAAGGAAAATCGTGCTGAAAATTATGTTTTTTTACAAAAATTATAGGAGCAACTGGAAACTTTCATTTTTACCACATCGTGGTCATCTTCGGTCAGTCAATAGATGAAAAGTGAGGACTTATGCCTACAAAACCTACACAGTAAGCATGTACTTAAGAAAATCCTACCCTAAAGCACATGGTGAAGCAGTTTATTTTGCTTATAATGTTGGTAAAAGCCTAGAAAATTAAAACACTGGCAGAATTAAATCCCTCTTCTAGCAGTTCTATATCAACAAAAAAATCTAAATTGAAGGTAATGTAAATAAACTTAAATCAAGCAATGCTGTCAAGTTTATTTCTTAATCTAGTCTATGTACTGCTAGAGTTATTTGGGCAGTGGGTATGGCCAAAGCAAAGAGAACAAAGCACAGACTGCCAATAGATGGAGAAGTTTCTCTGAAAAACTTGTGGCAAAATCAAAAATTTAAGTGTTAGGAACTCCTTCTGAAGGAATTTATTTGGAGTGTAGCATTTTGTGCTAGGAAAACACTGACAGTGCAGAGAAGAATAGAACACTTTTGAAATACAGTCTCACAGATAAATGCTAATGATTAGATTGCTATATCTGATACCTTAGGAAGTATCTATATGGGTAAAGGAGAAACCAAAGACACAGTGAGGCATGCAACTGCTCTGCAGACAATATTCCAGTGCAAACCATAATGACTGAAAGAATTACAACAGCACTTAGAAACTGTACCAAAAGTGTTAAAGCATGCGACAAAACTACTTAAATATGCAAACCAATGAAATTAATGCTTATATATAAAAATTAAAAATCTGGCACAATTTGCTTTCAGCTATGTCCTCTTGGTCTATGTTTTACCTGCCTTTGTCTACATGTATCTGTCTTTTAGGATAACATTTTTTACTTTGGTAACTGCATCGTCTGATTATATTTTCTTTGCTCCAGGAAAATTGCATGTCACTGCACTGTCTGAAAAAAATCCTTAAAAAATTTCCAATCAAATTAAGTGGAAATATCATGGTCTCTAATTTAGGTGGTTAGAAAGTCTGGCAGCAGTATTGAACCTGCCTAGTTGGTTATTGGCTAAACTTTTTAGATGTTGTACCATGTAACAAAATTACTGCTAACAGCAAGTTGTTACTAGCATTTTTGTACATCTGATGTGTTTATGCTAGTTGCATGAACTGTGTTTCACGTTTGTGTAAGGTTAATTCCTGACCAAGAGTATGTTAAAAGTACATGATTAATACAACATTAATATACATCATACTCATCATCCAGAAGTCAACAGTTGATGCACATGTTTTGGGTCAGTTTACTGTGATGAGTGGACAAAATACAAAATTTTCTTCCCCAACTCACTGCAAACTGCATATATAATCCAGTGTTTATTGTTGTGAAAATCTTACTTTAGAAGAAAATTTAAACTGTCATGTTCTTAGTATAAGACTAAATTGTCTTCACAATTCATAAAAAATAGAAACAAGCACTAGTTCAATGTAAAAAGCCAAGTAAAGAAACAATCCATTTTCCCCTGATATCAATAATGCTTAATGTGTTGTTGTTACACATTAATTTACTTTTCAGCTAGTTACAGGTTTAAATGTGAGTACAAGGTAAAGCAAGTATGTCTGCACAAGATTCTTACCTGTAATAATAGAATTGTGTTATAGTGATTACCGTTAAAATACGAGAAACAAAATGACAGCAGCTGTACCACTGCCTTTTTGTTTCATGGAAATGAGTCCATTTTCTCACTGCCATAGCAGAAGGATGCATTGTGCATATTTTGACACACTACTGCATCATCTACATCTACGTGATTACTCTGCTATTCACAATAAAGTGCCTGGCAGATGGATCAATGAACCGCCTTCAAGCTGTCTCTCTACCGTTCCACTCTCGTACAGCACACGGGAAAAATGAGCACAGAAATTTTTCTGTTTGAGTCCTGATTTCTCTTATTTTATTGTGATGATCATTTCTCCTTATATAGGTGGATGCCAACAGAATGTTTTTGCAATCAGAGGAGAAAACTGGTGATTGAAATTTCATGAGAAGATCCCGTCACATCACCTTTGTTTTAATGATTGCCACTCCAATTCACGTATCATGTCTGTGACACTGTCTCCCCTATTTTGCAATTATACAAAATGAGCTGCCATTCTTTCTATTTTTTCGATGTCATCCATCAGTCCCACCTGATGCGGATCCCACACCGCACAGCAATACTACAGAATAGGATGGACAAGCGTGGTGTAAGCAGTCCCTTTAGTAGACCTGTTGCACCTTCTAAGTGTTCTGCCAAAGAATCACAGTCTTTGCTTTGCTCTACCCATGTATTATCTGTGTGATGGTTCCAATTTAGCTTATTTGTAATTGTAATCCCTAAGTATTTAGTTGCATTTACAGCCTTCAGATTTGTGTGACTTATCAAATAATTGAAATTTAGGTGACTTCTTTTAGTACTCATGTGAATAACTTCACACTTTTCCTTTTTCGGGGTCAATTGCCACGTTTTCACCATACAGGTATCTTATCTAAATCATTTTGTAAGTGGTTTTGATCATCTGATGACTTTACAAGATGGTAAATGACAGCATCATCTGAAAACAATCTAAGATGGCTACTCAGATTGTCTCCTATGTCGTTAGTATGGATCAGGAACAATAAATGGCCTATAACACTTCCCTGGGGAACACCGGATATTACTTCTGTTTTACTCGATGACTTTCCATCTGTTACTAGGAATTGTGACCTTTCTGACAGGAAATCATGACTTCAGTCACACAACTGAGACAATACTCTATAGGCACACAGTTTGGTTAGAAGATGCTTGTGAGGAACGGTGTCAAAAGCCTTCTGGAAATCTAAAAATATGTAATCAATTTGACATCCCCTGTTGACAGCACTTATTACTTCATGAGTATAAAGAGCTAGTTGTGTTTCACAAGAATGATATTTTCTGAAACCATGCTGACTATGTGTCAATAAATTGTTTTCTTCGTGGTACTTCATAATGTTCGAATACAGTATATGTTCCAAAACCATACTGCAACTCGACATTAGTGATATAGGCCTGTAATTCAGCAGATAACTCCTAATCATATTCTGATCTGATGCTTTACTGCTGAATAAATAGGTGTGTCCATATAAATACCACTAACAAATTTGTATGAGTCAAATTTCACTTAATTTTCCTGTTTTAGAAAATATTTACTGATCAGTCTAGCAGTTGCCAGAACAAAGTGATATAATAAGGGGATGGTGTTTGAAGATATGTTGCTGTGTTCAAGACAGGGAAGGAAGTTACAGGGAAAAAAAGGTAAAGAAAGATTAATTAGATATAATAGAACTGAACCACACAGTCTTTTACTGTATATGGAAAACAGGTAATGGACGAACACCCCTCCCCCCTCTCCCCACCATCTCAACAGTTACTGACAATCTGAAATTTTTCACTGTGTTCATTATACTTTAATTTGTTTGTCTTGAGTTTCCACATACATACATACATACATACTCCACAAGTACCATACACTGCATGGCAGAGAGTACCCTGTATCAATACCACTGCTTTCCTGTTCCACTTGCAAACAGAATGAGGGGGGAAATAATTGTCGATATGCCCCATATCAGCCCTAATTTCTATTATCTTCATTGTCCTTACACAGAATTTTTGCTGGGGCTGTAGAATCGTTCTGTAGCCAGCTTTTAACTTCTTTGATTGGGGGAGGATCCAAGCACCCTAGCAGCACTCAAGAATAGGTCATATGAGCGCATGCAGTCACTTACCTAAAATTCTCCAATTATGTGGGTTTCAGACACCTGCAAGTGTTTGAGTCTCTGTATGACTGCACATCAAAAGTAGTTGCTACTGTGCCAAGAAGGGTTTATCAGTGTCCATCACCTTTCATGGTACTGCACAATTCTTTTACCTATTAACTAGGTCACAACTGGAATGCAGCAATGTAACCAACAAGTAAGACCTGCAGGTTGTTTTACTTCACTACAGCTACTGAATTTCATGCACTTTCGAATGTATACATTCACATATTGCTTCATGTCCTTAAGGAGGCTGTAGTTTAGAATCTGTGGGGGCAATATCAGTTTGCTTGTCAGTATTTTCCCAAAATCCTCTGCATCACTGAGCATCTCATCAACAGACATCCAACAGAGAAAGAAGAAAACTAGCAGATCTGTCTGCCACACTGCTCCGGACGGCGGGAGCCTCTCCGCTGTGGACGCTCGCCCAGCAGACGTACGGCCCGTTGTGAGCTACTCCTGCATTGTGCTGCTGCCTGTCTGCCATCAACTTTTACACCTCGTTCCACATGAGGTACACCCGAACTTCTGTCTTTGTTGACAAAAGCTAGACAGCTTCCCCTTCTGCACAACAGCAAGAAGTAGTACAATTATTTCTCAAAGTAATGCAACAATAAAGTATACAGAGCATACTGTCATCTTACTGCTGGTTAGATAAACTGTGCCACAGATCCTATTCAGCATACCATATTTACATGAATAATCTGCACATTTTTCCTGAATTCAAGGACAAAAACTGGGGTGTGTGGAGGTAACTGTAACAAGATTGGTACTGCTCCTCCAACAATAGATCCTGTTTATTGTAGCACTGCAGCTTCAGTCTGACATGTCAGGTGCACATTAAAAGAACACAATAACACTGGAAACTGTGTGAAGAAAGTACAATAGGAGTGAGGGTCGTATTCACGACTGGTGAAAGGACTCCTATTATGGCTGCACGGTTACTAGTGAAATGTGCCTACTCTAGCACCGGCTTCAGCCATAGAACTAGCCATCTCTGGTTTCAAAACTAGTCAGGGCTGACTATCGAGATATTTGAATTGAAACTGATGAGAGAAGCTGAAGGAGTTGCACTGTGAACATTTCTGTGCTTGGTAACACAGATCAAATGCCAGTCCATTCTGAGATGCCACTCTACAAGGAACAGGGAAGTGAAATCCAGCATCATGATATGAACTGGTGGCAATGAGAATCAAAGATGAACAGTGATGTGTGTAACTGGTGATGGATGAAAGCTACCACCTTACATTATATTTTGAAGGAAAACTACTCCAAAAATTTCAGTGAATGGCATACTGGTGAGAGCAAAACTGGAGTGGATGGAAATGACTGTGGTTGACAGGGTGACCCGTGTTTGGCAACATCACTCTGAAGTTACTGAATTCGTGGAACTTGTTTGGCCTGGACAGATTTCACAGACTTCAGCAGAGAAAGTCCTAGATAACTTATGAAAAGTGAAAACTGACTACCATTAAACCTGGAGGCCCAACAAATTCCTGTAACCTCTATATTTTTGTGGTAATGAGTCATTCAAAGCTGCACTTAAAAAGCTATATGCATAATGGATGGCAGATGAAAACAACAAGTTCACACCAAGTAGAAAATCAGGCAGCCAGATTTGTAAGTGGCAGAAAATTGCATGGGACTCCACATTCCAGAAGCACTGGTGGAAAAAATCTTTAAAATTTATCACATATTAATGAGATGGAACTGAGAACTATGCCATATGGGAAGATGGTGACAATGATTCTTCCACTACTGATTAAGAATAGAAACTTGTTAGAATAATTTTCTGTAAATAAAACTAATTAAAGCTGATATCTCTTTCCTCCCTTAAAGTTATGGTGCAGATTGGATGCCTCATTATGTAAATATGCATTATTTTAATTTTCATGTAATGCTGGCCCATATAAGCTGCAATTTTCCCCCAAAATTTGTCCACAAAGAGTTTATATTTGTGATTCTTGTATATTTTTGCATAGAAAACTGGTCCTCATTTCATAGAAATGGTGTAAAAATGCGGACAGTATCTGGAAATTGTACATGATGTAAAGATGGAATCATATTTGACATTACAGTTTGATACTGACTAATCTAATCAGTCAGTTATTTCACATGACAAGGGAGGTACAGCTTTTCTGCAACTAGATGGTTAAATTTGGTCTTAACCAGTGGGCTGCAAGATCAGAAGAAAATCAGTGGACCTTTAAATTCAGCATAGTTATGCAAATTTGAAACTTGAAGTTAATTGCTACATTTCTAACACAGAAGCCGACAGAATGGTTTTGAGAAATCCAGTGTGTTCAGATTTGATTCACTGAGCTATAAACAGCTGTTTTGCCACTGAAATGCAACACAAGGGAGAAAGTTTGGACAGATCTTTAGTTCAAGCTACAGGCAATTTCTTTGCATAACATAGAGAGAAAATACTTATTTCTTGACAAGCTAATCAAGCCTTGGAAATTGTTTGGACATCCACAGTCATAATCCACATGAAAGTACTGGTTGGCAGCTTAAGCTTTTGTGTAACAGAATATGTACCTCAATCTTTGGTCTGCCATGAGATTTTACTAACTTACTGTTCACTTAATCCAAATTCGTCACGAACAGTCACCATATGAATCAGACAGGTGAGGTGATTGAATGTGCAGTCTTTTGGGAGATTCCAAGCAATACCATCATGTACTATGAAGGGACATGTACCTGATTAACTGTGTACAGAGAACCAGAGACTACAGTGATGTCAGTTACTACAGGGGAAAGAGAGTAACATCTTATGTTATGAGGATGTGTATAACAATTCTCAAACATAACTTCATTAAGCAGTCAGTGGCTTAAAGTAAAAGACAGGATGAGAACATAACTGACTGGCTAGCAACTGTTTGGTGCACTGTTCAGTAAGAGGGTGATGCGTGGCCAAGTACAAATACTTTGACACAGAACTTAGGCCTGCAGATAATCAGAGTTGTTGCAGAGAAGTTAGTTTAACATCTCAAGAAACACTCCAAGTTATTTCGAAATTGATCAAGCATTCACTTCATCTCACAAGGCTACAAACTGTCAGCCAGCCTTATGTACAAAGAGTGAAGTGCAAGTTTCTGTTGAGTAAAGATGTCGGGAACACCTTTCTGCAGCTGCGGATTTTCCTCTCTGCTAGAATAAGATCAGTTGCATGCAAACTGCCAGTGACAGGGTGTGTCACAGGTGCTCATCCGATTATGATTATTCTGTTTAAAAACAACAAAAAACTGAGCAGCAATACTACATCAAGTTTTGCAGAAAACTTGGCAACAGCCAAGTAAGAACCAATCTGAAGTACAAATATGGTTCCGATGACAATACCACAAGCAACTCTCGCATAAAGGTGTGGCACAACTGCTTCAGAGATGGCCAAAAATCACAGGACAGAACCACATTATGGCAAATAGTGAACTGAAGGGAATGACACTGAGTAAGTGTGAGCTATGGTCCCAAAGTTCATTGTGTCATTGTACAAGATCTTGTGACCAAGACAGGAGTAAGCACTATATTTAGATGAATAAGTGTCACCTGAACTTATTCATCTAAATGAAATAAAATCATCGTAACTTCTGAACTGCACGATTGGCTGCAGGGCACGATGGGAATTAGTAAGCACCTTGTTGTTTGGTTTAGCAATGGTGCCCACTTTCATTTGACAGGTTCATCAGTAGGTGATATTGGTGCATTTGGGGGACTGAAAATTCTCGTTTTGGGATCAATATGTCTCTTCACCCTCAATGGGTGACTGTGTGGTGTGCAATGTCCAGTCACAGAATAATTGATGTGATATTCCTTGATGGCACAGTGACTACGGAATGGTATGTGAAGGTTTTGGAAGACGATTTCATCACCGTTATCCAAAGTGACACTCATTTTGACAGGATGTGGTTAGTGCATGATAGAACTCGACCCCATCGAAGCAGGAGAGAGTTTGATGTCCTGGAGGAGCACTTTGGGGACCGCTTTCTGGCTCTGGGGTACCCAGAGACCACTGCCACAACCCTCAATTGGATGTCGTATTCTCTGGACCTGAACACATTCCAGTGAAAATACATTATAAATTCATGTAGGACATGCTATTGTATTTAAATACAGTACTCAGCAGTCATCATTGTGAATATATGAACTCATTTACTCTACCTATATGAATGGATGCCTCTTCATTTTCTGTAAACAATGTCATATATGTAATATATTTTGTCCATGTTATACTAGATAGAATATATTACAGAAGACTAAATGGGCTTAAAACAGAGTTAATTTTGTATTTACACTCCTGGAAATGGAAAAAAGAACACATTGACACCGGTGTGTCAGACCCACCATACTTGCTCCGGACACTGCGAGAGGGCTGTACAAGCAACGATCACACGCACGGCACAGCGGACACACCAGGAACTGCGGTGTTGGCCATTGAATGGCGCTAGCTGCGCAGCATTTGTGCACCGCCGCCGTCAGTGTCAGCCAGTTTGCCGTGGCATACGGAGCTCCATCGCAGTCTTTAACAGTGGTAGCATGCCGCGACAGCGTGGACGTGAACCGTATGTGCAGTTGACGGACTTTGAGCGAGGGCGTATAGTGGGCATGCGGGAGGCCGGGTGGACGTACCGCCGAATTGCTCAACACGTGGGGCGTGAGGTCTCCACAGTACATCGATGTTGTCGCCAGTGGTTGGCGGAAGGTGCACGTGCCCGTCGACCTGGGACCGGACCGCAGCGACGCACGGATGCATGCCAACACCGTAGGATCCTACGCAGTGCCGTAGGGGACTGCACCGCCACTTCCCAGCAAATTAGGGACACTGTTGCTCCTGGGGTATTGGCGAGGACCATTCGCAACCGTCTCCATGAAGCTGGGCTACGGTCCCGCACACCGTTAGGCCGTCTTCCGCTCATGCCCCAACATCGTGCAGCCCGCCTCCAGTGGTGTCGCGACAGGCGTGAATGGAGGGACGAATGGAGACGTGTCGTCTTCAGCGATGAGAGTCGCTTCTGCCTTGGTGCCAATGATGGTCGTATGCGTGTTTGGCGCCGTGCAGGTGAGCACCACAATCAGGACTGCATACGACCGAGGCACACAGGGCCAACACCCGGCATCATGGTGTGGGGAGCGATCTCCTACACTGGCCGTACACCACTGGTGATCGTCGAGGGGACACTGAATAGTGCACGGTACATCCAAACCGTCATCGAACCCATCGTTCTACCATTCCTAGACCGGCAAGGGAACTTGCTGTTCCAACAGGACAATGCACGTCCGCATGTATCCCGTGCCACCCAACGTGCTCTAGAAGGTGTAAGTCAACTACCCTGGCCAGCAAGATCTCCGGATCTGTCCCCCATTGAGCATGTTTGGGACTGGATGAAGCGTCGTCTCACGCGGTCTGCACGTCCAGCACGAACGCTGGTCCAACTGAGGCGCCAGGTGGAAATGGCATGGCAAGCCTTTCCACAGGACTACATCCAGCATCTCTACGATCGTCTCCATGGGAGAATAGCAGCCTGCATTGCTGCGATAGGTGGATATACACTGTACTAATGCCGACATTGTGCATGCTCTGTTGCCTGTGTCTATGTGCCTGTGGTTCTGTCAGTGTGATCATGTGATGTATCTGACCCCAGGAATGTGTCAATAAAGTTTCCCCTTCCTGGGACAATGAATTCACGGTGTTCTTATTTCAATTTCCAGGAGTGTATATGTCTGATATCTTCCAAGGCATTAATTTTTTAACACAGACAAAATTACCTGTATTCTTCACTTATTTATAAGTAGTGGGCTGGTACTGATAGTGTTAAACCTAATATACTCGGAACAAATATGATGCTGTACTATTTTCTGGGACATTCTCTTTGTTGCCATCAATATGAGTATGGTGTTTAGTGCAAGCAGGAATGAGTTCCTCCAAACAACTGATACACACTAAATAAAATGCCTAGGAATACATGTCCAATATTCATGAAAGAGTAACGGGGCATATTTCGCAAGAAATTTGTTGCTAGCAATTTGCTTTCATTTGCCATCCATACCCACTAGAGTTCATGCACATTCTTCACATTGGTGATAAAAGGAAATTTGTTTATGTCTTCCATATTCTCAGTGAGCACTGTCAACAGACTTTTACTACAATTGAGTTTCATTGATGAAGAAGCTCTTCATATTCAAGTCAGATTAACCAGAATAATATGCACATATTGAGATGCAGAATGCTCTGGGAGTCAGTGAACATAAAAAACTTAAATTGTTATGCTTTGTGGCATTTCTTAAAGAAAGAGTAACGGTCCTTCTGTATTAGTGTAGCATTCTGAAATATTGCAGATGTGGCTTAATGGCTGCGGAGTAACGTGATCCACTTGTAACCACTGAGACTGTAACATAACAGAGGGCAGTGTTGCATGATAATACATATCATAGCTGTGGCTATGTACTGTGGAAAATTTTGGAGAGAAAAGTCATTTAGACAAAATAACTGTCAAGATAAGACATCCACAATCAAACAATTCTACTTTAATCCACATAAGATTTAACTGTCTTTTGAATGAGAAGTTAGCAATCAGCATTAAAAACAAAAAATAGCATTTGAATAATACAATGTTGAATTGGAAGCTGTAAAAATAATAAGACTTTTGATTAGTATATGTAGATTCCAAGGATGTGATCTAAAAAGAAAGTGTATTTTATTACAATTATGGACTGAAGAAATTTTAAATTTTGTGATAAATGATTTTAATGAATATGATTTAAATGATATATCTAAAAACAAAAATGATGTGACTTACCAAATGAAAGTGCTGGAAGGTCAACAGACACAGGAACAAACACAAAAATACACACAAAATTCTAGCTTTTGCAACCAATGGTTGCTTCATCAGGAAAGAGGGAAGGAGAGGGAAAGATGAAAGGATGTGGGTTTTAAGGGAGTGGGTAAGGAGTCATTCCAATCCCGGGAGCGGAAAGATATCCATCTGCACATACACAGACGCAAGCAGACATTTGTAAAGGCAAAGAGTTCGGGCAGAGATGTCAGTCGAGGCGGAAGTACAGAGGCAAAGTTGTTGAAACATAGGTGAGGTATGAGCGGCGGCAACTTGAAATTAGCTTAGGTTGAGGCCTGGCGGATAACGAGAGGAGAGGATATACTGAAGGGCAAGTTCCCATCTCCGGAGTTCTGACAGGTAAAATGGTCCCTTCCCTACAGCCTAGGTCTTCGTGGCAAACGAATCTGCTCCAGTCCAGAATCCCTGAACCATTACACCAACAACCTGACAACAGCTTTCGCATCCCGCAACTACCCTCCCGACCTGGTACAGAAGCAAATAACCAGAGCCACTTCCTCATCCCCTCAAACCCAGAACCTCCCACAGACGAACCACAAAAGTGCCCCACTTGTGATAGGATACTTTCCAGGACTGGATCAGTCTCTGAATGTGGCTCTCCAGCAGGGATACGACTTCCTCAAATCCTGCCCTGAAATGAGATCCATCCTTCATGAAATCCTCCCCACTCCACCAAGAGTGTCTTTCCGCCGTCCACCTAACCTTCGTAACCTGTTAGTTCATCCCTATGAAATCCCCAAACCACCTTCCCTACCCTCTGGCTCCTACCCTTGTAACCGCCCCCGCTGTAAAACCTGTCCCATGCACCCTCCCACCACCACCTACTCCAGTCCTGTAACCCGGAAGGTGTACACGATCAATGGCAGAGCCACATGTGAAAGCACCCACGTGATTTACCAACTGACCTGCCTACACTGTGAAGCTTTCTATGTGGGAATGACCAGCAACAAACTGTCCATTTGCATGAATGGACACAAGCAGACAGTGTTTGTTGATAATGAGGATCACCCTGTGGCTAAACATTCCTTGGTGCACGGCCAGCACATCTTGGCACAGTGTTACACCGTCCGGGCTATCTGGATACTTCCCACTAACACCAACCTGTCAGAACTCTGGAGATGGGAACTTGCCCTTCAGTATATCCTCTCCTCTCGTTATCTGCCAGGCCTCAACCTAAGCTAATTTCAAGTTGCCGCCGCTCATACCTCACCTGTCTTTCAACAACATCTTTGCCTCTGTAGTTCCGCCTCGACTGACATCTCTGCACGAACTTTTTGCCTTTTCAAATGTCTGCTTGTGTCTGTGTATGTGCGGATGGATATGTGTGTGTGTGCGAGTGTATACCTGTCCTTTTTTCCCCCAAGGTAAGTCTTTCTGCTCCCGGGATTGGAATGACTCCTTACCCTCTCCCTTAAAACCCACATCCTTTCATGTTTCCCTCTCCTTCCCTCTTTCCTGACGAAGCAACCGTTGGTTGCGAAAGCTAGAATTTTGTGTGTATGTTTGTGTTTGTTTGTGTGTCTGTCGACCTGCCAGCACTTTCATTTGGTAAGTCACATCATTTTTGTTTTTAGATATATTTTTCCTACGTGGAATGTTTCCCTATACTATATTGATTTAAATGATAAATATAAACGATGATTTGTGAGCAAATGCAGTTGGCTGCAGATGAAGTTTTGACTAGGATAGTAGTCATGTGACTAACAGAGCTGAGAACATGCAGGGATGTTCTCGTAGTCTTTTGCTGACGGATGCCCATATGGTAATGTCATTTATGTGGCAAAGTGATGCTTATGTATGTTAACTGAGTATGGCATTCTGGAAGTATGTTTTGAGGATAGTACAGAAATACCAGCAGCTGGTTGTCTTTTGAGCACTACATGATGTCCTTTATTTTTGGATTCGCATATATCTATTTTGCCTTCAAACTGCTTTCCATCCACCGGTAGACACACAACCAATTCAATTTGTAGTTGGAATAATACTGTATTGATGAATCACTGAATGTGACCTGCTTTTCAATCAAGTGTTTTCTATAGTGTTAATGTGTTTGTTCTCATAATTCACTAACAGATTCATTGGCCACTTGATGTGATGTACTCATTAGGGTGTAAACTACGGCTGTTCATAAAATGTCAGTATCAAAACAGCAATATAAACTGCCATAATTTTTATTTTATACTATACTAGCTGACCCGGCGAACTTCGTACCGCCTAACAGTCAATGAATGTCGTGTTACCTTTTAGCTGAACTAATTTAGGCTTTGATGAACGTAATACAATGATACAAAATAATATTAATATAGATAGAAATATAAAAGTATTTTATTTTGATGAATGATGATGAAAATTAAAAAAATAATAATAATTAAGTATTTCAAACACATGTCAGAAAAAAATCATTGAAAACTATGTTGTGCAGGTTGGGATACACTCTGATTAATTCATTAATCGAATTTTCATTCAAGCACCTTGTGGTAAATGACATTCTTTGTTTTTTGGTCAGGCGCAAGAACAAATAATGCGGATGGTTTGCCGACACCTGAGCATGCCACGGACAATTGACCATGAGAAAAACACGCATTTTCTAGATTGAGGCCACAAATAGTCAAGGATTGGCCCTGTGATTTGTTGATCGTCATGGCAGTGAGTACTGTTTGTATAAAGCGTTTATTTTGCATTTTGTTTACGACCTTCCACTAAGGAAGGGATTCTATTTGTGTTTATCTGCTCTGCATAGTAACTAACAGTTCTTGATAAAACTTTACGTAGTTTTCGTGTTAGATTTCTTAGTGTTTTCTTGATCGTTTAGAACAGAAAGCGCCCTAAAACCGTCTTTTGTTTGTTTCGCGGCCGTTAGCCACTAGTCACTTGAATCAGCAGTTGTCTTGTGACAGCCAGAGCGAGAGCACCAGCAGCAGCGAGTACTGTTTGTATAAAGCGTTTTTGTACTTATTTGCTGCGCTTAGCTTTTAAATAGTTTTTCTGGGAAAACCTAGCGTAGTTTTCGCGTCTCGTATTTCAGTGAGTGTTTCTTGATTATCAGAGTAGCTCATCAGAAGATTATCTTGGGAATTTGTCACCGTATAGAGTAGGGTAAACATAGTCATGTGTAGGGACTGTGGTTGTTGTGAGCGGAGGCAAGGAGAATTGGCCACTCTTCGGGGGCAGGTGGAGGCTTTGTCTGTTAGGCTCATCGAGCTCGAGGCGCAGGCGTCGGCTCGTAGTGGCGTTGGGGCAACTGTGGTGAGACCTATGCCTACTTCGGTGGCCTTGGAATCACATGGAACCCCTGATGTCGCTGCGTCTTCCGGCAGTGAGCATCTTACCGGTCAGCCATCACTCCAGGGTGAATGGCGGACAGTGGTGGGCTCGCGCGTGCCTGGCCAAAAGGCGAAGGTGGGATCTGGCCGCGTGGCAGCTGCCTTACCCCTTTCCAACAGGTACGGGGTGCTTCCTAGTGGTGATGACATCGTTTCCGAGCCACCACAGGATGCCTCGCCTGTTGGGCCAGTGGCCGATTCTCCGGCAAGGTCCCGACAGTCACAGAGGGCGGGCCTATTAGTTATAGGGAGCTCCAACGTTAGGCGGGCTATGGAGCCCCTCAGGAAAATAGCGGGTAGGTCGGGGAAGAATGCCAGTGTGCACTCGGTGTGCTTGCCGGGGGGTCTCGTCCGTAATGTGGAGGAGGCCCTTCCGGCAGCTATTGAACGCACTGGGTGTGACCGGCTGCAGATAGTAGCACATGTCGGAACGAATGACGCCTGCCGCTTGGGTTCTGAGGCCATCCTTGGTTCCTTCCGGCGGCTGGCTGATTTGGTGAAGACAACCAGCATCGCACGCGGAGTGCAAGCTGAGCTTAATATCTGCAGCATAGTGCCCAGAGTCGATCGCGGTCCTCTGGTTTGGAGCCGTGTGGAGGGTCTAAACCAGAGGCTCAGACGACTCTGCGACTATAATGGTTGCAAATTCATCGACCTCCGTTATTGGGTGGAGAACTGTAGGGCCCCCCTAGACAGGTCAGGCGTGCACTACACACCGGAAGCAGCTACTAGGGTAGCAGAGTACGTGTGGCGTGCACACGGGGGTTTTTTAGGTTAGAGGGACCCCCCCTTGGGCGAAACGATAAAATACCTGACGGCTTACCAGAGAGGACATTATCATCGTTGATAAAGAACGTCCGTCCTCAGAGACCAAAAACAGGAAAAGTTAACGTAATATTGGTAAACTGCAGGAGTATCCAGGGCAAGGTTCCTGAATTAGTATCTCTTATTGAAGGAAATAGTGCGCATATAGTATTAGGAACGGAAAGTTGGTTAAAACCGGAAGTGAACAGTAACGAAATCCTAGACACAGAATGGAATATATACCGCAAGGATAGGATAAACGCCAATGGTGGAGGAGTATTTATAGCAGTAAAGAATTCAATAATATCCAGTGAAGTTATTAGCGAATGCGAATGTGAAATAATCTGGGTTAAGTTAAGTATCAAAGGTGGGTCAGATATGATAGTCGGATGCTTCTATAGACCACCTGCATCAGCAACCGTAGTAGTTGAGCGCCTCAGAGAGAACCTGCAGAACGTCGTGAAGAAGTTTCGTGATCATACTATTGTAATAGGGGGAGACTTCAATCTACCAGGTATAGAATGGGATAGTCACACAATCAGAACTGGAGCCAGGGACAGAGACTCTTGTGACATTATCCTGACTGCCTTGTCCGAGAATTACTTCGAGCAGATAGTTAGAGAACCAACTCGTGAAGCTAACGTTTTAGACCTCATAGCAACAAATAGACCGGAACTTTTCGACTCCGTGAATGTAGAAGAGGGTATCAGTGATCATAAGTCAGTGGTTGCATCAATGACTACAAGTGTAATAAGAAATGCCAAGAAAGGAAGGAAAATATATTTGCTTAACAAGAGTGATAGGGCACAAATCGCAGAATATCTGAGTGACCACCATCAAACGTTCATTTCTGAGGAAGAGGATGTGGAACAAAAATGGAAAAAATTCAGAAACATCGTCCAGTACGCCTTAGATAAGTTCGTACCGACTAAGGTCCAAAGCGAGGGGAAAGATCCACCGTGGTATAACAGTCATGTACGAAAGGTACTACGGAAACAAAGAAAGCTTCATCATAGGTTTAAGAGTAGTCGAATCATAGCTGATAAGGAAAAGCTGAACGAAGCGAAAAAGAGCGTAAAGAGAGCAATGAGAGAAGCATTCAACGAATTCGAACATAAAACATTGGCAAACAATCTAAACAAGAACCCTAAAAAGTTTTGGTCATATGTAAAATCGGTAAGCGGATCTAAATCCCCTATTCAGTCACTCGTTGACCACGATGGCACCGAAACAGAGGACGACCGAAGAAAGGCAGAAATACTGAATTCAGTGTTCCGAAACTGTTTCACTGCGGAAAATCGTAACACGGTCCCTGACTTCAGCCGTCGCACGGACGCCGAAATGGAAAATATTGAAATAAACGATATCGGAATTGAAAAACAACTGCTATCACTTAGTAGCGGAAAAGCATCCGGACCAGACGAGATACCCTTAAGATTCTACAGTGATTATGCTAAAGAACTTGCCCCCTTTCTATCAGCAATTTATCGTAGATCGCTGGAAGAACGTAAAGTACCTAGCGACTGGAAGAAAGCGCAGGTCGTTCCCATTTTCAAGAAGGGTCATAAATCAGATGCGAATAATTATAGGCCTATTTCGCTTACGTCAATCTGTTGTAGAATAATGGAACATGTTTTGTGTTCTCGTATTATGACGTTCTTAGATAATACAAATCTCCTTCATCATAACCAACATGGATTCCGCAAACAGAGATCATGTGAAACTCAGCTCGCCCTATTTGCCCAAGAAATTCACAGTGCCGTAGACACTGGCGAGCAGATTGATGCCGTATTCCTGGACTTCAGGAAGGCATTTGATACAGTTCCGCACTTACGTTTAGTGAAAAAATACGAGCTTACGGAATATCGGACCAGGTTTGTGATTGGATTCAGGATTTCCTAGAAGAAAGAACACAACATGTCATTCTTAACGGTTCAAAATCTGCAGATGTAGAGGTAATTTCGGGAGTACCGCAGGGAAGCGTGATAGGACCTTTATTGTTTACAATATACATAAATGACTTAGTTGACAACATCGGTAGCTCCGTGAGGCTATTTGCAGATGACACGGTTGTCTACAAGAAAGTAGCAACATCAGAAGACTCGTACGTACTCCAGGAGGACCTGCAGAGGATTAATGCATGGTGCGACAGCTGGCAGCTTTCCCTAAACGTAGATAAATGTAATATAATGCGCATACATAGGGGCAGAAATCCATTCCAGTACGATTGTGCCATAGGTGGTAAATCATTGGAAGCGGTAACGACCGTAAAATACTTAGGAGTTACTATCCGGAGCGATCTGAAGTGGAATGATCACATAAAACAAATAGTGGGAAAAGCAGGCGCCAGGTTGAGATTCATAGGAAGAATTCTAAGAAAATGTGACTCATCGACGAAAGAAGTAGCTTACAAAACGCTTGTTCGTCCGATTCTTGAGTATAGCTCATCAGTATGGGACCCTTACCAGGTTGGATTAATAGAAGAGATAGACATGATCCAGCGAAAAGCAGCGCGATTCGTCATGGGGACATTTAGTCAGCGCGAGAGCGTTACGGAGATGCTGAACAAGCTCCAGTGGCGGACACTTCAAGAAAGGCGTTACGCAATACGGAGAGGTTTATTATCGAAATTACGAGAGAGCACATTCCGGGAAGAGATGGGCAACATATTACTGCCGCCCACATATATCTCGCGTAATGATCACAACGAAAAGATCCGAGAAATTAGAGCAAATACGGAGACTTACAAGCAGTCGTTCTTCCCACGCACAATTCGTGAATGGAACAGGGAAGGGGGGATCAGATAGTGGTACAATAAGTACCCTCCGCCACACACCGTAAGGTGGCTCGCGGAGTATAGATGTAGATGTAGATGTTTAAACTCAAAGGGCATATCTGTTGGGATCATCGGAATCCTTGGAATAAGAACTTCCTCATCTTTAAATTTTCCTTTAAGTATCGACGTGTGAATCACATTGCTCATCAGTTTTCTTATCACCAAACGCGTTCCATTGCACAGTTTTGGTTGGTTTAAATTTCTAAGCATGATGACTACCGAGCCAACCTTCAGTTGTAAATTGTGCGGCTGTAAACCAGGCACATCCAAGGAGTTCAAAAATTCAGTTGGTTAATTAGTGGCTTCTTCTTCGTTTGTTACACAGTTGATAGATTTGAATGAATACAGAGTACCTACGATTTGATTTAGAATTACAAAATTGAGGTCATCTACACCTTTATTTTTAGCCGCCAAAATTGCTCGCTCACTTAACCATTTAGAATTTTTGTGGTTAGCAATGATATCCGGAAATACTTTGTTGATAAGCTCGTCTTTTGATGAGACGAAATTGCAAAAATTTGGAGGAAATGAAATCAAACCGTTCGATTCGTCAACAGGAACATGGCCATTACCGATAGTCAGTAATTGCTTCGAGAAATCATCAGCAGATAGATCGTTCAACAATGCAACTCTCATATTTACAGACAGTTGAAGTTTGCTTACATATCGCCACAGACTTGATGCTTTGGGGCAAGCGTTTATTTCGTCAGCAGCAGTAGATCTTGGAATTACTGGTAGTGTTTGTCGGAAATCACCAGATAATAAAATCATTGAAGCACCAAAACATCTCGAGTCATTGCGCAGCTCTTTTAATGTTCGGTCTAGTGCTTCCAATGCGCATTTGTGCGCCATTGTGCATTCGTCCCATATGATGATTTTTGATGCTACTAAAACTTTGGCCATTGCGGAGTGTTTCGAAATGTTACATGTCGGTTGTTCAGTAGTTTGAAGGTTTAATGGCAATTTTAACGCTGAGTGAGCCATACGGCATTCATCTAACAATGTGGCCGCTATTCCAGAAGAAGCAATTGCTACCGCAATTTTGGATCTCACACGGACAGTGGCCAAAATCAATGACATGAGGAATGTCTTCCCAGTTCCACCGGGGGCATCCAAAAAAAATAAGCCACCATTTCCATCATCAATTGCATTAATCAGTGTATCATAGACTTCCTTCTGCTTAGGATTCAACAGTGGTACATTCGTTTGAACTGATTGGATTAGTTCATGTGGATCATATTCATGTTCACGTTCCAATTCTCTATTAAATGCGTCATTCACTCCGCGATCTGGCGCTGGCATTCCTAACCTAACTAACTAACTGCCGCACATGAGGTAACACATATCTTCGATCAAGAGCAAAGTCTGGTTATGCATCTCCTCATTCGCCTCAAGATCGGGATTTCTTGAGCTGACACGAATTCGATTTAAAATGTCTTCTGACATGTTATCTTTGTATTTGTTCCACAGGTCACGTGGGTTCGATGGGAAGCATGTCGAAATGGTGATAGCAAATAATGTGCGTATCTGACTTGGAGATGCAGAAATAATTGCTTCAGCGATTGTCGTGTCCCAATGAGTATCGTTTTCAAGCAAATTCAGCTCTTGACATGCTGCACGAAATGTGGGGCACACTATACCATTAACAGTTCGTAGTGATTCAATGATGTTGGCCCTCGAACATGTACCAGCAACGAGCGCAAATAGAAACATTCATCATTCTTCGGATGAACTGTGTAAATACGACCAAGAGCATCAGCAGAACGCATATCTGGATGACCAGGAACTGCATCGCCTTGCTTCCGACGTTGAAATTTCTTCGATGTAGCGTTCCAAGAGTAATAATGTGGCATTTCCGAGTAAAGCAACGTTCGTGCGAACGGATCGTTTTGACAAATCGCAAAGAAACTGGTCAGTGTTGTCGCTGGAGGTATTTCGGCACGTTGAGCAGCATTCGACGCGGTGAAATATACTCTCTGACCGTTCTCTAGATGCACCCCCAAATGTACAACAGTGGGATAACGTTCGTGACTAGGGAATGAGAATATACGCCAAATTGCTTCATTGCAGTTCACATACCTACCAACTTGATAGCGCGTGATTTCATCGTTGATATTGGATGTTTGGATACCAAAAACCGCCATGTCGCTCCCTTTCGTGACATATTTGCAAATGTATTTAATAGATTTGACCGAATTGCAATACTCAACATTACAATGTGCCTTGAATGTTTTGGAAAGAAATGGCGAATATGGAACAATCCAACTATTGTCAACTGTGAAATCGTTTCCTTTCACTTTAGTTGTGATAGTTCTACCATTATCATCGGGCGATCGACGCCGATACAATGGATAACCATCGTTGCCTGTAATGGTCTCTGCCGTGAATTTTCGCGGATACCGTTTGGAACACTTGCCGTCGACCATGCACGGTGATTGGCGGTTGATAGTGCCACATGGTCCATGAATCATATTCGTGATTACAACATCATGTAGGTCTGGATCGGTTTCAGGAGCAGGAATCTCCGCACATATGATGTCATCTATTTGATCTGGCCGAATTCTGTCTACTAACCAAATTAGAATGTGAGCATGTGGTAGGCCTCGTTTTTGCCATTCGACTGAATACATCCAGCATCGAGTAATCCCAAAGACGTGTTGCTTAACAATGTAATTTATTAGTGACCGAATTTTTTGCTTGAAAACCTGTGCGGTGATGTCGTGTCGATCACTTGATGTTTGTCCGGGAAGCAGCAATTGAATAATTTCCATCCATTTCAGATTACATGTAAATGTAATGAATAGATCTGGCCGACCATAATGAAGAACATATGTCATTGCATCTTGCGCATATTCATGCATATGACGCGGGCTACCTGTGTATGTCGCTGGTAAAATAGTCAATCGACCAACATTTTCTGAATCTCCTGTGCTTATTGCATCGCGTAAATGAATATACTCTTCCGAACGCAATTTAGCTTGATTCAACCAGATGAAAGTCAGGTGCTCCGTTTCGATTTTAACGTACATGTCAACGCAGTATTGTTGAAGCAGTCGACGAAATCACAACAAATAATTGTCAGAATTTTCACGAATCATCAAACGATATGCGTAATAATTCATCGAACCAACCTTCTTGGTAGTTTCCTCACCTGAAACAAATACAGTAAAAATTGTATTTTAGAACCCCTAATAGGTTAACGACTCTTACAGCTACTCTCTACTAAATTAGGAGTGACAACTTTTTTTGTGTACCAAAAGCAAACAGAATAAAATGTATATCAAGTTAAAATGAAAACAATGATATTGATCTTACCATTCAATGGATTAATCATTTCGATATTAAAGTGATATCCATCGTCTCCTTGCCAAAACATCAGCGGGTATTGTAACGCGTCATATGAACGGTGTGTTTCATATATTCTTTGTAGTTGCCCAGTATTGTGTCGTGTAAACACAATATCATGTGTTTCCAACTTTTCACCAACAATCAGGATTGCCACTTCATCGATTGTTGGATGATTAAATGTGCGTTCATGTGTTCCAGCTGGTCTTTTATCTGCTCTGATTACAACTTTATAGTCATCACTTGGCATGCGCTCTAAAGCAGTCTTGAACAGCCTGACAAATGCATGATGTTCATGAAGCATTTGCTGCAAATCTTGGAGAATTGCTCTTTTCATAGCTGTGTTGATCCCTTGACACCGGTCAAGTTGTTCTTCCATATTGCCCATGAGGTATATTTGCAAGAATTTGTGCTGTGCACCTTCAATAGGTTGCAATGATCCAATGCGATGGCAAATCTGGCCTTGAATCTGTAAATTCAAAGCCATAGTTATAGTTAGATTTACAAACACTTTTTTTTCAAATAATAACATACCATTTTTATTTTAGAGACAAATACAGAAATCTAACAAACTACATTCCAAATTTTTTTTACAGTCATAGAAAATAAAGTTTTTAACGTAAATTAACTTAAATGTCGGATTATATCCGTGTTCTTCGATAATTTCCGCCTCAAATGAAGTCATTTGGAAACAGACATTGTATTTTTGAGTGTTCGCTAGAAAATGTTGTGATTCTAGTGTTTCGCCATAAAGCAGGGAACGCAATGGCTCTGGTGGCGGGACCACTAATGGCAATGTCACTTTACCACTAAGGCAGCACAAACCAGGCGTTTCACCAGCAAACTTCAATGCGCCACAATGCTGGCAAACAACGTCCATTGGACCAATGCAAACTAAACAATGCAGGCTGTAGTCGATGGTGCAATCATATCGAAACGCTGCTCGATTCAAATCAATACTTGAACCATTTCTTCTTGCACTTCGAAGATTATTCCTCTGTTCATCTGTACGATAAGCTCGACGATTTCTCGTTTCTAATCTAGCCGTTTCACGGGCTGCCTCTCTTTGCTCTTGTGTTTGAGAAGCACGAATTAAGGCCCTTCTTTGCTCCATCCTAACGCGGCGCTCTTCTCGGGCAATTTCTCGTTCTTCGTCAGATAATTGACTCGCGATATTCCGTTGCCTAATTGCATTACGGCTCCGCTGGGAAAGATTAGATCTTCTAGGACGCGGCATTTTTATTAATAGTAATACTGAATATGCACTCGCACAAAACCACATAAAACATTCGAGACATAGACAATAGCTTATCAAGAATAATCATAGACAACCTATGAAAAGACATTTACACTTTTGTTAAACTGTAGAATAAATCTTTAATTAATTTAATAAATAATTTACACAAATTAATGTCTAAAACAAACAAATATAACAGTACCTACCTGAACTTTCGAGACATTTTACACAAAATAAATTTCTGAATGCACACATAAATAGTTGTTACAGTATTTGACAGGATTGTACAACAAATGTTTGACATGTAATAAACAAATGAGTATTTACTGAAATGATTAAGTATTCATTACACATTTCTGAACGCACGCGTAATATTTTTCAATCTTTAAAAAAAAAAAATACACATAATAGTTCATTCACCCATTTTAAATAGTTTATGAATGCGTGCATAAATGTCAATCATTACTTACAGATTTTTACAAAAAAATTTGACAGCTCCGAAACTAAAGAACTTTTAGGGAAAATAACGCATTTTTCAAGTATTCGTCAATTTTTCATTATTTTTAAGATGTATTCTGCTATTCGGGGCGGAGACAAATCCAACAAATCAAAAACCATGAAAATTTTTATTCGTCAATTTTTGATTATTTTTAAGATGTATTCTGCTATTCGGGGCGGAGACAAATCCAACAAATCAAAAACCACGAAAATTGGTTCAGCAGATCTCGAATTATAAGTGTTGCAACAAACCCGACTTTGTTTTATATATATAGATTTTTTCACAATTTTTCAGAAAATATTTGAACTTACTCATTTGAAATTGTATTAGGACATGATTTTATTTACTTTCACTGTGTTAAGGAGTCTTATTACTTTCTGAGCTTTCATCACGCCCAGTCTTTCTCTTTGAGTGTATGAAACAAGTATATGTGGCACTAAAGAAGAACTCCAACTGCACTGGGGGTGGCAATGTGAATGGAATAACCAGATTTCCAGTGTTAAGAAACAGTTGCTGAAAGTGACGAACGAAAATCTAAATGACAAGATCGATCGTTGCAGTAGGCGGAGATGTGCAAGGCGAAATGCAGATGTAATCTGCACTACCAACAGAAACTCCAACGAGATTCACCAGGCAATTCTGACACTACAGCTACTAAGTCCTGGCATTTGCAGAAATGAAAAAAAAGAGGGAAGTTGACATGAAGTGTTCCAAAGCCCCAACTAGAAATACTGATAGAAGCAGGAAACATTTAGATAGTTACGGGCAGAACCATCCTCTGTGCGCATTCTGGTTTCCCATATGTGTAGACTGGGTGTACAAAATGTCAACTCAGGATACTGACAAGGCAGAATGAAGTGGATGTCTTCACCAGCTTTGGAAGGCCACTTACGGTTCGGGATCACAACTTGGTGGTGCCTCTGATGTCAAAGGGTGAGGACATGTGTGATAATGTATATGCCACAACAGCTGAATGTAGGAGAACTGCCACTCAGTAATATATCAGTACAAAAATACGTATGATCTATTCCACAGGTGAGGTCATCTGCTCACCCACAGTTGTACAGTGGAAAGACTGTAGATATAATGCAGTAGAGTTATTGCACATGTGACCATTTTAGTAGCCGGAATACACTGCAGCTCTCTTTGAGTATCCATCCCTGTTATATGTGAAGTCCACTGTCAAGTGGACATGTCACAGTCTAGAGGCACTCCGACACATCTCTAGGGTAAAAGTTGATACACATATCAGCAGGGTGACAGTTTGTGGAGTGGAACACGTCATACCAAAACCCTTGTTTGTGGAACTCCAACAGGACCCTCAGAGAATGGCCTAGACAATTATCATCCAATGTCTTCAGATGTGGCAGCATCTTGTGTGGTAAGTTGGAAGAATGTATTGATTCCTCTTGAGGTCCCATTAAATTAATTGAAATCATGACTACAGCAGCAAATACTTAAGTTGAAATATCAAAAGTGTGACATAGGTAAAGTCCATGAAATGGTAGACTGAGCATTTGTAACGCAATTGCAAAATAAAAAAACTTAATGTTTGCCATTTTTCCAAACTGTTTTTATCAATAAATGTAGACTGTTAAAACATGAGATCTTTTTTAAAACATTCCTTAGTGTAAAGCTTATCTGCAATGGTTGAATGCTTGCCTGTGTTTGTATCAACTGCTCAGTGCCCAACAGTGCAGTGAATGGATATCTCCACTTGTATGTAGAAGCTGTGGCTTAGCTGCAGCAAAGTGGTAATTTGTGAGGTTGTCATCTGTGATACATGTAATTCTTATACAGTTGGACACGGCAAGTTTTTCAAGATGGGATGGTTTTTTTCCGCAAGCAGCAGTACCTGTATTGGGTTTGTATAACCTACATTAATCAGTGACCCAGTTTGGAGTAATGCAGAGCACCACAGAGAAAATGCTTGTACCATGACAATGCTGAATGTCATGGTACAACAGAAGTAGTCTAGGGAGCTGTCTAAAAATGTCGCATGTCAAATGTATGATAAACTGTACATAGGAGTCATGTTTCCCTGTTACTAAATGTCTAATTACAGTAAGTGATTGTACACTGAATAGTGCAAGCACCTGTCAAAAGACATATGTTTTTCTTCAGAGTGAACTGAAATTTCTGAAAATTTTAAGATTTAAGTGCAAGCAGAACTGTAGGGGTGGTTAAGTGTTGAGCTGCACTGACATTGTCCACAAAAGATTTTAGTTAACAGTCACATAGGTTTAGAATTGCAAGGTAACAACAAAGTCACATCTGAACACATTGCAGCCTATACTGATCACCTGTGCAGACATCCTAAATAGCCAGGACCACCTTACAGAAGTGGCTGATAAGTTGGCAGTGAAAGTAGGCTATTGTCAATAATTTAGTCCTCACCAAAACTAAGCTTGAACACTTTAATAGCACTCATCTGAAATATTGTTCATGGCCTGTTTGGGTCTCTATTACTGCAGTTTTATACAGAAATAGGTAGCTACTTACCACACCTGATAACAGTTATACAGTTGCAGTTCAAGTGCAGTAACCAAACACCAACAGTTTGCAATGCTTGGTGTGTGGAAAATAAGCAATCAACATAAATTGAAACAGATTTCTGTGTGCATTCTGTGCAAGTTTTAATATATTTTGTTACTCGACATTTTCATTACAATTCAGTGTTAAAGTTTGATTCATTCATTAACTTCTGCAGTGAATTTGGGTGAGGATAATCTGTTTCAGCCATTACGTAATCATTGTATGAACTTAACTGAAAAAAATTACTTCTAGAATTTTAATCTTTTTTTTTTTTTGTTATGATTTTTGGGCACAAAACTGCAATGGTCATTAGCGCCCGAAATTTTAATCTGTTCTAGACCAACACACATAGGTTTAACTATTATGAGCTCACTATATTTTATTTTATTACTTTTATATTATATTTTATTACTTTTGGTGATTATTCAGTGTGATAAACATTGTGATATATTAAAATTTGCACAGAATGCACACAGAAATCTGTTTTGATTTATGTTCATTGCTTATTTTCCACACACCAAGCATTGCAAACTGTTGGTGATTGGTTACTGCACTTGAACTGCAACTCATAACTATCTCTTTCAGCATGTGTGATGGTCATGGCAGTGAAGGGATTTTGCAAATGACATAATGCTTTAAAAATATGGCCATGTTGGATTTAATTGTTTTAAAATAATAACAAGGACCAATTAAATTTTAAATTGCAGAAAATTTTGCTAAATACAAATGTAGAGAAATAAACAAACACTGTTTCTCCATTTGAAATGTGTATCCCCATTTACATGAATGAGCACCATATTGAAAATCTAAGTAAATTTCATTATATTTAATGTTAACACACTAATAGTGCTGTATGCCCTACTATACAGAAAAATTAAGCTAACTAAATTGTGCACTCCAATTCTGGAATCTCACATTAGTTACCACAGAATCTACAAAGATACCTGGCAGCCCCTCAGAATTTTAAGTTCAATTAATATGGAAGACAGTTTCAGCAAAAATAAAATGCATTACTTGAAAGTCTAATGAGTCTTATCACAGTTCACTTCATGGAAGAAAGTGCATCTTGTCCACCTCTCCTCAAACAGGGAAGCCTACCTCTGATTTATATTCAGTTTCCAGCTTTGAGGGAGCACTTATTATTTTTTCCATTGGTTGTGACATGGAACATCCAGAAACAGATGAATCAGTAATGCTCTGTAAAATATGAGAAAGCCACTAGCCAAATGACAACTCACAGTAAGATTTTTCACTTAATGTTTGTTAATTTATTTTTGCACCCTTGAGAATTTCTCAGTGTTATCACTTGCACAGCTATGAAATACCAATTACCACAGTATTCACAAAAAATAGCTAATGCTGAATTAGTCTCAGGAAGTCTGATTCACTGCTGCTGTTGTTGTTGTTGTTGTTGTGGTTTTCAGTCCTGAGACTGGTTTGATGCAGCTCTCCACGTTACTCTATCCTGTGCAAGCTTCTTCATCTCCCAGTACTTACTGCAGCCTGCATCCTTCTGAATTTGCTTAGTGTATTCATGTCTTGGTCTCCCTCTACGATTTTTACCCTCCATGTTGCCCTCCAATGCTAAATTTGTGATCCCTTGATGCCTCAGAACATGTGCTACCAACCGGTCCCTTCTTCTTGTCAAGTTGTGCCACAAACTCCTCTTCTATCCAATTCTATTCAATACCTCCTAATTAGGTATCTGATTCACATTTTCAGATATTTTACAATTTCACAGTGTTCTACATATCAAAACACTTTGTATCACAAAAACAACTGATAAAATGTTTTCTATAAAAGGAAACGCAGTCCATATTCAGCTTAGCAGTCTGATCACAGTATTTCAAAAATAGTTATTTACATATAGTAAACATATGAAAATATAAACTTCATAGCCTATTTTAGTTCATTGTACCTTTGTTCAAAACAAGGAAATGGACTCTCTAATACTTTGCTTTCTTCACTTGAGCACTGTCACTTGGTTGAAGTACAGAGAAGATTGCAGAGAAAATAAAGTTCCTAGAAGAAGTATCCTGGATTTGCTCAAGTTTAGGATGGCCTTTGCACAGGCACTGAAAGCAACACATGAGAGAAGGGGAAACCATGCAGAAAGTTACAATCATGAAAAATGAACAACTCAAGAAGAAAAAAATTAAAATTTACACTCCATCGCCGGCCGCGGTGGTCTAGCGGTTCTAGGCACTCAGTCCGGAACCGCGCGACTGCTACGGTCGCAGGTTCAAATCCTGCCTCGGGCATGGATGTGTGTGATGTCCTTAGGTTAGTTAGGTTTAAGTAGTTCTAAGTTCTAGGGGACTGATGACCACAGATGTTAAGTCCCATAGTGCTCAGAGCCAATTGAACCATTTTTTACACTCTATCAGCAAAACCAATTGTAGATAAGTGTTGTGATAGTTATGACAATTGACCCACAGTGAATGTTGTATCTTCACCAAGATCTTGCAGGTACGAACACTGAAAAAGGAGGACCCAGACATGCTGCATCAAGTGACCATTTAAGAGTGGAATGGTAGAGAAGTAGCACGAAAATGCTTCGATGAACCCTCTGCCAGGAACTGAAGTGTGAATTACAGAGTAACCATGTAGATATAGATGTAGATGTAGCAAAATAAATAAAAGCACTTCTTGAACAGCACAGTACATTTTATTTGGACTGGGATAAAACCTAACTAGCACAATTGTGCTACTGACATTTTGAAAAAACAATCATCCCGAGAATTTCAATATTTTTACCTGATTCCACAGGTCATAATGCATGGGACGTGGCATATTTCAGATAGAGGTGGAAAGGGATAATGCAGACAATTCTTCCACCTCTTTATGGAAAAGAAGGATTAAGATACACTCCTGGAAATTGAAATAAGAACACCGTGAATTCATTGTCCCAGGAAGGGGAAACTTTATTGACACATTCCTGGGGTCAGATACATCACATGATCACACTGACAGAACCACAGGCACATAGACACAGGCAACAGAGCATGCACAATGTCGGCACTAGTGCAGTGTATATCCACCTTTCGCAGCAATGCAGGCTGCTATTCTCCCATGGAGACGATCGTAGAGATGCTGGATGTAGTCCTGTGGAACGGCTTGCCATGCCATTTCCACCTGGCGCCTCAGTTGGACCAGCGTTCGTGCTGGACGTGCAGACCGCGTGAGACGACGCTTCATCCAGTCCCAAACATGCTCAATGGGGGACAGATCCGGAGATCTTGCTGGCCAGGGTAGTTGACTTACACCTTCTAGAGCACGTTGGGTGGCACGGGATACATGCGGACGTGCATTGTCCTGTTGGAACAGCAAGTTCCCTTGCCGGTCTAGGAATGGTAGAACGATGGGTTCGATGACGGTTTGGATGTACCGTGCACTATTCAGTGTCCCCTCGACGATCACCAGTGGTGTACGGCCAGTGTAGGAGATCGCTCCCCACACCATGATGCCGGGTGTTGGCCCTGTGTGCCTCGGTCGTATGCAGTCCTGATTGTGGTGCTCACCTGCACGGCGCCAAACACGCATACGACCATCATTGGCACCAAGGCAGAAGCGACTCTCATCGCTGAAGACGACACGTCTCCATTCGTCCCTCCATTCACGCCTGTCGCGACACCACTGGAGGCGGGCTGCACGATGTTGGGGCGTGAGCAGAAGACGGCCTAACGGTGTGCGGGGCCGTAGCCCAGCTTCATGGAGACGGTTGCGAATGGTCCTCGCCGATACCCCAGGACCAACAGTGTCCCTAATTTGCTGGGAAGTGGCGGTGCGGTCCCCTACGGCACTGCGTAGGATCCTACGGTCTTGGCGTGCATCCGTGCGTCGCTGCGGTCCGGTCCCAGGTCAACGGGCACGTGCACCTTCCGCCGACCACTGGCGACAACATCGATGTACTGTGGAGACCTCACACCCCACGTGTTGAGCAATTCGGCGGTACGTCCACCCGGCCTCCCGCATGCCCACTATACGCCCTCGCTCAAAGTCCGTCAACTGCACATACGGTTCACGTCCACGCTGTCGCGGCATGCTACCAGTGTTAAAGACTGCGATGGAGCACCGTATGCCACGGCAAACTGGCTGACACTGACGGCGGCGGTGCACAAATGCTGCGCAGCTAGCGCCATTCGACGGCCAACACCGCGGTTCCTGGTGTGTCCGCTGTGCCGTGCGTGTGATCATTGCTTGTACAGTCCTCTCGCAGTGTCCGGAGCAAGTATGGTGGGTCTGACACACCGGTGTCAATGTGTTCTTTTTTCCATTTCCAGGAGTGTAGTTTTTCGTCACATTTAACCAGCAGACCACTTTGTGTGCCTGCAGTCCAACTTGTTGGATGTGACCAGCTGCCTCTTGTACATGTGACACACAGCAGCTGGCAGGCACCCCACCACCAGCACGGTGACAAGTGATATCACCGCAGGGGAGGTGTCCACCCCCTCAGACTCTCTGCTCACACAGTCAGCAACTGTACTGGTTTTCCAACAACCCACAATTCCCAGGAGGCCTTTTCACCCTGTAAATGCTCAAAGTTTTCAGTGATGAACCATTTCAGCTAATAAATTTCTTTACAGGTGAGGCATCAGCAGGACTGGTAATACTTAGAAGCTAAATATTAAGTAGTGCCAGGCAATATCAAGAAGTGGAAGTAATCTAGAAACTCTTCCCAAAAACTGGAGGGAATCTAGAACATGTCCTAGGGCTGACAACACAGTGGAACCAGCAGTGGTTGTGTTTTGCCTGCACCTGGTACTCTCAATGTGAGCCAGCCTACATAGGGGACCAGTAGGACTTGTTCTCTGATGTATTATTCCAGCACTGTAGTTACTATCAATGTGCTGTCAAACACACATATCAGCTCTGACTGCTTTTCACTGTTGTAGACTACTGTGTCTGGGGAGTGTCCACTACAGAAACCTTACCTCGTTCTTGCAGGAGATGTTTTCACCTGCTATCTGCAGCTCGGCACTTCGAGGAGCGATTATGCATATGTGGGAGTAGCGCAAGTCACAATGGCAGTTAGCATTTATATATTCTATGTTTCCATTGGTACATTACATATTTTAGAATTTCAGGGTACAATTCTTAAACTATATGAATTAAATTGTCATGACTTGTGAACAGTTTGCATTAGGACTTTCAAACTGCACGGTTGATCACAAGGCACAATGGGAATTAGTTCACACATAGGCATGCACCTTGTTGACATTTGCACATGAAAATGTCACGGTACTGCATGCCTGATTGTATAGCTCTTGTGAAGGCCTATTATGTGAGCAATAACAGCTCAACAGCAGCTCAAAGGAAGTTTGCATCTAAGTTCAGCTCTAAATAACCAGTCCAGGTATGGCAACAATCAAGAATTTGAATCACAAGTTTGTGAGATGAGGTTGTGTTTGTGATGACAGTATTGGCAATGTCGATCATCCAAAGAGAGACAACAGGAGGAAATCAACTGACAGGGACTGTAACAAATTGTTGTTCAATATCTGCATCTCCTCCCATACAAAATTCAAACCCATCAGCAATTAAGCCCCAGGGCCATGGAACAGGTGTTGAGTTTTGCAAACACTCTTGTCCACAGAATCGATGAACAGGACTTTGATGTTAGTATAGTTTGGTATACTGGTGAAGCCCACATTCATTTTGATGCGTTCAGGGGACCAAGAATCCGAATTTCGTGATCGAGAAGTCTCTTCACCCTCAACATGTTACTGTGACCTGTGCAATGTCCAGTCACAGAATAACATCTGTGATATTCATTGATGGCATGGCGGCTGCCGAATGGTACATGAAGGTTTCAAAAAACGATTTCATCCCCATTATCCAAGGTGACCCTGATTTCCACAAGACGTTTCTCACACATGGCAGAGCTCGACCCCATTGATGCATGAGAGGGTTTGATGCCCGGGAGGAGCACTTTGAGAACTGCATTCGAGCTCTGGGGTATCCAGAGGCCACTAGCATGGTTCTCAATTGGCCACCATGTAATCCTTTTTGTGGGGCTACATTATAGACATGGTGTACAGCAATAGCCCCAAAACAACTGCTGAGATGAAAACAGCTGTTCAGGTGGTCATTGACATCTGCAATGTTCCGACACTTCGGTACATCGGGCAGAATTTTGCTACTCATCTGTCCCACATCATTGCCAATGATGGCAAGGATATCTAATGTGTCATAACCTAAATCCAAATATCTGTAGTGACATTTACATGTTGAATAAAAATTAATTTACCTTTTTTTTCATATAATTCAATAAATGCCACCATCTTCTTTTTGTTCTATAGATCCAAGGATGGAGAACATGTGAAGCAGGAACACAATACATTTACAGAAATAGAGAAATGCTGTTGTTTCTTCTAAGTATCTTAAAGTGCAAAAAATCAGGTGGAATGGCTGTATTTGTTTTATTACCACTCAGATATTTCTTTTCTGTTCCATATACAAAAATAATTAGTACTATGTTGGTCAAATAATGAAAATTGCTTCTGATTTAGTTTGTATTTGACTGAGTGTATTAGAAAACAAAACAGCTACTTCAAAGAAGCCACTGCTGTTACTGCTGCTGCTGCTCTTACAGTTGCTGTCCAGCCCATCAATCAAAGTGTTGGGAAAAAACTAATAGTTATCCAAGTTACACCATCTGCTTCACATAAACTCTCCACTTACAAAATGTTCCCAAGTCTAAGTATTACAGTAAATAAGATGTTAACAAGGTATTTATTTTGTTTCTGAATCTTCAATTGCTCCTTGATATCTACCAGGAACCTGTTACAAACTTTTGCATCAGAATGTAAATTATATTCAAAATCCCAGATACAGATGCATGTTGTATATGCAAATTCATTTGGGTCTCGTATTGTGGTTATGAATTTCACAGCCCATCTTAAATTCACTCACAGTTTCAGAGATAACACGTCCGTGCAATTCACAAGCTGTTTAGAAGCCACCCGTGTCAGCTCTCTGGTGCACTCTGGTGAGCCACTTAAGAAACAGTACTATTTATGTGACCACATAGGACTGCTCGGCCTATTCTGTAACCTGTATTACTAATGTCCAGTCAATGTGTTCAGTGCTACACACAACCTGTACATTTTATCTTATGTGTTGGTCTATAAAGTACTAAGTTCCACAAATTGTGTGTGTTCTTAATATAACAAACTCGGCAACAAGTGAGGGTTACGTTTCTTCCATGTACGAATGCCAGTGCTGAGTCACCTGACAAACATCTCAATGGAAGAAATATTTGCACACATCACTGCCCAGCAGCACACTTTCACAGAACAGCAGGCTCTCGCCACTGCTCTCAAGTGGCATCTTCTTGTTTGCAACAGGTTACTCTCCCGTCAGTGAAACTGTTGCCCATTCTGGCATATGACGAAACACCTGAAGACTGGGACTCATACGAGACACTGTTTTTACAGCATTTCTAGGTTTATCATCAGGGCAATACTAACGTGTACAGAGCTTTCTTTCCTGGTTTTCACTGCACGGTCATCAATCATGCCAACTTGAACTTTTGCAACAACTGGCGGGCTTATTTGATAAAATGTGTCAACTTCTCTCAACATGTTACTGTGACAGAACACTGTCAGTGTGATGCATGTAGAAATTTTACCATTGTGAGGAACACCCAAACCAATACTACAAAGCCTGGGCTGTGGAATTACACAGCACAGTTTGAGCAATTGTCATAAATTTGTCACTAGTACCCATCCACTCATTACATGGTGCACAATAGTTGTTTCCGTCAGAAAGGGAAGACTCTGAAAACACATTTCATGTGAGAATTTGACACTTACAGATGTGTTCAGTACAGCACAGCCCTGTGAAGCGTGTGTGGTGGGGGGGGGGGGGGGGGGGGGGGGAAGGGTGGAAGGTCACATTTTGTCACATTTTTGTACATCAAGAAATGGCTCTAGGATATTGCAAGCCCACTGCTAGAAGTGCAAGAAAATTAGGAATGTTTGTAAATATTCAAATGTTAAATGTTACCAACGGTTTTAGACATTCTGCACACCGTGGAGGGAACATTCCTGAAAACCTAAAACCAGTTTGTTTGTGGTGATGTACTCCCTGTAGTTTATCAGAGAAAGAGCCTTCCATACAGTTTTGACAACACTGCATAATTCACTTTTTTGCAATCTGCTCTGATGTTTATTTCAGTTGTGGGATCTCTGCTACATATGGGGAACCCCAAAAATTACATCAAAGTAGGGATGTAAACAAGCATACTGAGGATAACCAATACTAAAAGGCTAATCTACATGTGCAGCAGTGATAGATACTTCACATCATGGGATATTTTGGAGAGTCCTATTTTTGTTAGGAACACAGCATTGCAAACAAGGTACTGAATTAACACTAATAAGTGGTGCAGGTCTGATGACAGCAGGAAACACACATTCTGCCAGCTTTCTGTGTGTGAAGGGTCCAAGATCCCTGGTATTAGCAAACTTGTGCTCAGTGAATGTAAGCCTTTGGGAAACCTTAAAACAGATGAACCACAGTCCCAGAGTCTGATACTACTGGTTCTTTACCATAGTCATCCACCTGTTGTCACATGGAAAGTGCACTCAAACCTTCCCAGCTGCTGCAACACACCCGGCTTACATGTAATCAATTTAAGCATATCTTAAGCCCCTGTCCCCTCCTGACATTTCACAAATATGCCAATAAATAGCTCTTTCATAGCTATACCCACACTGAAGACTAGGTGAAGCATTTTTGGCTTTACTGCAGTGTGGGTTATTTCACTGTTTCAGCTATGAAGCCAACACATTTACACAGAGCCAGCACAGTTACGTTGTTTAGGAGTCATTAGTGCCATGTGTGTGGGTGATCAAGCAGCTACAGAAAGGGCAGATGGAGATAAATGCCTGTAGATACTACTTTAGCAGGACCACATGAAAGTACCCCTACTTGATTTGGATAAACTTGGGTTAGTTTCAGGCAGTGTCAGACAGATGATGTGGTTGACATGGGAAAGGAAACATATGCTACTGTTGCCCTACCAACTGAGCAGTTACCAAAGAAATCTACTCACAATATGTCAGCTGGAACAGTAATGAGGTCAAAAATACAAATGACAAAATATTTGAAAAATCTAAGCATAATGAGATGTGTTTTAATTACCTGAGAGCAGCAAGTTGCATAATGTACAAATTCCATGCATTGCTACATAGTGTTATTTTCTGACAAATGTGTGACCTACTGCAGTTCACATAGGAGGAATGTTGTTTTCTGGCCTAACGACAACCTTCAGGATGTGAAAGAGTCAGAAAAGAACTCACTTCACATGATATGGACCAAGATGTCAACATACTTTGACTTTTGAAGTCTACATAAGGGAAATTTTTATTCAGATATGCTATAAACTTTATTGACTTCTCAGGCCAATGACACAGAAGCCATGACCCACAATTACAACAGCACTTTTCACTATTCAGGTACAAGAATTTCTGCATGCAGAAATTTTGAGGCCAATGGATTGACTCTTCAGCCGCATTAAAATGGGCACCATAAGCCAAAGACCTTGCCACATCAAACATCTCATTGTGGGGAACAATTAAGTTCTATCTAGTCCAACATTAGTGCTAGACTAAGATTCACATCAAAGTGTACAACTTTCAGAGTAACATATTTTCTCCAACCTCATCAAGCATGACAGGGAGATGCACCGGTATCTAAAGCACAGCTGTGGGCGTACAGTTCCACTGGATATACAGCATTTTTATCTAACCATTGCAATATACAGTATACTATCAACTTAGTGGTACAGAGATTTATGACACCAACTAAGTATCCAGTGCTTCATCAGTACACACTAAAACTGCTCATGCAATCAAATTAACTTATGAAATGAAAATTAAAACTTCAGCTGCCATCTCTTTCGCATCTTTTTTATACAACTAGCTCTCATGTTCCATTACACGATCTTCAGGCCCCTTGACCAATGTAAATTGGGAGGAGTCCAATCCTGTTTGCAGTCACAACAGGAGCCAATATTAAATAATCCATGTGTGTTAATCTCTGTCTCCTAAGTGACTGCTCATAAATACTTGAGAAACGTTCTTCAATATTGTTCAAATGTGTGGGACCAGTACTAAACACCACTAGCAGGACATTAACGTAACACAAAGAAGGTCAGCATGAACAGTTACAGATTTATTTTTATCATCCAAGAGCATTCAAAAGATGCTGAAAAACTGTCAGGATCTTGAGATACCAGCTATCCCACAAAGCACTGCTTTAGAAATTTCAAGAGTAAGGAGTGACAAATTTAAGAAAATATTACAGTCATATACATATTTCATCAGTGGTGACCATGAGAACTGGATTATTTATTACAATATGTACAGAAGTGCTTAAGTAATCATCCATCCCAACACTGCATCAAAATACTACAGGAGGTAGCCAAAGTAACACAATGGGACATACTTTCTACCCTGCATTTATTAAAAGAAGTTTGCAGACCATGGGTGTAAATGTGAATGAAGTTCAGTTACAGGAAACACCTACAAATTATTAAAACCTTTTAGCATCACTGCAGAATATTTACAGTGAAGATATGCTCAGCTTTACACCTGTAGAATCAGGATAAGAAAGCAGTCTTGGCTGTGATGAAATTACTGGTAGTTTATTCATCAATGAATCACATCTTGCATAATTCAAGGCCTCTTCAGGTTGGCTGATGTTGATAAGCAAGTTGACGGTATCTGTAATAAAACATCTACAAAAATAAATTTCCTTCATGGGGATATTTTATTGATATCCACAACTTAACACATATCAGGAAATCTGAAGATGTCTTGAATTAGACAAAACACACATGACTGATGAATAAATAATCAGTTATTTCGACATTGCATCGAAGAATATTCTCATTCTATATACTGGTTGCTACAATGGAATGCCATAAATAGTGGAAAACCTTTTGCACTTGTAGAATAGTTTTGTCATTAATTTATGCAAGCCAAATTAGCAGTTTAGCTATTATTACCATTATTTACCATCAGAGGTAAAACTTCCTACAGTGTTCTTCCCCATATCTGCCATGAAGACTCTGTCCAGGCTACTGTCATACCAAAGAGACACTAGGACCCTGACACTTGCTCCAGCACATGGACCTGCTCTCCAGATCTGCCCATCAGGATCTTGACCATGTCCACATGTCAAGATGAACTGAATGCCATGAACATGTCCCTGCAGCAAACACCGGCAAGTGCTATGTGCAGCATTCTCACCAAAGCTGGCGGACTATACAGAACATTTAAAAAGTACAAATCACTTATGGCAGTCTGCTTGAATCTTTTCAAACATTGCCTGCCAAATCATTTGGCTTCTACAGTATTTTGAAATACACCAAAAGAGAGTGCTGAATAATACAATACAATAACAAGTACTGAGTAATGATGTTGCTTATATCTTATTGGATTGTGCTGATTTAGTACAAACAAAAATGCTGGAAAAGGAAACACTGAACCAACCAATGCCCTGTCCTCTTTATCAGCTTCAAAATGGTAGACATTAACTTCTCATGGAATTTCAATACACATAAAGTAGGCACTATGAGAATTTTAATTAAGCTCATGACCTAAAAATTTTCTTCATGAAGTTCTAACCAAATTGCCACCTATAAATATGAAGGACACCTTGGCCCAAGCTACAGATTTGTCACCAACACCTCCAATTCACAAAATACAGGGGGAAAACTATTATCAGGTATCTGTCCAGTTTCTGTTTATGGGGACAAAACCACATAACCCAAATCAGGTAATGGGTTAAAGCTGAAGTTTAGTATCATGTTCAATCTACACAAGAACAGTTCTGCAACCCTATGTTCACAAAACGTTGCTTGCAACATTTATTGTCAAACCCAATGAAAGTGAAAAGAGAGTTCCTGTTATTACATCCTTATAGAATTCCAGCACTTTATATTTTCCGTTAATGCAGAGTGCTACATCAGTTATCCTATTTGCCATATAACAGTTATGGCTTTCTACAAGGGCTGATCAACAGAGAAATTCTTTTCTGTTCCTTCTGTGACACTTTGCTATCTGTACTACAAATTGGAAAGAGCAGGTTTTTATGTATAATGGTCATAGGTGGCAAGACACACTTAACATAGGTTGGTGCTAATGCTCTATCTTGTGGACAGTCTTTGCATTTCACACACACCAAACAGTGGTGGTAATGGAAGGGGAGCAGTATGAGGCACTAAAATTCTGTGTTTGTTTAAACCGTACAGCCCTCAACATGTACACAAAGCTGCAGTAAGCTTACAGTCAAGATGCACTACTTTGTGCAACAATTTTTAAGTAATTCAAGGACTTGAAGAAGGCCAACTTGTCTGTGTTAAACAAGGGGGGCTTTGTGTTTTGGCTTGTGCTGTGACTGAAATCAACAAACCTTAAGGATCAGCAGGTAACATTATGTAACTTCAAACCAGTATTGAAAATTTCACATGGCATTGTCTTTACAGTTACGCAAGATAATATCCCTATGACCTATGCTTGTACCTGTTGGATGTCATGTCTACCAAACAAAATGCTGTGGCAGTAGAGACAGGCCATGAGGTGCTGTATCTCTGTGCTGATGGAGGAGATGTGTGTCTGGAACCTAATATTGCCGGTGACTAGTCATGGATCAGATGCATCATTACAATCTTTAAGGGAAATGAGCCAGCACAGTGAGAAAATTGCTCAGTTCTTCCAACAGCGAAAGATAGCTGAATGTTGTTCCATCTGCAGGGAAGTTCTGGAATGATCTACCAGCATGCAGTTCCCTCACACCACTGTTACAGCAGCATATTCCCCATCAGTATTGCCTGAACTGATGGAGGACAGTGCAAGGAAAGCCCAGAAGTTTCTGACTGGATGACAACTTCATGACAATGTGTGCCCTGATGTCACAAATCAAGTCTTGCAGTTTCTGGTGCTGCATCCACTTATAGCCCCAATGTTCCACCCTATGATTTTCTTTCTAATTCCTATTGCTGAAGGCAAAACTTTGGGGCTTTTGATTTGAGAACATGAATCAGTTCTCAAGAAGTGAGCTGTGCTCAAAAAGTGAGTATTCTCAAGGACCTGACAAAAGAAATGACCTGCACTGTGTGTTCAGAGATTCTATATAAAGTGCATTTTATATGGAGAGGCATACTTTGAAAAAGATGCTAATGCTGAAATTGCGTAATAAAGATCTGTGAACAAAACTAGTCTCCATCTGTTAACCCGCCCTCTTAATTCATGTGATGTGGAGTGATTCACAAGACAAACCAATGTAGTTGATACCATCTGACATGACACGTGACCACACACATTTCTGAAGTAGGGACATTCGTGAATGAGCAGTACTCGTGTGTTGGTCTCCAGCAGTGTACTGCTAACCTAAGTTCATAATTTTGTGTCAGATCAGGACCGTACACAGAAATTTACACATCTTACTTTAATCAAACAGAAGTCATCAAATTATTTTAACACCAACTGCCAGATGAGAGCACAACATCTCTACACCTTCAGCTGAGTGTTAGGTTTTGTTTTCATTTGTTCTACACAAGCAAACAAAAGCATTGTTATTTTAGTGTGTACTACACACCAAGTGCCACTTATTCAGCACAGTAAGGGGGTAAAGTGGCATAGTAAAGCCACAGTCCCAGTTCTTAAGAATTGCACAAACCCCAGAGATAAGAATACAGCCAACAAAAAATCCATCACACACACCAGGGGTCAGCTGCAGAACAAAATGAGCCTCTGCGGTTTTAAATTGAGAGTGTCATTGCGAGGCATATAAGTTCAGATGGACATTAATAGCAGACTAGTAAGTTAGGCCATTAAAGCACTTCTGATTGAGGGCACTAACATTGTCACAGCAAGCACATAAAATTCATTAACAACTTTAATGCTGTGAGTGTCCTTTCCCAAAAAGAAATGTCCTGGCAATAATACAAATCCTTTTCATTCATACTTCTGTCATAACTAGTAACCAAAAGAATGCAAATCATTAATAGTGTAGCATTATTTAGGGGAAAGCTTTATAATGGTGAGTGAGCAACATCTAAGTTACATTGAGAGGACACTTTAGAAAGTACGTTGTGTAAAGTGGAAAATTCACACCAGGCTGAATTAATGTCAACTTTGAGGAACATTTGGGACCTCTAGACTGGTAGCTTCTATAGCAGCCTGTTTACTACACTGCCATCATAAAACCACTCCCTGAAACCATTCTAAATTTATGAACTTGTAGAAAATTGAAAACGTCACAAAACGCCTCTGAATATCTGAGAACATATATTTGTATGCTCTATAAACAGGAGGAAATGAAAGTGTTCTGGTTCTTCAATGGTAGATCCTTTTAAGTCATAATTCAAAGTGGCAAAGTAGTAATCAACCTGCTGCCCAAGTCAATGACAAGATTTTGTTACTGCCAGATAACAAAACAAAAATTCACTCAAGGTAAGCATAAAGTTATGAACGTCTGACCAGAAACTGCCTTCAAGGAGACAAAATCGGAACTGCCCGTAGCCATGTATACAAACACATACTATCCAAGTGAAGGTTTGTTTTGGCCAACAATTTATGTGTTTAGTCACGTTCATGTTTACAAGTAGACAAAGCAAACTGCCTTGTGGACAGGCTCTTTATACTGAGCCTGGATTATCCTTACAGCTGATACATACACCTGATCTGGGATGAAGTCTACACTCAGTGATGAGTCGGCCTCCATGCTTCTCAACAGCACAACCGCTGTCTTCATATTCCTGCTTATTGTGAGCTCAGAATCGCTCCAGTACACATTGTAACCATACGGATCTGCAAATGTCACTTGTTAGTCAGAGGAAATTGCCGTTTACCTACAACAACACAGTTAAACAGTCCACCCCACTCACCATATGACAAGCTCGTAATTGTCCCAATTCCTTTCTCAAGAAGTGGTCTAATTACATTAGTAGACACTGCCATCCAGAACAATTTCTTTTCTTCACTCTCACAAATTATCAGCATGTCTAGAAACAGTAATATTAAGGTTAAATTTTTTACACTCACTTTCATTATTTTTGTTGTAGGTTAACAGAAAAGGTTCAGATATTTCTTGCAACACAAATTCAATGAGGAACCTGTTTTGGCACCTGCTTAGTTGAATTTAAGTAGGGTCCATGTTGCGAAAGAGACCCAAAAGAGACCCAATAATCAACAGAACTGACAAGGCCCACTAACAATGAGCATGTATACTTCACTTTGAAAACTCTGAACTTTTTAACACTTTATCAGGCTAAATCTGGGCATCTCTGGTACAAAATTTTAAGAACTACCATAAGATTAAATGAATAAAACAACTTCTGAATCTGAAGTCTAATTATTACCAACCACACTTACTAATCACATCTATGGATTGAAAACTAGCAGCATGAATCATAACTGACCACGCAAGATACTAAGGCTTCTTTTACACTGATTTTAGGAACAGTATAGTGAACCCTGTTATCACATGACAAGATGTTAGTATGGAAATTGTGATTTTGTGTCAAAGAAAGAGTCACCAGTGATGTCTGAAGTCTTGCATTCATTCCATGTTAACATCTCTTGAAAATGTTTACTTTTGCAATATATGACATTAATGGGAAACGTCAAAATTTGTGAACTACTTCAGAATGCCAATCTTACATGGCAAAGTTATTTTCACAAAGCTCCTCCCAATAACATTTTAGTGTTATTGTATTAGTCCTTATTTCCTAAAAGTTAATAAGTGGACATCCTGCAATAGCCTCTTCAGGGATCTTTAGATTCTTACTCTTAAATACCAATACATATTCTGTAATGTTATATGGTTAACAAGTGGCTTAGGAATGAACTCATCAATTCACAACCACAGGGTTATAATTCTGGAATGGTTAGGTAGAATGCTTGCACCAATGTCATTTTAAATAACTGAGTAATCATACTCAATGACACATAGGACTTGTTAGGATGAATTTGTTATGTATTTAATAATATTGTGTATTTGTTTTATGTTCTTTTATTTTGAACATTCTTCAGGGACATTATGGAGCACTACACAAGACTGCTACCTGATGTGCTTACATCATCACGAGTGTCTCCAGGTGTGTTTTGCCATGGAGTTCCTCCCATGTGAAGTTCCATGTTATGAACAAAGAGATTCTGAGATGCTAGACACTGAAGCAGCAAGAGACATTAATCAGGCTTTGTCCTATTGCATGCTTGCTATTCAATTTGAAAAGGCTGTCTTAACTCTTGCTACCAAGTCCCATGGTCAAGACAGTTAATTGAAATCCTCCTAAGAGGGGAGAAGCAATTCCCATACAACCTCTGCACTCCAAGCTAGAATTGGTAGGGGAGTTTTCTAATTCAGAGCATAAGAGTAGAAGGTCCCCAGAAGATATTGGAGAAAATTACCATATATTCAGAAGAACTGGAAAGAATACTTTATTAGCTATTACTCCACAAGGTAATCAAAATTTGGACTAGAGGACAGTGTTCTGTCCAAAGCTGATTTCCACTGAAAAATACCACTAGCACAAGGGCACTGCTGAGATGACAAGCAGCAGAGTTTTTCATTTTCAGTGTAGCTGCTTTTCTCCTTATCCCTGAATATATGAACAACATGTCTAATTGATTGCTAATATGTTTCATGGACTTAGCCTACAGTGGCCACTTTTGATTTAAAGTATGTGAGATGTTCTATAAATCCCACCATGAAGCAGCATCTCCAAGAAGATTGAGTAATTTGAATGAAAAGTCATCTGAGATTTCAGTATTAGGATTTCAAGTGGACCATAAGAAGTGGCTGCAACTGGCCTCAATTTATCAACTAAAGTTGTGGTCCATAAATCTTTATCCTTGACACTAGATCATCCAACTTTCATTCAAGTCAGTAAAGTGGAATACAATGCCATTACATATTGAGTTAATTCAATTAAGAGCAACTCTTTAGTTCTAATTCATTATTAGCATTATCAGACAAATTATCTATGTGCAAGAAATTTTTAAGTTAGAAAATGTTTGAACCATGTTTACTTTAACTCCCACTGAAGTTTGAGTTAAACAGAATGGACAGTCTCTTGGAAACAAGTTGTAAGATAGACATCAAATAAAGTGAACGTGGCATAACTGAGTAATTGAATTAAGTGTTTCTGAGGGAATTTATAAATGAGACACTGGAAATTGTGGATGATACTTTTTTCTATTTTGGAAGAAAAATGACTGCCTCTAGTAGAGAATACATAAATCAGGGTCATAGTAATGAGATGTTAATTTCTGAAATGGTAATCTTAACAAAATTAAGAGTTATGAAATCTTTTCTGAAAGTATTTGGAGTGTAGCCCTATGTAGTACATAACCAAAAGATTGGAGGAGGAGAATGGGAGCTTTTGAAATGTAGTGCTGTAGGAGGTCTAACAAGGGGAGTCCAAGGTGTTCAGATCACAGATTTACTTCATACTGCACACATTTACTTGATTACTTTATTACTATATCTTCGTCGTTTACCAGCCATGGCTGGACAGACTGCGTCACAAATACAATGTTTATCAACTAACATTTATACAACAACATATACAAAATTTATATTACAAATAAAAGAAAATATTTATGTAGTGCACAAAAACACATAGAACATAGAGGGAATGAAATATATCTAAACAGGAAAGTAAAAGTTCATAGCAGCAAATGAAAATACAATAAAGCAAAATGTTTACAAGTCCATGTAGATCACACACACACACATATTCATTTTGGCAAAATATGTACTTTAAGAAAAACACAAAATTAAATGTGCAGTTAACATAAAAAGAAGATTAAATTTAGGCAAAATTATATATAAAACATAACAACATTTATTATTTTGACCATTCACTAGAACCACTGTTGAAAAACTCTTCCAAGGAATATAGTGGATGTTGTTTCAAGTCCTGAGCAATTTTTTTCCAAAATAATTCAGGTGGCAGGGATTTCACTTCTGGAGGCAGTTGATTGTACATTTTTAGGGCTACTGTTGGAAAGCTGTCTTGTGTACTTGATAGGCGACACCTTGGCACTTCAATGTTCCTCTTACAGTGAGTGTCATGATTATGTATTTCTTGTCATATGCTAAAATTCCTTAGATTTTCTTTATATCAATGAGGCAGAAAAACAAATACTGGCTAAAAACAGTTCATTATGCCTAGCCTGGTGAAAATAGGCTCACAGTGGTCCAGTCTTTTGCTAGAGGATATGATCCTGATGGCTTTTTTTTTTTTGTAATAGCAACACATCTTTGCTGCCTGAGGAGTGTCCCCACAACAACAGTCCATAGCTAATGTGGCTGTGGAAGAGTGCATGGTAGACTATTGTGAGAAACTGGTGAGTTATTACCCTCTTCAGCTTCCTCAGGAGGTATATCACATGAGAAAGTTTGTTGCATACATATGCAGTGTGATCATTCATGGAGAGTTTGCTGTCAATCTCTAAGACCAGTAGTCTGACAGTCTCCACGTTTTCATGGTCTTCAATGTTGGTTAGACTGCATATCAAATGTTGGGTTTTTTCTTCATTGATCTTCATTTTGTATATTACGAACCATTCTTTTATTTCTTCAAACATCAAATTTGATGCATCAAGAGCTTCTGCAGCTGTATGTCCTTTGGCAATAAGGGTAGTGTCATCTGCAGACTGCAACATTTGACTATTAGGCTCATATCATTTACATATATGAGGAATAGGAGAGGTCCTAAGACTGATCCTTGGGGCACTCCGTGTTGCAGTTTGTGTTCAAGAGAAGTTGCTTAGTGCACTGATACTACCTGCTTTCGGTTTTCCAAATATGATTGGAGTGTTGATAGAACAACACCTCCTACACCATAGCATCTTAACTTGGCTATTAGTGTTGTGTGTGAGATGCAGTCAAAGGCTTTGCTGAGGTCATAGAGTGTCAGTGCCACACTCTCTCTCTCTTCAAAACTCTGTCGAATTGTTTTTAATAAGTCCAGTGTGGCTGTCACTGTTGATCTCCCTTTGTGGAATCCATGCTGTGTCTTTTGGAATAAGTTGTTTTCCTCAAAGTAATTCAGTACCTGGCGGTGCATCACAGACTCAGTAACTTTGGCTAGTACTAGCACCACTGAGTTTGGTCTGAAGCTGGACACCTCACATGAATCCCAGTGAATGCCAGTTTAAGGAAGTCTGGGAAGACACCAAAAGATAGACATTTGTTTATTGCTATGGCTAGTAGCTGAGCTAATTCTGTAATAATTTTCTTTAGCAGTGTGCAGGACATGCCATAGATGTCTACACTTTCTGAGTTTTTGTAGGAGCTCACAATTTTTATCATGTCTTCAGGGCGTACTTCTTTCCATTTTTGAATACTGCAACTGTCTGCATTTCTTATGTTTGCAGTCGGATCTAGGTCAGAGTGTGGAATTTCACTCACTGTCTTTTCCACTATTCTGACAAAATATTCATTGACGTCATCTGGGCTACATGAATTTAAGCAGGAGGTAGTCTTCTTTCTGTTTTCATTTACAAGGTTCCAGGCAGCTTTACAAGGATTTTGGGCCTCTTTAATGTATGTATCATTATATTTCTTTTTTGCTTCCTCTACTGCCTTCCTATAAGCTTTTTTGGCTTTTAGGTAGTTGCGGTGATGTAATTCTTTAGCTGGAATGTATAAAGCTGATTTCATTCGGTCCTTGCACATTGTTACAATACACTTCAATTTCTTGTGTCCAAGCAGTAAGGTGTACTGAGTCATTTTCAGTGAAACTGCAAGAGACGTTTTCCACGTCAGTGATGTACCAGTGCACTGCCACCGAGCACAACCTCCGTAGTCTGAGTCATTGGACAGTCCCAGACATGTTTTCTGTTTATGTTTTTTCAACACTAATCATTTTGAACACATTATGTTCAAAAGGTAATATGACAAAGTTATATTACATTTTACTGAATTTTCAATGTTATTCAGTTGTTTACTGATTTTTGTTATTAGAACAAATGGTATATGACATTTCTTTAGACAAGTTAAGAGTTCAAACTTTTTTTATTGGTTGACAAAAGAGAAATGGCTTTTCTTAAAGATACTACAAAAAATACATTCAGTTGTGCATCACTAATTTTTGCCATTGATTTGTGAAAATATTGCATTATGCATGTTTTTATCATTTGTCAGAAGAGAAATTTTTCAAAATTTCAATAAGCTTTTTCTTCTTATAAACTTCGAATATTCCCTGTGCATGTGGGAAAATTACATTCATTCGGTGAGTAACTGCTGTTATGTTTTTCATGTCTGTATTAAAAAGATAACAAGGGCACATCTGACAATTAATCTTTCATTACTGTCATATTCTAAGATATTGTAAGACTGTATTTTTGAGTGGAATTATTTACACCTTTATTTATCAATGTTTGACTGGTTTTCCAAGCTGGTCCATCCTTGAAACTTGTGTTTGCAGATTGTATTCAGGTGCAAAGCAGTTCTTAGTACCTTACCGTCAATAGAGGTGTAAGATTTCAGAAATTGCAACAGGCACACATTTTCAAAATATTCTTGTCTACTTGTTGATAGTTAATATTTGGTGTGATAAAAATTAGCAAATGACCAAATAAAATTGGATGTTCAGTAGCATGTTTATGCAAATACACGTGTCATTATATCTTTCAAAAGTTGTATGTATGACATAATATGACTAATGTTGGAAAAGTAGAAACTGCAAGTCAGACTTCATCCATCCACCTACTGATTGCAGAACTTTAATGTTAACCACACAACCACCACCAGCTGATACTCATCGTCACCATGCACTGTACATCACAGTCACACAAAACTTCTCTTGCAATATTCTTAAAATCTCCTACATAGTACACATTACTACTTTCAAATTATGTTGTCCCAATGGACTAATAGAAGAGTACAAAATCTGAAGAGAATCTGACCTGAATGTTGTGGCTTCTCCCTGTAGAAAGGGCATTTTACATACTTGTCCTATTATTCATACTTACAGGATTTGACATTCAGTGTGTGGATACCAGCTTAGTAATCCAGTGGGACACCACTTAAATACAGCAAAAGTCTACCTCAAGTCTTTTGAGTGCTGTTAAGTATAAAAAATTTCATTTTAGTTAAATTTGTTAAGCATTTAATTCCATAATACTGCTTTAGGATATTGATATCCACACCTTATCTTTTAATAACTTCAAGTATGAAGAGAAGCTAAGAAGGGACTCCATAAGGTTCCCTTGTAAGATTAGATAAGAAGATTGAGATGATCTGTATCAAAGTCACAGCTGCAGTAAACTGGTTCCGGGAAGACAAGCAGTAGCAGCCCTGCAGAGCTGAAGTCTTTTAGAGCAGACTCGTGTGGAGAGCAGCATCAGGTGCTGACATACGTGTGGTGACACCAGCCAGGCGCGCCACTGCAAGAGACTACTTGCCATCCACGGAGCTGCAGATGACTTCGTCAACACGGCGGACACTCCTGGCCAGAACGACGGACTGGGTCTACCGGTCCAGCAGCAGGTGCTCCACCTGGATTGTGTGGTTCCAGCCACTGCCACCACCACTTCCTTCTACAGAACAGCTGGAACTTTTATCAGCTGTTGTACGCACCAGTAGAACACAGTGCCTTGTTCACATTGTAGTAATCACATCCATACATGAACGCAATGTCCCGACTCACTGCCCAGACCGAACCACTAAGGACAAACTTTAAATTTGAATAGGATGTTTATCTTTTACAGTGGGCATCTAAGAAGGGTTGCTTTGAAGTTCCACCCCTAAGAAGATGGTATAGGAATGAAAGACTTTTGAAAATATGTACTCTTCAGGCAGTTTTCAAGATGACCTATGCAAATTTGTGATTCGTTCCTGAGTCAGAAATTAAGAATGTGTGTTCCAGCATTTTTCAAAATGTAAAATCTGTAATAGTGCAATAGTGGCTGAAAGTTTTTACATAGTCAGTAACTAGTAAAATGTTTTTAAATCTCTGTCTATGGACAGTGGTATTTGACCATAACAAATAACAAATACATGTAAACCCTGAACGAGTTAAATAGAGGATGAGAATTTAAGAAAATATTTATGAATTTGAAGAGGGTAGTTGCTACTCACCATATAGCAGATATGCCAATTTCCAAATAGGCTCAACAAAAAGACTGTCTTTTTGTCATGCCTATCTGCAACTTAACATCTCCACCAAATGGCAAGTAGCAACTATCTTTTTCATAATGTTTCATTCCATCCTGGATTTTCCTTAGTAAGAAAGTATTATACTGAACAACTTTTTAAGTTAAACCTATGGAAAATTTTATTTCACGTCTCAGATATAAGAAAATCTGTGCTGGGGACTGACGTTTCTATGGAAATATATCTACAAGAATGCAAAGGGCGTCACTAACAACAACTAACTATTGACTCCTGCTACCAGAATCTTTAGGTCAGAAGTACACTGAGAAAATACTATGCTTCCATGGCTTTTATCAGTGTGGCAAGAATAGAAAGTGTTTAAATTTGTGAACAAAAGTACGATTAAGAAAAAACAAAATCTGTGCAGACCCTACCATATACATAAGTGAAGCAGCACACACTAAGCCAGTTTAAATACAAGCTTAAAGCTGTCAGTCGTATCACTGCAATTTAAAATTGCAGTTTCAACTACAATACAAATTTTCTTCTAACTCTTTTGTATCTGACCTCAGCATGAGTGCTGATCAAAACCAAGTTCCCTGTCTACAGGGCAGTTTTTAGGGACCAGCACACAGCATACAAATATCACTGCAGCCAGCATCTATACAATGTTTCTCCACCTGGAAACAATAAAGTTCTTAGTTACAGGTCACACTTCATGAAACATTTGGGCAGTCCTCCGATCAGGTTACATTTCCTAAATTGCAGAAATTACCTGAGGTAATTAAACAACATTTTCAGTAAGGTAAATGTCTCTGAACGTTGTTCACACAATGAGAAGCATGCTAAATATGCTTGTCAAAGAACGAGACTATCGCTTGCTTCAAATTCTTTTAATAAATTTAACATCTTGCTGCAATACATTTTATTTTTATTTTGAGATGCATTCCACCTTTTGCATCAAAACCACCATCAATTCATTTTTAATTTTATGGGACTATCTTTTAAATAAAGCCCACTTGTGAAAAGTGAACATCATGCAATCACTGTATTGCAAATACATGTCTACTCCCAGCATGCTTTGAACACATTTAGACACCATTTGCAGCTGTTTCATTATTGTGCCAAGTTTTAGAAGTTTATAACATCTACAAAAATTGAGTCACTCATCAAGTGTGGTACATGATCTTTAATACGTTTGAGTACTTGTCAGCTGTGGAAATTTGCCCTGGCTAACCAACTCTGATTTCTCAAGATTTGGTTTGTGATGGGAGCGAACCTTAAGAGAACCAACAGTTCACAGTCTCAATGTTGTAAACCAAATTTCCAGAAGTTTCAAAGCCAGTTTTGTATAACATGGTTTCAGGGGAACTGAATTTCAGAAAATTCAGTTCTTGGAGGTTTCTAAGAGCAAAAAGATTTGGCTGTACTTTGTTGCTTTTAACGTTATACAAAATCAGGAATGAGATCAAGTTTTTGGACCTCATTGTTATGTAAAACAGACAAAAGTCAGTGGAATGGTAGTGTACATTGTTGCCAACCAGAGAAAGCCACACAATTTCAGCATAAAGATCAAGGAAACACGCTTGGGACAGGAAACAGTCACTAGATTTTGTGCCCAGACAAAGATTGTGATGCATATCTTGCAAAAAACACTGTGTGTGTGTGTGTGTGTGTGTGTGTGTGTGTGTGGATAGGAATTTAGGGTTGGTAATTACTAGGAGAACAAATGGGTCAGGTAAGAGATTTGAGTGGAAGATCATTTTGTTGTCAATGGAAATAAGGTTTAGCTAGGAGAATGCTATGCAGAGCAATGTTATGTACTTGACCTGCTCTGTAAAGGTTGGGAAAGTTGGTCTGATTGAATCTAAGTAGATCACAAACCTCCATGTTTCTCTTGCATGGCTTTTGCAATCCAGCAAAATATAAAGTGCCTAATACCAGGCAAGGTTAATCCTGAACTCAGAAATCTGCATTTATCAGTAAATTGAGAAAAATATTCGTTTTGGAGAAGTTGTAATTAACTCATGTAATGTAGAACCACAATAGTTGAAACCAAGATACACAGTGCAATGGTACAATAGATTTAATTTCCATTATGGTCAAACTCTTGAGACAACTGATGGAACAGTTTTGTCGTCATGGCTGATTTACCATTTTCTTTGTGTATTCACAAAGTCTAGTTTTGTGTTTGTTTTCCTTTGGTGTTTACTATCTGAATTACATAATGTGATGTAACCATAAAACGTGGAAGCTCTAGACTTCAGCATTGAAATAGGACATTCTGGTATTAGATGTCCCACTTTCCTGTTTTGCTTTAGCCAACCAATGACATTTGTGAGTTATGACAGGTAATAGAAAGTAGCCAACTTTTGAGAGGTGTTTTATGGTCTGTGCAGGTCAGAGCTTTACCAATGCCATACAATCAGCTTCTATCTGCTGGATGGAGTTGTCTGATCTTCAGTGCTGAGGGGGAAGGACAGGGAAATAATGACCTCCACATTGCCAAAGAAATGATCACCACAAAACAAATGTTTGTATTTGTGCAAATTATCTTTAGGACTCTGATGGACGTATACTTTGAGTGGAATGCATGCAGACGTAGTCCGCTATCTAAGCTTGTATATTATAGGCAATATGTTGAGTTCAAACTATCTGCAAGTTATTCCAGTAACTAAATCTCTCAGTGCTTTACAACACAAAAGGAGAAGTCCACTGAGAAGAGCTAATAGTCAAAGGGGCACTGATTAGCAGGACCCTTTTAGCAATATGGTCATTGATACAACAAAAATTCTACAGATTGACGAATTTTTTACTCATCACCAAAATAAGTTAAGTAGTAAGATACACTTTGGCTTCTGCCAATAACTTACCGATGGATGGAGGGAGGGTGGTAGACCTTTATTCCATAAATTTGGATTTTGTGTGAGCACATGAGTACTCTGTAGTTCTCCCATGCAAACTTGCAACACTAGGCAATCTGCCAGTCTTCCCCATCCAACCAGTACAGGGTGTTCTCGAAGACTGCAATCAAGAATGGGTTTTTTACAGCTGTTTCCAGAATTACCTCTTTTAAAGCCAGCAGTATGCAGTTCCCATAGACCAAACTTGTAACAATACTTCATGCTTTGCATCATGATGCAAACAGATGTGGAAGGCAGTATTTTTAACTATCTTATGTGTGAATAGAAATTTCCCTCCACATTGGGAACATATCATCTCTTAATTAACAGTGGTCACTCATTTCAGAGTACTGCTTGGGTAAATGTATCTCTTTAAGTCAAATATCCATTTCAGTTTCACATTATTCCTGTGTATACTCATCTATGATACTACTGGGAGATATGTGGCCAAAATACATGAGGGGGCTAAGAGTTATCACCTCTACATTTTTAAAACCAACTGCACCGTCTGAGCATACCAACCAGTTACATTAAGAGACGTTGGTGACATCTTATTATCATGTCATCTGGTATCAGTCCCAGCATAGTGGCAACAACAATTTGATTTTCAATATTTCATGCAATGTAATGCTTAACTGTAAAATTTAAAATGCCATCACAATCTGTTCATTACGAGCCACAATCTTATATTTAAGTAACATAGATGTTTTACAATTAGAAACTGTCTTGAGGCCATTGAATTGCCACTGCAAAAATACCTGGACTTCTTTCATTCTGAACTTGAGAAAACGTACTTAATGGTTTCCAACAAAGCTCACACACAATTTCAAAATTTTTTTTCATTGACATCCATTTTGCTGTCTGTAATAGAAAAAATACAAGCTATACATCCTCAGAGAAAGCATAAATTTTAAATACCACATATTATGCTAATTATCGTTTACAAAAATCAAGGGACAGTTAATGTTAGGATTGACAAATGTTTTAAAATAACCTTTCCACATTACAATTGCAGCACCCAATGTTATATCCTAGCCAGTAATGCCAACCGAGCCCGCTGCCAAAAGGTTGGCAGCATCAAAGTCCGGACGCCGTCCGCATAAGCAGCGCCAGCGATACAGGAAATCGCCGCAAGTCTGCGCGCGCCACTGCTGGCTTCTGGGTTCCTAAGCGCTGGAGTCGCGAGCGCTAGGACAGTTCTGTATTCGCCGCTCAGTTGGATTCTCGCTACCGAATTGTGTACTTGCTAGTCAGTCGTGTGTTCACCGCAGCAGAGTTGTTGTTTGTCGTCAACCGACGCTGACCTAGCCGCTCCGACTCGAACTAGACAGATTTCTGTAGACACGGAGTTCACTACTGTGTTTCTGTATCTTCGTTAATAAAGATAAGTACCGACTTTTACTTAATCAGAGTGTTTGCGTTTTCATCTTTCTGTTCACTGTTCCAGCGGACCGGTCGGCCCGCTATTAAAAGTGCGGCGGTGACTTCGTAAGCCGTTTCTACAGCGAATTGTTTGTCGCTACGAACGCCGCCACAAAACTTTTTATGATACAAAGAAATCTCTATCGCTCGGTTTTGCGTTGATAACACTGCTACAAATATTTCTGCCTGAAACACAAGTGTGAAATACTATAACTAGATAAGCCGGATTTATTTCTCCGCGAATTCTCCGCCTCCTACAGTCGACAGGGCTTTCTCACTGCCCCAGCGACTGACTGTTGCCGCAGGCGCGACGAAACGTCGGCAGCTTATAAAGGCCGGTCGCCACCACAGCTCGGCTCGAGGCAGCGGCAGCGGCAGCGGCAGCGGCAAGCTTTTCCGCGGCTCCCTGGAAGCGGCCGGCGCTGAGCCACGGGGCGGGACCCACCGAAGCGGCCGGCGCGTCTCGTTAACTGAGCCGCCAACCTACACGAGGGAAAGACGAACTTCGGTCAAGACATGGCAATTTTTTTATTCTCACTACTGTGTTCCCTTCCACACATTTGATTATTCGTGTTTTCTTATTCCACCAGAAACAGACACCATGACCACCGTCCCTGATTGTCCGCTGTCTCCTTTAGAAAAGCGGCCACCCCAGAACACAAACTTATTGTTGCTTTAATCACAGCTGTCAGTACTCGAAATTGCAATACCTAAACGCAGTCCGCTGTAATGATAATACATTACGTGTTTATCTGATAGTCGTTTATTTATGAGTAAAAATGCCTGACAGTTGATCCTCAGTATTTGCTATGTTGAGATCATGTATTTCAACCACTCTGCGAGTGTCAGCTATTGAAACTACCAGTGAAGTAGTGCCACATCACTCAGCTCCATCACTAAACTGCCATTCACATTATCACTACCGGGAGAGAGACGACGTTAAAGCCAACACTACAGTCATACAAGTTTCCGTGCGTACCTACACCACAGGTGATGGACAGATTGAAAGAATGGATGATACAAGAGATCACTCAAATAGTTAAGCGAGACAAAGATTTAAAATGTGACGAGAGACTGGAATACGGTAGCTGGTATAGGAAGAGAGAATAGTAAGAAACTGTAGGCTTGGGGGAAGGGATGAAAGGCGAAGCCACCTGATAGAATGTTGCACAGACGATAACGTAATCGTCGCCAACGCTTCGCTCAAGAATCATGATAGAATAATACATATTTGGAACAGAGTTTGCGAAACCAGATTTGAAACTGTAATGATAACTAAAGTGGCAGTAAACGGTAGCAGATAAAGGACGTGGAACCTGAATTACTTGAGACGCAGAGTTTGTCGATAATCTTAAAGGTACCTTAAGGCAACGACTGACTGAAACAGGGGAAGGAATCCATTACAATACGAACGGATATTTTTGAGAGGAGTAGTGACGAATGCAGCAGAGGATGTAAATCGGAAAAAAGTCCAGTAGAAATCCTTGGAAACAACATGATATGTTTCATGTAATTGACAGGAGAAAGTATAAAAACGCAGCAAATTAATTAGGCCACGCGGAAGAGAGATGTCTAAAAATGACGTTGACAGGGAGTCCAAAATGGCAACAACGATTTTGCACTTGGAAAACTGAAGTGTCGACATTAAATAAGAAACAAAAAAGAAAATCTTGCTCAAAGGAGAAGCAACTATCAAGTCCTCATTTGAAGGTGGAAGGAATATGTAGAGAGGAGAGGGGGAGGGGCTATACAAACTAACATGACCACAACGTTAGATTCCTGTGAAATGTCTGAACACGAGAGACAATACAGTTCCTACCACTCAGCTAAGTAGACAGACTGAAGAAAGGAAAACCGACTGCATATCGGCAAACGTCGTAGTTAAGGCAGGAGGCTCATTGTCATTTACCTTGTTTGTGATTTAAATCCAATTTCTATTAACGTGTGGTGTAGTATAGCAAAGAAAATTTCCAGCTCTGTCTGGTCCCTTAGGTTACTCCGTTCGTAGTTGCTATGTCTCATATCCGTCCGTGATCGAACATGATCACGACACAAATAAATTAAGTGGCAATGTGAACTCTGTTGTTAATCTTGAGAACGCTACGCCTCCTGCAAACGATTTCAGATGACGTATAAAGTACTTAAGTTTTTGAAAAGTCTTTGCTTTTTCTGGCAAGAAGTGGTGCAAAACTCACAACAGATTTCTGAATCTTCACGAGACAATAATAATTTAATGTAAATATAAATACATTAAAAAAAATTCACCACACTTGGCACCCGAAGAAGGACTCTACTGAAATCACGAAAATCAGTCCTCTTGTGTTTGCTGCTAATATAGATAGATGTATTTAACAGTAGATTTATTTTTCATGTGCATGCTACGCGCTTAAAAAAATTGTGGAGGAAAATTTCAGAGAGGAAAGACGAGCCGACGGCGGAAAACAGAAATTTTACATTCAGTTGCCAACTTTCAAGACATCAAACGTAAGTTACGAAAAAATTTTCATATGCAGTTGAGACGCTTCTGTAGTACAGTTGTCTTTCCAGCTACATTACCATTCTTCCTTTTATTTCCATCTGCACATTTGAAAAATCAGCTTAAAATTCTTTTTTAGTCAAAATTTAGTAGGATTTGCAACGTAGTCTAAATCTCATTGTTGAGTCTTGATTTCAATGTGTAAATATGACGTCGTGTTACATGTAAAATGCTAGCGCTGTTTGCTAATTCAGTTGTTTAGTGTGCCCGTCTTCCATCTTGTCTTCGCCGCTTCAGTTCACAGGCGTTTCTTAGGCGAATGCAACTCCGATACTTGACAGACAGCACGTGACCTGACGTCACAAGCAAAGGACAGAAGAACCGCGTTGCAGACCACGTGTAGCTGACGTAGTACTGTTGACAAACAGACACCGCGAGATGGAGGAGGGTAAACAGAAATTAATCCCGACAGCAGGTGTCAGTGACGATATGAACAGCACTCAATATTCGCTGCGCTCACGTGCTATTAGCATGCGAGTGGAGGCGGAGGCTAACGCCGGTGATATGAATGACACAGACCAAACAACTCAAACGATTCCCGCGGGTAGCAACCCGACTGTGGATACGAATGGAATGCTCCTTCAGATCCACAGTTGGATGACAAATAATGATAGGGAAAAGGAACAACTGCGGTTAGAAAGGGAACGAAAAGCAAGAGAGAGAGAGCTGAAAGAGAGGAAGAAAACAAAAAGAACTAATGGGAGCTTTTACCTATTTAAATAAACAATTTGATGTGGTAAATGAAAAATTTGAAGTGATAAAAACTGAAATGACTGCCGAATTGAAAACTTATCTGAATAACCAATTGTGTGAGGTCAAGTCGGAAATAAGTGGGCAAATCGAAGCAGTAAAAAATGGTTCAAATGGCTCTGAGCACTATGGGACTTGACATCTCAGGTCATCAGTCCCCTAGAACTTAGAACTACTTAAACCTAACTAACCTAAGGACATCACACATCCATGCCCGTGGCAGGATTCGAACCTGCGACCGTAGCAGTCGCGCGGTTCTGGACTGAGCGCCTAGACAGTTGGACAGACAAGCAAAGAATAGTTTGTGACGGGTATATAACAGGAAATGCCGACTTATGGGGAACGGAAATGACAGGTAAGTGCAGGACCTATAATGAATTCGAGCGGATGTTTCTGAACAAATTTTGGAGTGATGGTGTTCAGCAGCGCTTAAGAAAAGAAGTGTTCAATGCGGAAATGTTGAATTCGAAACACGGCAGTCTCAGAAGATATTTCGAAAAATATTTAGCAAAAATTAAATTCTGGGTCTCGCCAATTACAAATAAAGACGCGATCAAGATTTTGATAACTAAATTGCCCATCTCTATAAGGGAGAAATTAGTTAACGTTTCCGAGAACGATACCGAGGCACTTGTTTCCATATTGGACTCATTGGATTCGATTCGCGAAGACGCGGTAGCAAATGCTGGTGGCGCTCCGAGTGGAGTGGGCAGGCGGAACAGTGGAGGTTGCGCGGCCAACAATGGCAGTGAGGGAAGAGCGCGCGGAAGCGACGCTCACTGCCGACCGTCCGGCGGCTGCAGAAACCAACAGGTGTCGACCGGAGGGTAATAATAAACAACGGTGCAGCCCAGTGGGTAGCACACAACGGCCACAGTACGGAAACTCGACACACAATTATCCACAAAATCAGTACGGAAACAGACCACCACAGTCTTTAACAGGACGCGCGAGTGGAAATCAAATGGCACGGGACTAGCGCAGGACGACAACATTTTGCTAGTGATGACAACACAATACACTATATAGGCCAGAATACATTTCGACCTCCGACAAATATTATTTTTTCCGATCTCTCAAGTGATTATGCAAGAAGTCCGGAGCCGAAACGGCAAAAGACTGCACGAATCTATTATGCGTAAAGTGGATCGAACACGGGACAAGAACCTTGTCCACTTCCTTCGTGCCACAATCACAACACCAACAAGAAACAGAGGAGACGTTAAGGGCGATATCCGATAGGGAGAACCACCACAATCAGGAAAACTAGAAACAGCATTTTTTAACATCAACAAGAAGCTGGTACAAAAACAGGCAGGCGTTGATTTCACTGACAACGGATACAAATTCCTTGTAAGAAAGGATTTGACAAAAAGGTAAATAAGGTTATTGAATACAGAGGTGAGAGAATCCTACTAAGGACTCACTTTAAACCATCGTAAGTGGCAGCGCGTTTACGAAGGCCCATACGCTATTGTCAGGAAGCCGCACACAGGAAGTTACTTGCTAGCCGACACCATTAAAGGTCTATTCCACCATAGTGACTTAAGAAAATTGCACAGTGGTAACACAAGAAAGAAATTTGCAGGTGTTTGTAGTACGAGGCAATTTCAAAGCACCATCAGAGAACAAGGTAAGTCGTCGACGTCGAACGATAACTCAAGAAAAACGACAAGCCAGCAGCTCGTACGTCTGGAGGCCATCGTGCAGTGCTGAGTGTGTGAGGAAAGTTTGTACCGATCTGTTAACTGAATACAGGTAAAGGAAAATGTCAAAGAGAGAACGTAGTACTAGTTTCAAGTTAGTATATAAGTATATGATGCATGCTCGTGTGGTAATCAGCCCCCGGTATGTATAAATCAAGAGGAAGGAGTGGTCAGTGCTGTTCTCTCAGGTTTTATAATAAAGGATTTATTTCTTGTTGAGAAACTAAAGTCTCTCGGAGTACAAGTTGTACTCCTGTGTAAAATAAAGGGTCATAGCTTTTCGTGACTAGAATTAAAGAATAACAGAGGATATCGTAATGAGAGTGACACATTACCTAAAAAAAGGAGAGTAAATTATAATATGCTAAAGAACATGAGTAAGATCCGATGCTTAGAAGAAGTAATGTATGTGGAAAACTTCATTAGGAACAAAGTTTTAAAGTCTATGGCAGATAAGTTATGCTGACGCAAATTCGAAGGTGTAGCAAGTAAAAGAAGGGGTAGAGATAACGCTAATTTATAGGTTCCATGGAAATATTATACTTAGGAAACGCCAGCCGCAAGACGAAATGTAGCGATTAATAACAGGAGTCCGCAGACTACAGGGTCAAGTAACCAAGTAAACAATTGGTCAAACAAGCACATGCATAGAGGCGTGTAAATGAATGAATTATGTTTTCTAAGTGAATGACACGCAAAAAGCAATTGCAGTAGCATTACCGCTCGCATTTAAATGTTTCTTGTTTAGCATGATAATTTTTATAATGTCCAGATTATTTAAATGCTGATTTTTCTGTTCCTTTATAAAATCTTATCCAAAATACCGACCCCTGATAATCCTTCAAACATCATATTCCAAGGATCACGTCGTAGAGATTTACTTATACTGTCTGAGCAAAGCAACTCACATGAAAAGCGTGTAGCTTCGCGACGAGATGAGTTAAATTTTGCTTGTTGAAGCGACCTAGAGTCGAGCCATTGTTTGGCATGCAATTGAGTTTGTGGTCTTTGTAACGCGCGGTTAGTTAGTCATCGCCCGTATATTTTGAAGCGAATAGTATTCAGCATGCAAAAGGAGGCAGTCTCTATGTCTGGAGGCTGTCCTCAATTTAAATAACACAGTAAACACAATTAAATGGATATGTAAATGAAAAGAGTGATATAAAGAGGAGTGTTCTCAAAGAGGAAGACAATTAGTTTGTCTTTGAGACAATTAAAAATGTAATAAGAATTTGACAGTAAAGAATAAATGAAACTGGTAACTGAGTTTACAAGAGGAGACTGAAGAATAGTCTTAAGTGGAAGACGCAAATTTTAACTGGTAAGCAAGAGGGAGCCGTAAGAAAATGATCGACAGCAGTTCTGTACCGGACGTGATCATTAGACTAAGAATATATGTATGTATATATAAGCAAACTATTTAAATATTATTAGTCAAGGTATCTTGTTATCCTTCTGTGATAGTGTTATTTTTGCAAAGAGAAAGTGAGATAAAGGACGAGGTTTAGTTCACGAACGCCTTTCAAGGTGAAAGTGAAACTTTGTGCGTCGAAAAGCGAGTCTGTGTGACGACTCTTTATACCACACCTTGTGTGTTTCAGTTTTATTTTTAACGTGTGCAACGGCCAGTGAATAAGTATGGTTCGCCATGCAGCCCTCGCAAGCCAGCAGAATAACTTCTCCTCGCTCACCTGTGAGTCCTTCACGCAGAGTTGACAAGTGGAACGACGAGATGACTTCGTCCAGGCTTCGTCGGCGAAGCAACAGCAGCGATCCTCAAACAACGTGCTTTAAACGCAGCACGTTATTGGCGGACAACACATCACACGACCAATCTACGATTGCGCTCGTTATTCTGGCCGGTGTTGATCTGTCAACATTGCCGCGCGGCGGCGTATGACGAAGTAATGGATACTTGAAACTTTACAGAGCTCGTACGGAAAGATATAGGTGTTCATTCTTTCCGCGCGCTATAAGACATTGGAATAATAGAGAATTGTGAAGGTGGTTCGATGAACCCTCTGCCAGGCACTTAAATGTGATTTGCACAGTATCCATGTAGATGTAGATGTAGATGTAGATGTAGATGAGGATGTAATGGCCGGGTCTGCGTGGCTCGCTCCGGCAATAACTGAGACTTCATACTACTTTGAAGGACGTTGTTCTCTATGTACGTAGAAAACATCATATTTTAGAGACTGAAAGAGAACGATTTGTATTAAGCAAAGAATAAAATGGTCACGACTAGAATAGATTTCGGTCACGGTCAGAACGAGGTTGATATTTGCCTTAACCGCTGTCATAAACAAGAGCAGAAGTCAGTGCGAAATTAAAGAAAGAAAGAAATGATCCTTACCCATCCTGAACCCATTGTAATTAAACCGATAATTTTAAGTAATACAAATGCATAGAATTCTCTATTTATGTTCCAGATTCCATGAGTTGACGGACAAAGGCAGATTCCATTCAGTGAAGTGGTAGGAAAGGGACTCCCATCGTAAGCGATTCTTGACAAACAATTCGACGGCACAGTGTGATCCACGAACCAATGTACAATGTGTGTAAAATAAGAAAGAATATTACGGTGAAATAAACACGAGCCTACCGACCTTGTAGAGACATTGAAAATTTGGAAAACGTGTGAAAGAATAATGAAAATGTCATGTCAATTTCATAGTTTGTAAGCATTTTAGGATTATATAGGTACTTCTACGTGTATGTATTTTTTTCTCTGCGACAGTACCTGCCATGTCCACTTAATGTATATAGCTCTTTATAGTGAATAGAAATACTTTCCATGTTGACGTAGACGTTAAGAAACCCTGTGACCAAAACACAGATGCAGATGAACTGCACAGAGACATTTTTCACTAATGATCTTAACAATGAATATTTTCTCTGTTATGGTAACTTGAGGAAACGTAAAGTGTGTACCACTATATGACTACTCAATTTCAGCAATGGACATGTATTTAATGCCACTAATATTACGGGCGACATGGGGACGGAAGCAATACCTCCTGTATTCCTCTCCTCCTCATGGGAGGCGGTGTAATATTGGTATCTGTTTCGACAGCTTAAATAAACTTACATTCGAGAATGTAACCATGCAGGCTCTTAAAAGCCATACAATTTGTGTAAAATTTTCTTAGATCGCCGCTGAGCAGCGACCACATGATATTTCAAAGAATATCTTACGCGCCACGGCGCAGAATACGAATTGTTCATAAATTTTATCGATAGAGATCTTTCGTGTTTCTTATTTTTGGACAGCTGAAGAATTGTAATCCTCTCCTGTTACCACAGTCCTGACAAATTTTTTAAAGACGGCGGACGCGTATATGGCATGGTCCGCAATCACTAATTAGTTATTATAAAATATTACTATTGTGAGAGTTTATGTGTGCAGCTAAGATGAAATGTCGAAAATGCTAAAGGACTTTATTTAAAGAAACAGCCAGCAAGATATAAAATTGAAATGTACGGAGCCCATTGTTAGCAGTACTGACTACGTTAATTAGATTGCTTATTGTGCTCTCAAATGCTGTAGTGCCTGCTTAGTACTTAAAGTATTTCTATGCTATCCATCTCCTATTAATGGCAACAGAAATAACGGTGTTTTTATAGTTTTCATACTGCTACCAGGGACCGACCGCATGTCGGCAAAACGGCGCAGTTAAGGCTGAAGGCTCATTGCTATTTACCTTGTTTGTGATTTAAATCCAGTTTCTTTTAACGTGTGGTGTAGTATAGGAAAGAATTTCCAGCTCTGTCTGGTCCCTTAGGTTTCTCTGTTCGTAGTTGCTCTCTCTCGTATCCGCTTGTGGTCGAACATGATCACGACACAAGTAAATTAAGTGGCAATGCGAACTCTGTTGTTAATCTTGAGAACGCTACGCCTTCTGCAAACGATTTCAGATGACATATAAACTATCATATACAGTACTTGAGTTTTTGAAAAGTCTTTGCTCTTCCCGCCAAAAAGTGGTGCAAAGCTCACAACAGATTTCTAAACCTTCGGAAGAGAATAATAATTTAATCAAAATATAAATATAAAATAACACCACAAGTTGTAGAAAGCTGTATGTGAATGTAATATCTGCCAGAGTGTAGAAGAGAGTTTTCGTTTTCAGCTGTTTCGAGTTGTAGTTTCAATATTTTGTGGAGGGTTTCATGTAAGAATAAGGACAGAGGGGTTGGGTGCTAATATTCTGCTAATAATCATCCTTTGAAATGTTTTTTCTACTATTTTATCTGTTAATGTAAGCAGGGAGTTTACATGAACTCCTCCACAAAATATTTAAAGCAAAACTGAAATCAGCTGAACACCAAATGTTTCAACCAATATCTGACAACGATTGTATTCACTTTCAACTTTGTATAACTCTCATACAGAACAGAAATAAACAAACATTAGTTTCCAGCATGTAATTCGTTAGGTTGGAAACATGTAGTAAACAAACCAAACAGGAAGAGACATGAAGTCAACACACTACAGTTACGATTTTAAATGACAGTTTTCGGTGAAATGTCTACAGCTAGTGACAGACGAAAAACGAGCGAACGTCAAAGCGAGGCGTCCAGGTGAGAGCAAACGCAAATGTCTGCCAACAACTTGATTAACTGTAAGTAATCACTTATTCACGTAAAAAAAGGTGTGAAATGTTTTATAATCTGCAAGTATCACATATAAAACCGAAATAGAATCATTCTAAATTCCACCGAAGATGCCTTGAAGTAAATTACGAAACGCGTCTGGAACAAATAAAGTATACTCCAGCAAGAAAAAAAGCGTTTGTTACTTGCCAAAGGAAATAATAATCAATAGCTGTAGACACTTAGCGAATTACATCTTATGACATACCATCAAATTAGTTTCGGCTTAACTTCTGTAGGTCCATATAGCATATTGTAAATATTAACATGTCCCATTTCATTATAATTTTCATTTCACATGCTATTCCGCGAATGTTTGTCTATCGAAGCCGCAGTGTGCAAACGATATATGTCGAATGTGCGAATCTAAATCGATCACGCGACTGTGGTGGCGGGCGTTATGATAAATTGTTTCTGAGGTGTTGGGAAAACCCAAACGATTTATGACGGTAGTGAGTGGGATGTCCGGCATTGTAGACGTTTCTTCGGGCGATTGCCTCACGCGGAAGAATTTAATTCCATGCTTATACAATATAGAAAATTGTTTGAATTTTTGTCGGAAATGTGACACTCTACCCGTATTTTGGCGTGACATGGCAACTCTACCCAGGTGAGGCAAAAAGGGAATGCTTCCCGAAGCATACACATCAAATGGACTTTCTCATGACGAAAACGTCGACGACGAGTGAGGTCAGTCGTTTCCTTTGTAATTACAACTATTGTAGTAACGCTCTTTTGTCGTTGCTGTAGTGACCACTAGAAACATCCTCATAACGCCCGCCAGCAGTCGCGTGATCGATTTAGAATCGCACGTTCGGTACCTGTCGTTTGAACCCATCGGCTTCGATAGGCAAACATTCATGGAAATTACCAGCATTTCATAGCTGCCCCCTCGCCCGCGACAGCGCTTCGTCGAAAGTTCGTATTCGTACAGCCGGGGGTCCTGTAGCTGACGTCACGCTCAGCGCGTTCTGTGATTGGCGGCGCGGACCTGCAGCGCGGCAGTTGTTCCACGTGGGCAAACCGCGACGTGCAGCCGGCGTTTCCATTGCAACCGATTCCCTGCCTCTCGGCGGCCCTAGTGGGAAGCGGGCTTAACTCTCCCGCGAGTAATGGCGGCTTTCTGACGTAAATGAATACGGATTTTTTTTTTAAATCTGCTCACAGCAGAACGACGGGTCGCCTGCTAATTACGGGATGCGTATCCATTCCCACATGTGAATCACACTGCTAGCCGCTGGCCAGTTGTACCATTTTAATGCATCCGAACACTACTATTTGGCACTCCACTCATTCGTGAGTGGGCTTCTGTCACAGCCGGCTCCAGCTCATGCTACCCTAAACTTCTACATCTACATTGTTACTCCGCAAGCCACCCAACGGTGTGTGGCGGAGGGCACTTTACGTGCCACTGTCATTACCTCCCTTTCCTGTTCCAGTCGCGTATGGTTCGCGGGAAGAACGACTGTCTGAAAGCCTCCGTGCGCGCTCTAATCTCTCTAATTTTACATTCGTGATCTCCTCGAGAGGTATAAGTAGGGGGAAGCAATATATTCGATACCTCATCCAGAAACGCACCCTCTCGAAACCTGGCGAGCAAGCTACACCGCGATGCAGAGCGCCTCTCTTGCAGAGTCTGCCACTTGAGTTTATTAAACATCTCCGTAACGCTATCACGGTTACCAAATAACCCTGTGACGAAACGCGCCGCTCTTCTTTGGATCTTCTCTATCTCCTCCGTCAGACCGATCTGGTACGGATCCCACACTGATGAGCAATACTCAAGTATAGGTCGAACGAGTGTTTTGTAAGCCACCTCCTTTGCTGATGGACTACATTTTCTAAGCACTCTCCCAATGAATCTCAACCTGGTACCCGCCTTACCAACAATTAATTTTATATGATCGTTCCACTTCAAATCGTTCCGCACGCATACTCCCAGATATTTTACAGAAGTAACTGCTACCAGTGTTTGTTCCGCTATCATATAATCATACAATAAAGGATCCTTCTTTCTATGTATTCGCAATACATTACATTTGTCTATGTTAAGGGTCAGTTGCCACTCCCTGCACCAAGTGCCTATCCGCTGCAGATCTTCCTGCATTTCGCTACAATTTTCTAATGCTGCAACTTCTCTGTATACTACAGCATCATCCGCGAAAAGCCGCATGGAACTTCCGACACTATCTACTAGGTCATTTATATATATTGTGAAAAGCAATGGTCCCATAACACTCCCCTGTGGCACGCCAGAGGTTACTTTAACGTCTGTAGACGTCTCCCCATTGAGAACAACATGCTGTGTTTTGTTTGCTAAAAACTCTTCAATCCAGCCACACAGCCGGTCTGATATTCCGTAGGCTCTTACTTTGTTTATCAGGCGACAGTGCGGAACTGTATCGAACGCCTTCCGGAAGTCAAGAAAAATAGCATCTACCTGGGAGCCTGTATCTAATATTTTCTGGGTCTCATGAACAAATAAAGCGAGTTGGGTCTCACACGATCGCTGTTTCCGGAATCCATGTTGATTCCTACATAGTAGATTCTGGGTTTCCAAAAACGACATGATACTCGAGCAAAAAGCATGTTCTAAAATTCTACAAGAGATCGACGTAAGAGATATGGGTCTATAGTTTTGCGCATCTGCTCGACGACCCTTCTTGAAGACTGGGACTATCTGTGCTCTTTTCCAATCATTTGGAACCCTCCGTTCCTCTAGAGACTTGCGGTACACGGCTGTTAGAAGGGGGGCAAGTTCTTTCTGAGGAGGAGGAGATTGTGTGAGAAAATCTTTCAGAAAACGCGTATAGAAACTGTCAAAAAATACCGTCAAAACATTTTTATACGCGCCAGTTAACGCGTGTGAGACTATTATGCCCACCTGGATGACACGCGTTGCGTGGCGAGAGGTGTAACTATTTATGCTCCACGGTTACGAAGATTCGTAACGGCTAGAGAGATTCATCTTGAGTGAAGGCGAAATCTTAACCATATACACATTATTAGCGTATGTTTTGTCAGCAGGCATCGGTTGTGAAGATGTAATAAAAAAAGTTGGCAGTATCATCTGTTTTGTACCGATGCAGGATTGAAACGCAGTGTGGGTATCTGTTTCATTTCGTGGCAATGTCTCTGTTTCGACAGATTGGATTTGTAACTGGCAACAGGCAAAAAAGGATGTATCGAGGACCTTCATACACTGCACCTGTGAGAACAAAGACCACATTCAAGTCAAACAGTAGTTCACTGGTAAGGCGATAGAAAATTAAAACAAAAAATTGGTGACGTCCATATTGTGTTGTCGTGTTCCTGGGCAGAGCCGGTCGCGGGAGCGGAGGCCACCAAAGATTTAGTTTACGGTGGACGACTGCGTTATACGCTGCCCTGTCGGCTTATGTACAGTTTTGGACACACACCATGTTTCATACCTTCGACCAGTCTCGGAATTCTGCCGCAGTGTCCTTCACATTACTGCCATAAGTTAAAACACCCTTATAACGATGCTGTATGGCAAGCTTCGCACAACCAGCGCTGTTATAAACTGTTACTTTTCTACGAACGTTACACACACACCTCACTGACTCCCAGCCCGGCCATCCGCCTACATTCCGCCACGTCACTGGAAAGCCAGCACGCGATATACAAAATTGCGAAACCAACATCACATTCGCATAGTAACACTGTGCTGGTAGTGAGCACATTTAGACATTAATCGCAAATGCAAGTCGCAGTATTGCAGGAGCTGAGTCCATCTTTCCGTTATTCTCCGTCTGCTGCAGACCATAGAGCTCTGTCGCTGCATCAGCGGTCGATTGTTGCTGCTGGCGCCACGGAATGGTGGCAGTAAAACAGAGACTTTCGCCGGAGTAACTGGGATTGTGTTAAATGAATAAAAAAATAAAGAAGTAACAAACACGGCAGCTAGCAGTGAAACTGCACGTTTCTGGTACTTTAATGCGATTTTAAACGATAAATTACCTAGTGGGACTGAATTAACAACTATACACAAACCCGGAATTTAACTTAGCGACGTCCACATACCAGCTCACTAAAGTTATCGTCCACGCCAAATTTAATTTTACACACAACTAACTATTCATTATGAACTACACTTAACTACGGCTATAATTCCTGTCGAAGCCGACTATTACTATTACTACTCTAGTATCGTGCTTAGGTAAAGAGAGGGCAAAATGCTCTCACGAGATTGCGGTCTGCGTCCAGCATGTAACCATCCAGGACACGCTGTCTCCAGCCAGAGCATTTCCTGTTCCCACACAGGAATGATTTTGTAATTATCTCTACGTGGAATTTGTATGTAACCTTATAAAGGGAATACTTGGTACAAGGGCGAGCCAAATTACGTACCGCATAGTGTGAATAGATGTTGCAGTTTTGGCGCCAATAGATTTAAGTGTCAGCAAGTCTTTTCTGAAAGTATTTGTATGGAGTGTAGCCATGTATGGAAGTGAGACATGGACGATAAATAGTGTGGACAAGAAGAGAACAGAAACTTTCGAAATGTGGTGCTTCAGGAGAATGCTGAAGATTAGATGGGTAGATCATATAACTAATAAGGAGGTACTGAATAGAAGTGGGGAGAAGAGGAATTTGTGGCACAACTTGACTAGAAGAAGGGAGCGTTTGGTAGGACATGTTCTGAGGCATCAAGGGATCGCCAATTTAGTACTGGAGGGCAGCGTGGAGAGTAAAAATCGTAGAGGGAGACCAAGAGGTGAATACACCTAGCAGATTCAGAAGGATGTAGGCTGCAGTAGGTACGGGGAGATGAAGAAGCTTGCACAGGGTAGAGTAGCATGGAGAGCTGCATCAAACCAGTCTCAGGACTGAAGACCAAAACAACAACAACAACGACAATAAAGCACAAAACGCCAAGACTTGCTGTGGATGTCTTCCATCACAGAGCTGTAGTGACTGCGAAGTCGTTCACGAAATCTTAACGGTGACCACAGCGGCTGAGGCGCGTTTACACACAGAGGAGACGTATTTCGTTGCATTTAATCATTTCGCCATATTTTACATTTGAAACGTCAGTATCTTATCTTCGTATCGATATAATCAAACTAAACGCTTTGTATAATACTTCTGTACGAGCGGCATGATTATAAACAATTTTACTTTAAATTTATATCGGGTACGTATTCGTTAGTTACCGTACTTCCTCTTTCTGCAGTCACTTAGCGTCAAGCAAACTACGTATACCTCTGAAACTTGGGCCGCTTTTACCAGGTACGTCTGTAGAAGTATTAGGTACGTAACATGTCTTAATGATTTGCACTCAAAACGTCATCTTCTACGAGAAAGACAGACGTCAGTCCGTGTTTCTGTTAAAGAGGAAGGATGTAATCCCTCCCTACTTGAGGCAGCGAACTAATTTCCGAAACTGCACCTGCAGCAGAGTCTGGCGCATCCTGCCCAGTACCGTGTCCCGGCCACAGGTCGGTCACGCCGTTTTAGTTCTTTCCACAGAGCGCCGCGTCGCCGCCCACAGGTTACCGCCTGGCCTGCTCCTCCTCCTCCTCCTACGTAACACAGCTCGCCCGCCCTCCGCGGTTCGGAGTTTCCGCTTCGAGATGCGCCAGACAGGCGGTCGCTCCCAGCCCGTGACTCGCGACCGCTTTCTCTGCAGCTCGCCCCCGACTGTCAACTCGCGTCTCTCTCCATTCAGATAGATATCGCCTCTTCCAGCGTCGCGCCTAAATGCTTATGCCTCTTGTTAGCCCATGCCACGAATGGCAGTTTGTTTTCAGAGGTACTAAAAAATAAGTAGCACAACGTATTAAATTCCTGAAAGTTACACTTCGTTGGGAGTGGGCTCGAACAAGAATAGTTAAATCATTTCTTTTTCTTCTGAGACCAAAATGTCCCGTGTACTGTTGCAAACTCAGATCAAATGCTTTTCCAAACCAATTCAAAATATACACATTTTATGTTTTTGGTACATATTTCTTTAAAGCGCTTTCCAACGCTTGGCGTAGAACGAGGGCAGTCCGATGTTTACCACACGCCGGCTGACTGCCTTGTACGATACTGTCTGGGTCTGCGTGGAGGCCGATTTGAAATCCCAGCCGCCTGTCTCTCTGACGAGGCAGTTTTGTCCTTAACAGTTATTTTATACTACCTTCTTTCATGCTAATAGGCTATGGCTTTCCGTCCTCGCCCACAGCAGCAGACATCGATGTACGAGTGTTCTGCGACTTCGGGCAGAATCAGCCATGTGAAAAGACGTATTCGGTTGGCGGCTAAAGTGCGCGTCATTTACGATGGCGCCCGAGTTTAGGTTCGTTCTGCGCATCTGACGTCACAAAACACAGCCAGCCAATGAACAGAGAACGACGTTGCCAGAGCTCGGCTGCAGTGCAGAGCAAAGACGAGTGTCTTCAGTTTTAGAAACGTTCAGTCATAAATAAAGTAATTGAAAAAAAGCAGTGTCTTGATAGCAGACGTTCTATAAAAGAAAGTTCGGAAAAAGCATTCTTTATACCAATTTCTTCATATTCCCGCGTCTGGGCGGGCATGTGCGAGCCGCCAAGATAAAAGAACTGAACTATAGTGTTGCAGAAGACGTTAACTGCAGAAGGAGCTACGGAGGACGCAGTGTAGCCGTTGGGCGACAGATGGCAGTGTTACGCAGTGATAAAGCAGCAAAATGTTACAAAGGATTAAATAGTTCAAAAAAGAATAATACATCTACTGGATACCATTCTGCCACACAACCAAGAAGGACATTGTATATAGTAATGAAAACAGGACATCTGATAGCTTTATGTACACATTTATAAATATAGAATGGAGGAGAAATGTGAAGTGTAAAACCAGAAGTACATTTTTTGTCTCTCTTCCTGTTCTGGAAAAGGAAACATATGTTAACATTCGCTTTTATTATGCTTAAGAGAATATGAAATATGACGCTATTAAAAAATCGGCTATTTTTATAGTAGTGAGTGGGTAGGTTGAGCGCACTCTTGGTCAATTTCTGTTGATGATTCCGCGAGCAACCCCAAGCCACCCGCAAAGTGAAAATTCAAGAAAGACTTTCGAAGAGCCCAGAAAGGTCCGCCGCAGAGGCGGAAGTAGGAAAAAGTTTCACATATTGAATTCCCAGTCATGAAATTCATTGTCTTTAATTTTAAGCGTCTTCGTCACCTTATATCTCATTTTCATCTGTCCAGCTTCAAAAAATTCAACGTCCCAATCAGTAATTAATTTAGCATATCTATTTGGCAAAATAATTTTAAAGTCATTATTAAGCTCTATACAAGTTCGTTCTCTGTACCTAGTGTTCAAAATGTTCACATCCAGTAACGTTATGCAGAATGCCTACCTGTAGCTCACTTAGTTATTTAATCTCTTTCGTGCTGCTTGCATTGTTGAGCTTCTTGATGAGAGTCTCCATTTTACGCAGAAAATTTTTCGATATAGAATATTTTTGTATGTTATAAATGGACTCAGAAAACAACAGCAACAACGACACTGTTGAAGAGCTAGAAAACAGACCTGAAGAAGAGGGCGATCATGAAGATGACAATACTTTTACTGTTGAAGAGCTAGCCGAAATGATATGCAACAGACCTGAATTATGGTCATTTTTTGATCAGAAGATGAATTCGATGATAATGAATATGTTGACTATACTGATCATGAAGAAGGTGACAGTAATGCGTCCAGTCTGACTGCGTAGTGTCCGTACGTCAGTGTATCTGCTCCATTTTCCAGGACATGTCTTCTGTTGCCATGTGGGCTCAGTGCCTTCTTGTTTACTTCAACTGAGTAGATTTTGTGTCTTTCACTTCGAATCATGTTAATCCTTCTCTACCAAGCTGATTCTATTTTTGACTACACATTTCTTGACTCTTTTAGACTTTTACTCTATTTTATAATCATCATAAGCGTACATCTTCGCCCCTAGGCCACAGAACATTTCCATTACTTTTCCATTGCACTCATCCTTCATTTTTCCTAAAACTTTCTTGCTTACTTGTTATGTTATCTGCCGGATAATCACTCATATCAAAGTAATCAACCATCGATTTGATGTCCTCGTAGAAGTCTTCAGTCTGAATGTTGTATATGTAGCTGTCCATGTCTTGGTAGCATAGCTCAATATTTTCTCCACCCTTTGGCTTCATTGTACTGTAATGAAAGTCATATATGAGTTCTTTAGACAGATCGAGTATGGTCATTCCAACATAGGCTTATTAAATGTGATAGAAACAAGATTTTCATTAAATATAGCTCTTCCTTTAAAGTTTAGCTTTGCTACAAGTTTATCACATTTTTCTCCATCTGATACAAATTTTATGTCTACTCTGTTTCTTATGTTTTCCATCGTCTTGTCAAAGACCGAGTTATTCATCAGCTTACAGAAGTCTTTCTCGAAGTCGTTAGTAGCCTCGGTCCTCATCTGTGTATTCAGATTTATACATTACTTTAACTAGTCAGACTGCTCAAATTTTCATACTCTGTCCATTTTCGTGAATTTCATTCCCAGAGACAGCCACTGTTTGAGATTTCTATAGTGAACCACATATTTCTGTTTGTCATTCAGTGTAGTCAACAATTTGCCTTCTTTAGTTCCACGAAAAATTTTATTTTCAGGAGCGAGTGGTAAATCTTTATGTAAATCGTGCAGCTCCTTCAGATATTCAAGATCTACTTCGAATATGTTTCCCTCTTGAGAAGTGTTTGACATCTCGCTTATTTTGCAGAATCAAAGCTTTCTGGATCATCCCATTCGAATTCCCCATAAGGCAGATATTGACTCATAGCCCAACCATACAGACTGTTTGCATCCAAATATGTCAGATAATTTGATGTCTTGTCAGCATCAAAGTCCTTCATATACTTTTGCAACACTGTGATGTTCCTCGTCGCATCCCCTTTTCGGCCATCAAAATCATGTCAGTCATGTAGCAAGTCAAGCGGCTGCTGGGTCGTTTCCAACATAGCATCCCACGACACACCAGGAGCTGTAAAATACCAAGATGGATCCAAATCATAGGCTGTCATACAGGCTTTCCTTAAATTCTACAAGACATCAGCCAGTAACAGCACATCAGTTTTCACATACAGATCATGATGATATTCCCCAAGATTTTTCATGCCAAATTTTTCCCAGACCATTTCTGCATGTTTTTAATCTTCATCACATATTTCACAGTCGTTCAATTTGTTGTAAAGCTCTTCTTTTGGTGGTAATTTTGTCTCTTCAAATTTCTTCCAAGAGTCCATATAATCGTATGGCTATACACCTTTTCTGATCGCTCAGTTCTTCTGGGAAGAATTTTCTGATGTTTTTCAGCTGTTGTGTAGTCAAATTCGATGAAAGTTTGTGAAGTGACAAAGCCATAAATTTAAATGTGTCAGTAAATCTCATCTTCAAATTAGCTGTTGAAAGGTGGCTACACTGTGCCACTGCGCCAGAGAGTGCGCCAAAGAGTACTATTGAGCCGCCTCCACAGTGCGTGTTAGGAGCTCATGGCAGAGTGTGTGTTAAGAGCTCGTAGCAGTCAGTGGTTGTTGAGAGTTCATAGCAGTCAGTGCTAGTAGAGAGCTCGTAGAGGACAGTATGTGTTAAGAGTTCGTACCGAGATGTGCTAGTGGGCACTGCTTGTCGTGAAGTCGGAGTAAGATGTAATAGTGGAGAGTGTTGTTCCATGTTTTATGCAGTTATTTGATGGGAGAGATAGCAGATGTTATTGTAATGAGTGCATTTCGTCAATATATATGAAGGTAAAAATTACAATGTTCTTTTATTAATTGTGTGTCTGAAATAATGCGTCACTACAGGTTCAGTCAACAAAGCATCTGGCTTGTGTTCTTGTATTAGAGTGAATTCTGTTTTCTTGCGTAATTATAGTTTTTCTAAATTTCTTTTGTAACGTCAGCATAGTGGATATTTAAAAAATTCTTGTCTTGTTGGAAAAGAACCGTGCCAGATGTGTACGTTGAGTCACACTCCCACATACAGAACAGTTACATTTGTGCTTGGATTTTGTAGGTTTTATAGTTGCTGGGGACTTAATTAATTAACTGTGTTTACGAAAATTTTCTTACATTGTTCTTTGCAGTCAGATAGCGTAATAATACTAGTCAGGGCCAACCGATTACGAGACTTGCGTAATCGGACATACTAAAACTAAAAATATTTTCAATAATATTTAATTAAGCCCCCATGCACTGTTCTCTTCCCAAAACTGATGTATCTGTCCTCATTGTTGGGTATTAAATCTATCTTTTTCTTATCATACCCAAGTTCTTTCACAGATGCGAATTGTACCCGGACAAGTTATCCAAATAAATCGGTACAAACTTCGGATGTGTCAGCTGAAGATTGCGACTGTTGCACAATGGACCAAAGTATTTTCCAGTCAAATGATCATGATGACGAACCTTTTTTATTTTTTCTCGTGTAGTGGCGTGCGCACGGTGTACAAGCTGTAGATTCTACATCTACATCTACATCTATATACATACTCCGCAATCCACCATACCGTGCTAGGCGGAGGTTACCTCGTACCACGACTAGCATCTTCTCTCCCTGTTCCACTCCCAAACAGAACGAGGGAAAAATGACTGCCTACATGCCCCTGTACGAGCCCTAATCTCTCTTATCATTGTGGTCTTCCGGCGAAATCTCAGTTGGGCGGCAGTAAAATTGTACTGCATTCAGCCTCAAATGCTGGTTCTCTAAATTTCCTCAGTAGCGATTCACGAAAAGAACGCCTCCTTTCCTCTGGAGACTCCCACCCGAGTTCCTGAAGCATTTCCGTAACACTCGCGTGATGATCAAACCTACCAGTAACAAATCTAGCAGCCCGCCTCTGAATTGCTTCTATGTCCTCCCTCAATCAGACCTGATAGGGATCCCAAACGCTCGAGCAGTACTCAAGAATAGGTCGTATTAGTGTTTTATAAGCGGTCTCCTTTACAGATGAACTACATCTTCCCAAAATTCTACCAATGAACCGAAGACGACTATCCGCCTTCCCCACAACTGCCAATACATGCTTGTCCCACTTCATATCGCTCTGCAATGTTATGCCCAAATATTTAATGGACGTGACTGTGTCTTCTTCGTTCTTCAGCAGTCAATGTACTCATTTCTTCAGCTTCAGAGTAAATTCTTCCAATCTCTTCGACCTCTTGCTTCATGCATTTTGTAAACTTTTTATGGCAGTTCGGCCCTCTGTACACGATGGGGTCTTTATAGTGTCCATTTACATATCTGGTGTAGCAGCAGAATCCACATGGTTCATGTTTTTGATATTTCACCGTAGACGAACTTTCTAGATTTGGCTGGCAACTATCCATCTTCAACAGTAAGCTTCCAAAATCGGCATAAATTACGAATGGGACTTTCTGTGTATTTCGATAATTTTCAAAACTAACATATGACCCTTTCTTCGGCATTTCCACCTTTAGTGGCTTGTTAACTAAACAATTTGATGTGTGTTCATCCAACTTCTGCGTGCTGTTGAATTGAAGCAAGCACATGTCATAAATAAATTTTGTTTCTTCATGTTTATTGATTTGATTCGAGACAAGCCGAGATAGATTCTGTATGTAAGAATAGTGTGCATTATTTCCTTCCTTCAAATACAGCAGATTTACATGTTTCTCTCTCTTACTTTTCGTAATTTTCTGTGGGTACACTTGATAGTTGTCATCAAACGAATAGACCTTGACGGATACATCGATTCTGCTCGCGATTTCCGGAATATGACCAACCAGTACAGGAAACTGAACATTCTCAAGCTTCTGATCCAGATCAAGTCCAACACTTTCATATTTGGTTACCCTTTCTGAATTTTTATTTACAGGATACAGCGTAAATTTTATAGCCCGCAGAAAACACCCGTGATCATTATTTTATACGTTGATGCAAGCTTTTTTATTTTTGATTTTTATCTGGTAACTCGATGTAGGATGATCCTCCCAATGGAACACATCTATTAATTCCCAACTGAAGTCCAATAATTCTGTTTAGTGACCATCCCGATCCGCGAGCTTGAAAACTATCCATTTTTGACAAGACATTTCGTCTAGCGAGCCTAAATTTTTAAGCTAGCTCGCCTTCATTTGTAACCCCATAGTTTTCTGCCTGGAACTGAAATTCCATAACATTTCCGTCTGTTTCCATCTGGTACTCACAAAAAAGTTTAAAATTAACTTTCAATCTGCGATGTGTTCTAAGATTATGCTTGACAATTCGCATAATTTTCGACTTTACTGCGGCCAAGAAATGACCAGGCTCAATTGTGTTGATGTTGTTCTCTAAATTTATGGCTTGCAGCCTGTTCGCAAACGCCGTATTGACGACATAGTCTGTAACCGTGTTCCTGTCTCTCGGCTTCTCAAATAAATTCGTATAGAAGGCGAACAATTTTTCTTCGTTAGTACAGACGTTAGTCTCGAAAATCTCATCATCGCTTCCAATTTTAGAAAAAGGTAATCGCTTCCAAAGATTGATCTGGCTGGCGCATCTGCTGTCGTCGATGTCTAATAATAAAGCTAATTAGATCAGCTTTATTTAATTTACTATACCCACTTAAATTATTCCTCTTACAGCAATCGCGTAGTTGAACGACTGTGAGGTTCTCCATTTATCCTCTCCAAAAATCGTAAAGTTGAGCAACTCTTAATGGGTGGTCTTCAGACAGCGTCTCCATTTGGCTGCCTTTTAAAGGAAATAAGAAACAATAGACGTGCAGACTCAATTCTTATTTTGCCTTTTATTTTTCACATTTTCAAATATACATTTTTTTACGTCTACCATCATGTTTATCTTTATGTGAAGGATTTCTGCAGAAACAACTTAAATCTTTAATTTCTTGACAGCCAATACACGCTGCAGGAGCTTCAGCAGATGCCTTATCTGTTTCCATCCACAGCAATACTTTCGAACGTTCTGCGCTCGCAGTTCGCCGTAAATGCTCTTAAAAGTAATATTTAGCAATGTTTTTTTCTACATACACAAGGAATTCGGTTTTCATTGTAACTTTTTACATGAAATTTATTTGACCACTGTCTTTACATTGGTCAATAACCATCTTTCGTCTATTTCTGTGTACCATAATTATCAGTCGACTGCTCAGTACTGCAGTGTTTACACAGTTTGGTGCGACTGTCAGAGCATTCTTCAGCGGCAGCAGTCTTAGGACTGCGTCCAGGCTTAGAACTGTATTCAGAGTGCGTCTGCGCTTCCATCTGTGTAGGAAAAAATTCATTAGAAGAAAGTAAAATTTTCTAATTTCTGCACTGTATCTTTCAGAATATTTATTTCCTTAGGAACCAATTCCCTGCATTCAACGCCAAACAAAAACAGATGACTTGCGCCAGCTCTGACAACTTTTATTGTGAATTCATTATATTCGTAAAAGTATCATCCATGAAGAAATACAACCCATTAATGTACCTAAATGCAGAAGTCATTTTAGTCGGCAATCTAGGAAATTCTCTATCTATAACTTCTGGCGATTTATATGTAAAACTACACTCATCTAATTCCGTGTAGAAAAGTTCATTAAAAAAATAAAAACTTTCTTCCTGAATTAGTGTTGACTACACCATTTAATAAAAAGTTTGTTCGTAATCCTGTACTAGATATTGATTTTGGAGACCCTGGAATTAATTGTAATGTGTATAAATTCATCATATTGTCCTGTTGCCAACAAATAACACAACTTCGCTACTTGGTCATTGATATATTATGTCAATTTTTTTGGATATTTTGGGGTAAGAATGTTAACCAACTGGTTACCAATTGTGGCTTGTTATCACATATTGAAACCCAGTTCTTGTGAAAAATATATAGAACCCCGTTTACAAAAAGTAAGTGATGGAGCTTTTTCATTTGACACAATGACTCAAATCGTTCGTTTGGTATAGAAGGCTGTGTTGATGGTGGCTGAGCCGGCATCGTTGGCTGTGTTATTCTGTACAAACTTTGGACAGCATCAACATCATCTTGAAATAATTACATGTGGGAGCCATTATGGATGGATACATTATTGATTCATAAACATCTGAATGATACGAGTGGCCAGTTTCGTGAACTAAGACTTTAGATAAATTTGTCAGATGCTTTGGTGTATTTTTGTTAATTTCTGAGTACCATTACTCATCATCGTCCATGTGTATTTCTATCGGATCATTCTTCTTATTTGGAAAAAATTCATGGCCTAACACATTTCCTTTTCCGTGCAGATCCTTTGGGCAATGATGACCATATATTTCATTTTTATGTAGCCGTCTTTTATTTGAAACTGAAATATCAAAAATGGCTCTGAGCACTATGGGACTCAACTGCTGAGGTCATTAGTCCCCTAGAACTTAGAACTAGTTAAATCTAAGTAACCTAAGGGCATCACAAACATCCATGCCCGAGGCAGGATTCGAACCTGCGACCGTAGCGGTCTTGCGGTTCCAGACTGCAGCGCCTTTAACCGCACGGCCACTTCGGCCGGCAATTGAAATATCGCTGTTGTTATTGCTGAGGTGAAATTTAATATCAGCATATTTTTCCAATACATGGAATGCTTTCTCTTTTATTTCTTGTAGTTGCTCCTTTATAGAACCACCTTATATTCTTCTTATTCCATTTACATATAGTAGTTCTGTAACTACCAAATGTATCTTCTACACCGCATCTAGGTTTGTTCACGAAATTTAATGTTTCCTTACTTAACTCGCCAGTTGTTTCGAAGTTGTTAGTTCGAATAACATTAATGATTCTCTTAAAGCAGCATCAGCTGAAGCAGCCCTAAGGCCGTGCCCACCCGGACTGTCCAAGCATCCATAATGAGATAAATACTCAACTGCTCTGCTCTTCTCACCTGGCTGCAGGCGGAAGCCTGGCGCAGCCCAGAAAGGCGGCTTCAGCTGCTATTTTCACAAACAGCAACAGCAGACTGCGTCCGGGCCTCATTTAGAAAACTCTTGTTTTCCAGACGTTAATTACTTAACATCTGAAAAGGGTGTTTTGATCGAACGACATTTTATGCTTGATTCACTATGGAATTTCAGAGTCCGCGCTCCTGAACTCTGGAAAATTCAGAAGATATTTTGCGCTTTATTCATTATTGAATTTCAGGGTGTATGTTCGTACACCGTACAAAATTAAAAAGAATTTTGTGCTTTATTCAGAGCCTGCGCTCCCAGACCCTGCAAAATTAAGAGTTTCACGCTTTATTCGTTATGGAATTCCAGGGGTCAAAGATACGTCCCCTGCAGATATAGCTAAATCTTGACGAAAGTCGATGTCCGATTCATTTATGAATTCAGAGATTATATCTTCACCATCATCAGGATGACATACAGATAGGAAGAATGAAAGCGCCAGTTTCCTCATTCGTACTGTTCGGTAGAGTTATATGGAAATAATTTTTAGTAGATTTGCAAAGAAGTACACGAAAATTTAAAAGGGGACCGCCAGTCCTCCTTAAGGGTAGCAAAGCGTTACCCTTAAGAGGTAATGAAAAGTCGGCTATTTTTATCAGTGAACCAGCGACAGCTAAAGCAGTCTTGGACTACGTCCAAGTTGGAAAGATTTCCCGTCTGCAGTTTCGAATTCATTCGAGAGAAGGAGTATGGTTTGGACCTGGGACCATGGTTTAATGACATATGATGCAGTCAAAGCTTGCTTCAGTTGGCGCTGGGTGTCTCTGTTTGAAGAGAAGAATGTTCTCACCACGAGCGACATTCTAGCATTTTTCTATGGAAATCCAGCCGTGGAAAATACCCAGGCGTGGAATTTTGACACAATTTAAAGTCGCCTGCAGACTTAGGACAATTTCGATAGCGGTGAAATGGCGCTACCACACCAAATTTATCTGTGTGTACTTCTTCATGCATATAAAAGAAGTTGAAAATTTTAATAATTTTTTACAAATCTTTTAAATGGCAGCTTCTAGCCCAGTTGTCGCAAGTGAAGAATCTGCTGTCCTGAACATTTGCGAATTCATTCAAGAGAAGAAGTATCAATAAAATTTAAGAACATGGTTCACCGACATTTTGGTTCCTTTGTTCAATGAAGAAGATGTTTCACTCTTCAATGAAGAAGATGTTTCACTCACAAACGACATTTTGTGCTTCATACACCATGGAATTGCAGAGGATCTGAGCGTATCCTCTGAAGATATTAAAACTTTGATAAAGGTCGGATTGTAGCCTATCGCGATGCGGTTAATCGTTTCGCGATATTGCTGCTCGCGTTGGTCGAGATCCAGTGACTGTAAGTAGAATATGGAATCGGTGGGTTCAGGAGAGTAATACGGAACGCCATGCTGGATCCCAACGGCCACGTATCACTAGCAGTCGAGATGACAGGAATCTGATCCGCATGGCATCGTGCAGCCACGTGTCGATCCCTGAGTCAACAGATGGGGACGTTTGCAAGACAACAACCACCTGCACGAACAGTTCGACGACGTTTGCAGCAGCATGGGCTATCAGCTCGGAGACCGTGGCTGCGGGTACCCTTGACGCTGCATCACAGACGGGAGCGCCTGCGATGGTGTACTCAAAGACGAACCTGGCTGCACGAATGGCAAAACGTCATTTTTCTGATGAATCCAGATTCTGTTTACAGCATCGTGATGGTCGCATCCGTGTTTGGTGACATCGCGTGAACGCACATTGGAAGCGTGTATTCGTCATCGCCATACTGGCGTATCGCCCGGCGTGATGCTATGGGGTGCCATTGGTTACACGTCTCTGTCACCTCCTGTTCGCACTGACGGCACTTTGAACAGTGGACGTTACATTTCAGATGTGTTACGACCCGTGGCTCGAACCTTCATTCGATCCCTGTGAAACCATACATTTCAGCAGGATAATGCACGACCGCATGTTGCAGGTCCTGTACGGGCCTTTCTGGATGCAGAAAATGTTGCACTGCTGCCCTGGCCAGCACATTCTCCAGATCTCTCACGAATTGAAAACGCCTGGCCAATGGTGGGCGAGCAACTGGCTCATCACAATACGCCAGTCACTACTCTTGATGAACTGTGGTATCGTGTTGAAGCTGCATGGGCAGCTGTACCTGTACACGCCATCCAAGCTCTGTTTGACTCAATGCCCAGGCGTATGAAGGCCGTTATTACGGCCAGAGGTGGTTGTTCTAGGTACTGATTTCTCATGATCTATGCACCCAAATTGCGTGAAAATGTAATCACATGTCAGTTCTAGTATAATATATTTGTACAATGAATACACGTTTATCATCTGCATTTCTTCTTGGTGTAGCAATTTGTATGACCTGTAGTGTATATTCTGACCGACACCACCACGACGGTATGTGAAGTTCATTATCGGATATTTTTACCTGTTGCCCGATTACGCCGTCACAGTTTTAGAATAATTTAAAGACAGTCTACTCTCAGTGGCGCGAAAATACTCAAGTCTTGCAATGTTAGTGAGAGGTGTTTTTACCCTGCCGAATATGGAGTGGGACATCTATGAATTCATTGCAGCTTGTTCGGCCCGAGAGTCTCGTGAAGTACTTTTGAACATGTTTTCCGAAAACATCCTTGAGCAAGTAGTTGGAGGTACCACTCGCAATGGAAATATTTTAGACCTAGTTGCTACTAACAGGCCTCACCTTATCGTCGGTGCCGGTGTAGGGACAGGGATAAGTGATCGTGATCTCGTCACGAGTTAATAGACCGGTGAAATAGGCTAGAGATTACTTATTCTGTAAAGAAGCAGACCAGAAGTTGTGAGCGCCTCACCCACTGTCAGACGGTGGATGGACGTCGTTCAGTTGCAGTGTGGCGGCTGCAGGTGGGCCACGGGCGCAGTTCAAAGGCAAAAGACGTGGCAGAGAACCCGACAAAGTCCTGATCCTCTGTAGAATCGCTAAGTGGATCTGACGCTTCCATACTGTCACTCGTTGACCAGTCTGGTATGGAAGTAGAAGAGAAGAAAAGCAGAGTTCAAGTTTTTTTAAAACCATTCACGCAGGAAGACCGTATAAACATGCCGTCCTTCTGCATACGCGCAGACCATCCTATAGCTGTAGCCATCCCTGGCGTAGAGAAGGAAACCGAAACAGTGGAAAACAAGTGAGTCGCTAGGTCCGGATAGGATCCCACTTTTGGTTTACTCTAAGGCACTGGCCCCTTACTTACCTCGCATTTATCGCGAATCTTTCGCCCAGCGCGTTGTCCCAAGCGAATTGAAAAAATAAAAAAGAGCAGGTGACTCCTGCGTATAACGATAAAGGAACGGAGTAACAAAATAACTCCCTAGTACCCTTAACATTGGGTAGCTGCAAAATTTTCGAACATTTTCCCAATTAGAATACAAAAATTCCCTGAAGTAGTAAAGCTTCTGTCCACAAATGAGCACGGTTTCAGAAAGCACCGCCCGTGCCAGACTCGGCCTGCCCTTTTCTGACACGAGATGCGGCGAACCACGGACGAGGTACGACGGGCTGATTCTGTATTTTTAGATTTCCGGAAAGCGTTTGCCACGGTGCTCCTCTGCAGGTTGTTCACCGAGACACGTGATTGGCTCCAAGACTTCTTAAGTGACAGACCCCAGTTCAACCGAGACCAGAGAATCGACAAGTGTGCTCCAAGGAAGTGTGACAGGACGGCTGTTGTTTTCTCTATACGCTGAAGCGCCAAAGAAACTGGTACAGGCGTACGTATTCAAATACAAGGATATGTAAACAGGCAGAACACGGCGCTGCGGTCGGAAATGCCTATACAGGGGGGTTCATGGATCGTGACCGGGCCAAATATCTCACGAAATAAGCGTCAAACGAAAAAACTACGAAGAACGAAACTTGTCTATCTTGAAGGGGGAAACCAGATGGCGCAATGGTTGGCCCGCTAGATGTCGTTGCCATGGGTCAAACGGATATCAACTGCCTTTATTTAAACAGGAACTCCCATTTTTATTACATATTTGTGTAGTACGTAAAAGAATATGAATGTTTTAGTTGGACCACTTTTTTCGCTTTGTGATAGATGGCGCTATAATAGTCACAAACATATGGCTCACAGTTTTAGACGAACAGTTGGTAACAGGTAGGTTTTTTAAATTAAAATACAGAACGTAGGTACGTTTGAACATTTTATTTCGGTTGTTCCAAAGTCATACATGTACCTTTGTGAACTTATCATTTCTGAGAACGCATGCTGTTACAGCGTGATTACCTGTAAATACCACATTAATGCAATAAATGCTCAATATGAAGTCCGTCAACCTCAATGCATTTGGCAATACGTTAACGACATTCCTGTCAACAGCGAGTAGTTCGTCTTCCGTAATGCTCGCACATGCATTGACAATGCGCTGACGCATGTTGTCAGGCGTTGTCGGTGGATCACGACAGCAAATATCCTTCAACTTTCCCCACAGAAAGAAATCCGGGGACGTCAGATCCGGTGAACGTGCGGGCCATGGTATGGTGCTTCGACGACCTGTCATGAAATATATATATGCTATTCAATACCGCTTCAACCGCACGCGAGCTATGTACCGTACATCCATCGTGTTAGAAGTACATCGCCATTCTGTCATGCAGTGAAACATCTTGTAGTAACATCGGTAGAACATTACGTAGGAAATCAGCATACGTTGCACCATTTAGATTGCCATCGATAAAATTGGGCCATATATCCTTCCTCCCATAATGCCACACCATACATTAACCCGCCAAGGCCGCTGATGTTCCACTTGTCGCAGTCATCGTGGATTTTCCGTTGCCCAATAGTGCTGACGTTACGGCTAATAATGGAAGCAAGGATAAAGAAAATTCAAGACACTTTCATAGGATTTGTCGACCTGGAAAAAGCGTTCGACAATATAAAATGGTGCAAGCTGTTCGAGATTCTGAAAAAAGTAGGGGTAAGCTATAGGGAGAGACGAGTCATATACAATATGTACAACAACCAAGAGGGAATAATAAGAGAGGACGATCAAGAACGAAGTGCTCGTATTAAGAAGGGTGTAAGACAAGGCTGTAGCCTTTCGCCCCTACTCTTCAATCTGTACATCGAGGAAGCAATGATGGAAATAAAAAAAAAGGTTGAGGAGTGGAATTAAAATACAAGGTGAAAGGATATCAATGATTAGATTCGCTGATGACATTACTATCCTGAGTGAAAGTGAAGAAGAATTAAATGAACTACTGAAAGGAATGAACAGTCTAATGAGTACACAGTATGGTTTGAGAGTAAATCGGAGAAAGACGAAGGTAATGAGAAGTAGTAGAAATGAGAACAGCGAGAAACTTAACATCAGGATCGATGGTCACGAAGTCAATGAAGTTAAAGAATTTTACTACCTAGGCAGTAAAATAACCAATGACGGACGGAGCAAGGAGGACATCAAAAGCAGACTCGCTATGGCAAAAAAGGCATTTCTGGCCAAGAGAAGTCTACTAATATCAAATACCGGCCTTAATTTGAGGAAGAAATTTCTGAGGATGTACGTCTGGAGTACAGCATTGTATGGTAGTGAAACATGGACTGTGGGAAAACCAGAACAGAAGAGAATCGAAGCATTTGAGATGTGGTGCTATAGACGAATGTTGAAAATTAGGTGGACTGATAAGGTAAGGAATGAGGAGGTTCTACGCAGAATCGGAGAGGAAAGGAATATGTGGAAAACACTGATAAGGAGAAGGGACAGTATGATAGGACATCTGCTAAGACATGAGGGAATGACTTCCATGGTACTAGAGGGAGCTGTAGAGGGCAAAAACTGTAGAGGAAGACAGAGATTGGAATACGGCAAGCAAATAATTGAGGACGTAGGTTGCAAGTGCTACTCTGAGATGAAGAGGTTAGCACAGGAAAGGAATTCGTGGCAGGCCGCATCAAACCAGTCAGCAGACTGATTGGAAAAAAAAAAAAAAATGAGGATAATGCGCCAGGGCAGACCAGGGCAAGAAAAAGGTTTTCTCCTTTTAAGGAAGGCCGTTTTGTCATTAGTGGCTCCCCACGAACAGGAAGACTTTCGTGTCTGATGAAAATCGTTAAAACGCATTAATCCACCGTGGTCCGCTTCATTGTACTCGAGAACTGGCACGTGTGATGAACTGTCACGATTTCACCATCGTGCGACATTTACATGCAATAGGAAAGGTACAAAAATCGGGTATAGGCGTACGGCATACTCTAAGCCAAAATCACAAAAATCAGCAGGTGACCGTATGTGCATCTATGCTAGCTCGTCATCAATTGGCTCGTGAACAACACCGACCATTCCTATCCCTTAACGTTACTGGTGACGAGAAATGGTGTCTTTATGCTGTTGTCTCTGTGTCCTTCAGTCCAGACACTGGGTTGATGCATATTATACCGGTTTAACCGGTTTAAGTTAGCGCTGTTGTTGAATGACGCTTCGTCGTTAAATAGAACAAGTGCAAAAAATCTGTCATCGTCCCGTAATTTCTCTTGTGCCCAGTGGCAGAGCTGTACACGACGTTCAAAGTCGTCGCCATGCAATTCTTGGTGCATAGAAATATGGTACGGGTGCAATCGATGTTGATGTAGCATTCTCAGCACCGACGTTTTTGAGGTTCCCGATTCTCGCGCAATTTGTCTACTACTGATGTGAGATTATTTATTTATTTATTTATTTATGCATAAATTTTACCTGACAAGATTAGGGCTTTCAGGCCCTCTCTTACACCTAACCAGGCATACTCAGATTCAACAAATTTCAGTTTCTAGAGAACATTAAGGACATATAACATGTTATACAGTATTAATGTTAAAGATAAAAATAGAGATTATAAAAGTAGTACAATGATAATTATTACAATCAAAAAATAATTATAAAAATCAAGAATAATAATAATAATAATAATAGTAATGACTATGTATATGAAAGTAAACAAATTTTTCTTTTATGAATGTCAGTCCTATTGCTAGTTGGGAATTTTCTCGTTATATTCTTGCAGCTTGTGAGTTATTCTCATCAAGCAGAACAGAAGAGGACAGAATGGGGTGAAAGAGATATAGAAGAGGTAGATAGGTTAGAGGAAGAGAAATAGAATGGTAAAATTCGAAGCTATGATGGAGAGGAGAAAGAAAGAGATGAGAGGGGCACAACAATGGTGGCTATACCGTCCCTAATATGTAAGTCTTGAGGATTAGCTGCGCTAGAAGCTAAAACGCCTACTTGGGCATCATCATTTGTTGCAGGTCGTGGTTGACGTTTCCCATGTGGCTGAACACTTCCTGTTTCCTTAAATATCGTAACTAACCGGCGAACAGTCCGCACACTTGGATGATGTCGTCCAGGATACCGTGCAGCGTACATAGTACACGCCCGTTGGACATTTTGATCACAATAGCCATACATCAACACGATATCGACCTTTTCCGCAATTGGTGAACGGTCCATTTTAACACGGGTAATGTATCACGAAGCAAATACCGTTCGCACTGGCGGAATGTTACGTGGTACCACGCACTTATACGTTTGTGACTATTACAGCGCCATCTATCACAAAGCCAAAAAGTGGTCCAACTAAAACATTCATATTTCTTTAAGTACTACACGAATATGTAATAAAAATGGGGGTTCCTGTTTAAAAAAACGCAGTAGATATCCGTTTGACCTGTGGCAGCGCCAACTAGCGGGCCAACTATAGCGCTATCTGGTTTCATCCTTCAAGCTGGACGAGTTTCGTTCTTCGTAGTTTTTTCGTTTGACGCTTATTTCGTGAGATATTTGGCCCGGTCACGATCAATGAACCACACTGTATGTAGCGAAAAGTAATGGTCCTGTAACATTCTCCTTGGGCACGCCCAAAGTCATTTTCAGATGTGAACATTCCTGTCGGTTGAGAATGTCCTGGTGAGTTACGTTTGCAAGAAACTGTACAGTGCACTCACACAGTTGGTCTGATTCCCCACTGGCTGGTATTTTGTTATTCAGGCAGTGGGGAACTGTAATTTAGGGGTTCTGGAAGCGAAGCAATATGGCATAAACCTGGATGCATGTATCTACTGCGCTCTGTGTGTCATGGAGGACCTGCGATAGGTAGTTTTCACACGATCGTTGTTTGCACAGCTTGTGGAGTCTCTGTTTATTAAGATATTTCTCTGCTCACGGCATGACGGTCAATCACATAGTGCTGGCGCAACGGTTTGGCAGCTTCCATCGACAAGCAGGCGTTGTGGGATTGAGTCGTGGTGATACACAAATTTTGAATTCGTTCCAGATATTTAATCTCACGTACATTCATCACAAGTCGCCGCTTTTCCGTTCTCCCTCCATGTACGTTGATTAACACATCAGCCGTGCTGATCTTTTATTTCATTGTAGCGAATCTAATTCGACTTGTAGGGGCCACTATATTTGTGTTCCACACCCTCTCCTATGGTGCTGCTACCGCTGTCACCGTACCCCACAAATCTGCTGCCATCGGTTTCTGTCTTCCCAGGATTTCTCGAACGGAGCGAGGCGCGCAGTGGTCAGCACACTGGACTCGCATTCGAGAGGATGACAGTTCGAATCCCCGTCGAACCATCCACATTCAGGTTTCTTTGGTTTCCCTAAATCGCTCCACGCAAATGTTTTCTTTGAAAGGGTGCAACCGATTTCCTTCCCCATAAGTGAAAAATTCGGAGCTTGTGCTCCATTCCTAATGACCTCGATGTCGATAGGACGTTAAGCCGTAACCTTCCTTCCTTTCCTTCCTGTCTCGTCCTCTTCAGTTTCTGTTTCTCTCGTGACTTTTTTTTACCCCATCTAACCAGGTAATCTTCGGTATTCTTCATCTCATTCTTCCCTGTGGAAGGTACATTAGGCTGTACAATGCGGAATCTTACTCCAGTTGGTGGATTTCTCGTCAACTTGGTACGTCGGTTGCCTGCGTGCACGGACCAGACTGTCTGGTTGGATTTCCCGCCGAACACCTTTGCTCTGCAGGTTGCATCGTAGCCCCTGCAGCTGCCTCTTGCGCACTTGCTAATGCAATCAAGTCTTCTTCTTTTCTCTTTCTTCCTTACTATCCCTTCATTACCCCTCAGTGTACCCTAAGATTATCTCTCCATCTTTTCCAATATTTATTTTACCAGCTGATGGTTGATTTCTTACGATTCAAGTCAATAACGCAATAAGAAACTTTCGATACCAATTGGATATAAATAATTCTGTTAATACACATATTCATAAAAAATTAGTTGTTTCGTATTTAAATATTCACAATATACATATCTGATGGCGCTTTGGCCCACTTCTGACCCTTATTCAAGCAGTTACTCCGCTTGGCATTGGGTGATAGAGTTGTTGAATGTCCTATTGAGGGATATCGTTCCCAATTCTGTCCATCAGACTGTCAAAATCTCGAGACTGCCCACAGTGCTCCATACATTCACAATTCTGAACAGGACCGGCGACCTTGCTGGCAGGGTAGGGCTCGGCAAACACGGAGACGAGCGGCAGGCACTGTCGCCAGCTGCGGACGAGCGCTATCTTGCTGGAGTGTGAGCCCAGAATGGCCTGCCACGAGGGGAGACAAGACGAGGCGCAGAATGTCGCCGAGGTACCGCCGTGCTGTGAGGGTGCTGCGGATGAGAACCAAAGCGGTCCTGCTGCCGCACGCAGTGGCCCCCCAGGCTGCTGGCTGTCGGGTCACACGGGGGGCGACCGTAAGGCTGGTGGCCCGCCGCCGTCCCGGCTGTCTCCAGACACGCCTCAGCCGGTCTCAGTTCGAAGCCGACAATTCCACTCCAGCCGACGAGATTCTGGCCCGAAGACGTATTGGAGATGTCCAGGGCAGCTGTGGGGCACCGGCCTGACTTCACTCGCTGTACGTCCTGGAGTGATGGGCTGCAATTCACCGAATAACTGCTCGAATACTGTTTAAAGGTGTAAAAAATCAGCTCGTAGTATAAGCCAGCGTTCATAACTCGAAAACCACTTGAAGCTATTGCGTTAGTTATTTTTTTGCATTTTTGAAGAGAATGAAAACTTACCTTGTAGCTTAACCTAACTCATACCGTATGTTACGTGTTTTTGTGTGTTTTTCGTAAGAAATGATTGTATATTTGCCATTCTGGCCCTCGCAGTGAGCAGAATGCGGTAAGGTAACTTTTTGTGAAATCAGTTGCAAAACGTTGAATTTATTAGGAATATCATCTTAAAGCTAGGACATGATGATGTTTAAGGCACAATTTGCAATATAGAAAATGTATTATTCGAAAAAATCCTCAACAATCAGAAAACATTTTACTGTCATTTTCAAAAACAAAGAGTTATTTTTAATGCTTCATATTTACTTACTATTAGTGTCAACTTTATTCAATCTCAGCACTCGTGCAGCAGATGTATTTTCTGGCTTGCCCAAAAGACAATGTAAGATGCCGATGCAACACCCCACCCGTTGCTTGTCCAATTTTTGCGTGTGTTCGCCCCCTGACAAACAACTTACAGAGAAATTGGGAGTGGAACTGTAGGCAAAAATGGATAACGCTAGATTTAAATGTGGCCTTGTCACCCCTAATTAATCTGCGGTGGTAGTGTTGACGATAAATCACACCTGTTTGTACTTCGAAACAGGAACGATCACGAAGACTTAGGGTGTTCAATGACATCAAACACATAGACAAAAATAAAATAAAGCAAAATGGTGAACTGAGGATAAACTAATGATAGTAAAGGCTATACTGAATCACAATAATTTTGTTGTAACCTTGAGATCAATGCTGAATAAAACACAATAAACAATCTACAAATTATCCTGCTAACTGGCATTGGCAGTGAACTGTGTTGAAATCGGTCCAAAACGCGATCTCTTCTAACTTGGCTGACCGACTGACATCGACACAAAACGTAAAATACGAAGAAACACTACAGCCCAAAGTACCGTGAAATGTCTGTGGAAACTGCAATTGCACGTGATCCAACTATTTAACGTTACTACTAACACTCTTTAAATGAACTCATGTAAGGTGCAAAACTGTTGCCACCTTACACCGAGTATCAATTCCCTTAATCCAGTCCTGCCCAGGTAGTTTCTTTGTACAATATGTATCTGTCTTACTCATTAAGTGAGACCATCTGGGAAACAATAGGATAAAATATATAGTCTGAGATATAACTGCATCAAAAACTGAGTGGCCATGACGGGACACTGTACCGCTCTGTCCCGTCCCATTCCCCAACCACGAGCACATTTCACGTTAACAACTTTCACGAAGCGTCACAACTGACGGATCTAAAAGTATTATACAACTAGTGCATAGCGAATGGCATTTGCTGTAAGACTGGATGTCATTCAAGTGCGTACACTTAACAGCTAACGGCTTACCTCGCGCTGAAATTCGCCAAAGTTTGTGAGAACACAACGACAGCCGTTCTGTTACCAGCCGCCCTCAAGAGCACGTCAAAGTGTCTCTGGCGGCTTCCTCTGCACGGGACGCCTCGCGGTGTCCTGCCGGAGCTCCCCTGCTGGCAGGAAGTGTGGCGCCTCGACGTGGCACGGACTCAGCGCGCCGTCTCGAGCCACCTGCACAAATATTGGGCCGCGACGCCTCTGTAGCCGCCCGTAGCTGCGGAAGTGGTCCCGATGCGGAATTTTGTGCACCAACTGACCCGCCGATTGTGTCCGACAAATGCGCGATCGGTCGCATGTCGAGGAGTCTGCTGAACCGTATAGATTGTTCTTCAAACCAATCGCGAAATTCGAAGAGCTTATGTCGCAAGAACATTCAGACAACTTTGGCTCTTCAGTGTATATGTAGAGTTGATTGTGATGGAAATTTGAGCGCAGTTGTTATTATCCGATAGTTAGGGATTGCAACTAAAGTGTTTCATTTATGAAGGCTCAGAGTAATGTAAATTATTACAGCCGGAAAACGACACACTTCTCTAAATATTTCAATCGTATAGACTTCACACTGTGAACAGACGCATGTTTCTGTGTCTAATAATTCAACTCTTAAAACGCTGCAGTGGCTGTAAGGGCTCCTGTAATTCCTTTTCAACGCAGATTAAGTCAGTTGCCTTCGTTCAGTGCTCAGAAACATGCATCAGACCTAGGGCTAATGCCCATAGAACATTAACCAACGATTTGACTACAGGCGGTAGAAGCCTCTTACTCAGCGGTCAACAACTACAGTTTGTGTTGTGTGGCTGAACTTCGTCTCCAGCTGTGGAGTACATCTTCAAAGATGGTAGTTACTTCTGTGAAGGCTCGACACACAGTATTCATTCGAGCACGGCGTAAAGGGCCGCAATATTTTAATAACTGTGAGAGCAGGTCGAGTCTTGAGAGGTCACTGTCCCCCGCGTGTGTTGCGGTGACGCAGACCTCCACCTAAGCAGTGAGAGCTGGAGCGCGTTCTGTGCAGGCAGCAGTGGTCGTCCAGAAACATGTCACACTGTGGCGCCCTAACCAGTACGTCCGCACTGTCCAGTGTCCAGTCTGGAGCGTGCAGCCTGGAACGTGCATCGACGCCGTGCACTGTCCAGTCCGGAGCGTCCAGCGTCCAGTCAGGGGAGAGCCAATGGGAGCCGTGTCCGGTCTGTGGCTCACTCCAGACGGGTGAGTTGTCACTGGAGACGTATTCCAGTCGGCGTAACCCGGTCTGGAGCGCGCCAGCCCGCTGACCACTGTCCAGCTGCCCCGACCCGTTCTCCAGGATCGGCACGTGCTGCTCTGGAGCCACTCCGAGGCGCGGGGCGGAGGGTGGTGTACGCGCCAGGAAGCAGTGCAGAGCAGACACGGCGGGCGTCCGCGGCCAGGGGTCCGGCCTGCGCGCAGCGCTGCTGGAGCGGCCCGGCACTGCTCTGTGCGGGCGCCGCGCACCACGTCTCTCCGTCACCTAACGCGGTTCACGCTGCAAAATAAAGTCCTGCTGTCTGTCTCACCCGTGTAGCGTTCCTTTTTTTTCTTTCGTTTCTTTATTTCTCTCTATAGCAGCCTTCTCATCATTCAAGCTGTTTCCATACCAAAGATCATGCGAATCGGTTCAGCCGTATAGTCACCAAAACGTAGCAGACTCTTGGGTTTAATAATATTGGCGTGGGAGAAAGGATTAAGGATGTTGAGGAGTCTATTATGGTGGTTCATAAGTTCGCAGCGTTTTTGTTGTGCATGTTGTTATTCAGCTTGCTATGGATCAATTTATCGACTGTCATTCTTTATTTGTAGTTCACTGTTGCAATTTCAGTTTACCTTTTGTGTCACTTTGTCGTAGTGAGTGGCGCCGTGGACGCTAGGAAATGGAGTGCCGAGTGAAGAAATCTCAACTTCCCGAGATATCTTCCGCTTGAGTTCAGTAGAGTGGTGGCACCAGCAGAGGCAGCCACAAACATTTGCACCGTATATGAGGATAATAATGGCAGAAAGGCTAAAGAAAAATCAAGACACGTTCATAGGATTTGTCGACCTGGGAAAAGCGTTCGACAATATAAAATGGTGCAAGCTGTTCGAGATTCTGAAAAAAGTAGAACTAAGTTATAGGGAGAGACGGGTCATATACAATATGTACAACAACCAAGAGTGGACGATCAAGAACGAAGTGCTCGTATTAAGAAGGGTGTAAGACAAGGCTGTAGCCTTTCGCCCCTACTCTTCAATCTGTACATCGAGGAAGCAATGATGGAAATAAAAGAAAGGTTGAGGAGTCGTATTAAAATACAAGGTGAAAGGATATCAATGATAAGATTCGCTGATGACATTGCTATCCTGAGTGAAAGTGAAGAAGAATTAAATGAACTGCTGAACGGAATGAACAGTCTAATGAGTACACAGTATGGTTTGAGAGTAAATTGGAGAAAGACGAAGGTAATGAGAAGTAGTAGAAATGAGAACAGCGAGAAACTTAACATCAGGATCGATGGTCACGAAGTCAATGAAGTTAAAGAATTCTACTACCTAGGCAGTAAAATAACCAATGACGGACGGAGCAAGGAGGACATCAAAAGCGACTCGCTATGGCAAAAAAGGCATTTCTGGCCAAGAGAAGTCTACTAATATCAAATACCGGCCTTAATTTGAGGAAGAAATTTCTGAGGATGTACGTCTGGAGTACAGCATTGTATGGTAGTGAAACATGGACTGTGGGAAAACCGGAACAGAAGAGAATCGAAGCATTTGAGATGTGGTGCTATAGACGAATGTTGAAAATTAGGTGGACTGATAAGGTAAGGAATGAGGAGGTTCTACGCAGAATCGGAGAGGAAAGGAATATGTGGAAAACACTGATAAGGAGAAGGGACAGGATGATAGGACATCTGCTAAGACATGAGGAAATGACTTCCATGGGACTAGAGGGAGCTGTAGAGGGCAAAAACTGTAGAGGAAGACAGAGATCAACTGATCCCTTCTTCTAGTCAAGTTGTGCCACAACTTTCCTCTTCTCCCCAATTTTATTCAGTACCACCTCATTAGTTACGAGATCTACCCATCTGATCTTCAGCAACCTTCTGTAGCACCACATCTTGGAAAGCTTCTATTCTCTTATCGCCTACACTATTTATCGTCCATATTTCAGATCCATACATGGCTACACTCCATACAAATACTTTGAGAGAAGACTTCCTGACAAGTCTATATTCGATGTTAACAAATTTCTCTTCTTCAGAAACGCTTCCCTTGCCATTGCCAGTCTTTATGCCAACAGAAGAAAGAAAAAAAGGAATGGTTGAACCCAAGCAAAATTCACAACTCTCCGTACAAAGACAAAAGAAGACGTCATGCATCTGGTGGGACAAGGACAGTGGGGTGTACTACGAATTGCTTCGGCGAGCTGTATCCATCACTGTTGACATTTATTGTCAACAACTGAGACGTCTTGCAGACGCGATCCAGAAACAATTACCAGGAAGACAGTATGAAGTGATGCCACTTCAGGATAACGCCCGCCCACATTCTGCTCCACTGAAAAAAGAAGACTATAGAGGACCCCCCATATTCACTTGATCTTGCGCCCTCTAATTTTCACCTCTTCCGCACTCTGAGGTAGAGCATTCCGGATGAAAATGCACTCCGATCATGGCTCGGTGAGTTCATCGACTCTAAACGACGTAACTCCTAGTCGAGGGTTATGAAAGTCACCCCAGAGTTAGCAGAATTATAAACACTGAAGAGGAACATATTATTGAGCACTGAAACCTCTCTCAAGCATATCTGTATCGTTTATTAAACATATACAAAAGTACTGTGAACTTATGCACCAAACCAAAGTAACCATTAAATTCATTGCATTGAATCGTATGAAATGGAACATACCAACCAATAAATGCATTGCCACAAATACGATAGTTCAGAAGTCAAAGAGTAAATAGCTTTGACAAAGAGTAAATATTTTGCCTAATTCACGTAATATTCTCCAAATCAAAAAATATGTCGCAGGAAACAGCTTTGAAAGTTGGCTGTGTTCTTCCTCGTGGTTAAGGCTACCTCCATACCAAATTTCATCGTAATTCGTTCATGGGATGAATGTGGAACGGTGACAGAAGGAGTCACTTTCCCATTTATAAGTATGGATGAAGAGTGAACAAAATATTAGAAGGGTGAAAAAGAAGCAAAAAGGATTTCTTTTGCCCGTCCACTAAACAGAAACAGTCCGTATTATTTTATCAATAGAAAAAGAGCGATACCAACCACCAATCTGAAGGAATATTTAAATCGTATATTGTTCGTTTACCATTGTCGCTTTCGTACTGAGCCTTCACCATTAGTATGGTTTTTAGCGTGCTGCCTGTCTGCGGCATACTCCTGAAAATGCGGCAGACCCGCCGAGCTGGTGAGTCTGGCGGGTAGCATACCAACAGCGGCTTTTCGGTTGGACCTTAATTCTATTGGAAGCACGAGAGGTGCGAGGAATACTCGAAACTGCACTGAGCAGTAACCACGCAGCGATTCGGACAATTTAAATCAAATCCCTAAAGTGGTAGATACAACAGTTTCCTAACAATATCCGATAACAACATAAAGGTTTTCCGGGTATGGTACCGCATCATAATCTATAAAACTACTGCTCCTGGAGAAAAACCAATGTTTCGGCCACGGTTCCAGCGGCCTTCTTCTGGGTCTTGGCCGAAACGTTGGTTTTTCTCCAGCAGCAGTTGTCTTATACACTATGACGCGGTACCATACCCAGAAAACTTTTACGTTGACTGACTCTGGCCGCTGAAGCCTACGCTATTATTGAACGATTTTTACCCTCCCACCTCCCTCCAGCTGTTCCCTCGATATCTCAGAATGTGTCCTACCAACCGATCCCTTCTTATCGTCGAGTAGTGCCACAAACTTCTTGTGTCCCCAGTTCTGTTCAGTACCTCCTGATTAGTTACGTGATCGACCCATCTAATTTTCATCATTATTCTGTAGCACCACGTTTCGATAGCTTCCATTCTCTTTTTCTCTTAACTGTTTGTCGTCCGTGTTTGACTTCCATACATGGCGTACACTCCACGCAAATACATTCCGAAAACACTTCCAAACATTTAAATCTATATTCGATGTTAACAAATTTCTCTTCTTCAAAAATGCTTTTCTAGCCATTGCCAGTCTACGTTTTATATCCTCTCTACTTAGGGCATCATCAGTTAATTTGTTGCCCAAATAGCAAAACTCGTCTACTACTTTAAGTGTCTCATTTGCTAATCTAATTCCCTCAGCATCACGTGATTTAATTCCGCTACATTCCATTATCCGTGTTTTGCTTTCGATTATGTTCATCTTATATCCTCGTTTCAAGCCAATATCCATTCCGTTCAACTGCTCTTCCAAGTCCTTTGGTGTCTCTGACAGAATTACAATGTCATCGGGAAACCACAAGTTTTTATTTCTTTTCCCTGAACTTTAATTTCTACTCCAAATTTCTTTCCTTTCCTTTATTGCTTGTTCAATGTACAGGTTCAGTAACGTAGGGGACAGCTTACAACCCTGTCTCTCTTCCTCCTCAACCACTGCTTCGCTTTCATACCCCTCGACTCTCATAACTGCCGTCTGGTATTTGTACAAATTATAAAGGGCCTCTCGCTCCCTATATTTTACCCCTGCTAACTTCAGAATACTAAAATAAGGTTGTGTACATGGAAGAATCCTGGAGATACTGGAAGGTGTCAGATAGATTTTATAATGGTATGTCAGAGATTTAGGAACCAGGTTTTAAATTGTAAGACATTTACAGAGGCAGATGTGAACTATGACCACAATCTATTGGTTATGAACTGTAGATTAAAACTGAGTAAACTGCAAGAAGGTGGGAATTTAAGGAGATGGCACTGGACAAACTGAAAGAACGAGAGATTGTAGAGAGTTACAGGGAGAGTGTTAGGGAACGACCGACAGGAATGGGGGAAAGAAACACAGTAGAAGATAACAGCAGAGGATCAAGTAGGTAAAAAGACGAGGGCTAATGGAAGTCCTTGGGTAACAGATGAGATATTGAATTTAATTGATAAAAGGAGAAAATACAAAAATGCAGTAAATGAAGCAGGCAAAAGGAATACAAATGTCTCAAAAATGAGATCGACAGGAAGTGCAAAATGGCTAAGCAGGCATGGCTAGAGGACAAATGTAAGAATGTAGAAGCATGTGTCACTGGGGGTAAGATAGATACTGCATACAGGAGTAAGATAGATACTGCATTAAAGAGACCTTTGAAAAAAAAGGAACCACTTCTATGAATATCAAGAGCTCAGATGGAAATCCAGTTCTAACCAAAGAAGGGAAAAAAGAAAGATGGAAGGAGTATATAGAGGGTCTATACAAGGGCGATGTTCTTGAGGACAATATTATGGAAATGGAAGAGGAGGTAGAAGAAGATGAAATGGGAGATATGATACTGCGTGAAGAGTTTGACAGAGCACTGAAAGACCTGAGTCGAAACAAGGCCCCGGGAGTAGACAACATTCCATTAGAACTACTGACAGCCTTGGGATAGCCAGTCCTGACAAAATTCTACTCTGGTGAGCAAAATGTATGAGACAGGCGAAATGCCCACAGTCTTCAAGAAGAATATAATAATTCCAATCCCAAAGAAAGCAGGTGTTGACAAGTGAAAAATACCGAATTATCAGTTTAATAAGTCACGGCTGCCAAATACTAACACGAATTCTTTACAGACGAATGGAAAAACTGGTAGAAGACGACCTCGGCGAAGATCAGTTTGGATTCCGTAGAAATGTTGGAACACATGAGGCAATACTTACCCTACAACTTATCTTAGAGAATAGATTAAGGAAAGGCAAGCCTACGTTTCTAATTTTTGTAGACTTAGAGAAAGCTTTTGACAATGTTCATTGGAATACTCTCGCTCCCTGTATATTACCCCTACCACCTTCAGAATTTAAAAGAAAGGCTATTCACAATTTACACAGAAACCAGATGGCAATTATAAGAATCGAGGGACATGAAAGGGAAGCAGTGCTTAGGAAGGGAGTGAGACAGGGTTGTAGCGTATCCCCAATGTTATTCAATCTGTATATTGAGCAAGCACTAAAGGAAACAAAAGAAAAGTTCGGAGTAGGAATTAAAATCCATGGAGAAGAAATAAAAACTTTGAGGTTCGCCGATGACATTGTAATTCTGTCCTGGAAGAGCAGCTGAACGGAATGGACAGTGTCTCGAAAGAAGGATATAAGATGAACATCAACAAAAGCAAAACGAGGATAATGGAATGTAGTCGAATTAAATCGGATGGTGCTGAGGGAATTAGATTAGGAAATGAGACGCTTAAAGTAGTAAATGAGTTTTGCTATATGGGGAGCAAAATAACTCATGATGGTCAAAGTAGAGAGGATATAAAATGTAGACTCGAAATGGCAATAAAGTGTTTCTGAAGAAGAGAAATTTGTTAACATCGAGTATAGATTTAAGTGTCAGGAAGTCGTTTCTGAAAGTATTTGTATCGAGTGTAGCCATGTATGGAAGTGAAACGTGGACGATAAATAGTTTGGACAAGAAGAGAATGGAAACTTTCGAAATGTGGTGCTACAGAAGAATGCTGAAGATTAGATGGGTAGATCACGTAACTAACGAGGAGGTATTGAATAGAATTGGGGAGAAGAGAAATTTGTGGCACAACTTGACTAGAAGAAGGGATCGGTTGGTAGGACATGTACTGAGGCATCAAGGGATCACCAATTTAGTATTGGAGGGAAGTGTGGAGGGTAAAAATCGTAGAGGGGGACCAAGAGATGAATATAATAAGCAGATTCAGAAGGTTGCAGTAGTTACTGGGAGATGAAGAAGCTTGCACAGGATAGGGTAGCATGGAGAGCTGCATCAAATCAGTCTCAGGACAGAAGACCACAACAACTACTTCAGAATTTCAGTGAGAGTATTCTAGTCAACATTGCTCAAATGCTACAAACGTAGGTTTGCCTTTTCTTAACCTACTTTCTAAGGTAAGTCGTAGGGTTAGTATTGCCGCGCGTGTTCCTACGTTTCTTTGGAATCTGATCATCCCCTTTCGCCTGCTTCATTTGTTGCATTTTTATATTTTCTTCTTTCATCATTTAAATTCAATATCCCTTGTACTCTCCGAGCATTTCTACTAGGCCTTGTTTTTTTACCTATTTGATCTTCACTATTTTATCTCTCGAAGCTACATATTCTTCTTCTTCTGTATTCCTTTTCCCTGTTCTAGTCAACTGTTGGCTGATGTTTCCCCAGAAACTCTCAGCAACCTCTGGTTCTTTCAGTTTATCCAGGTCCCATCTCCTAAATTTCCCTACCGCTTTCCAATTTCTTTCCTACCGCTTTCCAATTTCTTTGGTTTTAATTTACAGTTAAAAACCAATAAATTGTGACCAGAGACCACATCTGCCCCTGCATATGTCTTAGAATTTAAAATATGGCTCCTAAATCTCTGTTTTACCATTATATAATCAATCTGAAACCTTTTGGTGTCTCCAGGTCTATTCCGCATATACATATTCTTTTATGATTGTTAAATCTATTGTTTGGTATGATTAAATTACGCTCTGTGAAAAATTCTACAAGATGGCTTCCCTAGTCCCTATTCACCTACTATTTTTCCTTCTCTTCCTTTTCCTTCTATTGAATTCCAGTCCCCCTCCGATTATTAAATTTTCGTCTCTGTTAACTATCTGCATAACTTCCTCATCGTACATTTATTCAGTCTCTTCATCATCTGCAGAGCTAGTTGGCATATAAATTTGTGCTACTGTGATGGGCGTGGGCTACAATAATACATTCACCATACTGTTTGTAGTAGCTTACGTGCATCGCTATTCTAACAGCCATTATTATACCTAGTCTTGCGTTAGCCATATTTGATTCTGTATTTTGAAACCTGTATTCACCTGACTAGAAGTTCTGTTCCTCCCGCCATCGAACTTCACTAATTGCCACTATACCTAACTTCAGCTGATTCATTTACCTTTTTAAAATTGCTAACCTACCTGCCCGATTAAGGGATCTGATATTCCACACTCCGATCCATAGAATGCCAGTTTTCTTTCTCCTGATAATGACGTCCTCTTGAGTAGACCCCGCCTGGAGATCCAAATGGGGGACTATTTTACCTCCGGAATATTTTACCCAAGAGGACGCAATCATCATTTAATCATACAGTAAAGCTGCATGCCGTCGGGAAAAATTACGGCTGTAGTTTCCCCTTGCTTTCAGCCGTTCGCAGCACCAGCACAGCAAGGCCGTTTTGGTTAGTGTTTCGAGGCCCCATCAGTCAATCATCCAGACTGTTGCCCCTGCAACTACTGAAAAGGCTGCTGCCCCTCTTCAGGAACCACACGTTTGTCTGGCCTCTCAACAGTTACCCCCCTGTTGTGGTGGCACCTATGATCACTATGGCATGCAAGCCTCCCCTCCATGGTTTGGGGAGAGGGGGGGGGGGGTGATATTTTATAATTGAAATATTCTAGAGAGCAATGGCCGACGCCCTTAACATTTTACCATCAACAAAAGGCACATTTTAAACAACGACTGACATCTTTTACACGTTCAGGGGTTAAGAAAAGAGGATTTCGAGCAGCAGCGAGAGGCTCTTGAAACATCATTTACCCAAAGGAGAAGGGAACACTAGTTGCTTAAGCAACTTCAGCATGGCTGGTGGCCACAAATGGTTACAGGGAAAGATAGTTTGTTTAATTAAGGAATTTGAATTGGGCAAAAGACCCACGAAAATTGACTGGTAAGAAAAGTAATCGTCACGTATTACTGAATTACTTGACGTTGATTGAGCGAGGGTTGGTATGCTGCTCTATGCAATTTTCAAGAGAACACTGCACGGATAATGGTGTATATAGCTTTAATTAAACCCGTCAACATTTTTCTGAACTCTACAATATCTGACAATTTAAATACAACCATGCCATGAAAAAAATCTGACAGCCTTCTATTACTGGGTCATCAGGGATGACCTGTACATAACAATTTCAGTTTAGAATAATTTCTTATACAAGCAAACTGTTAACAGCTGGCAAAGAAAATTGTTTCTCGGCAAGTTGTTTACAACAGCAGCACCTGACGGCTGCGTCATATCCGGGAACAGCAGCGGGTGCAAAATCCATTGGTCCGCACAGGTCCCTTGCCAGCTTAACTTAGCAAACACAAATAAAAGCTCATAACTCTACAACGAATGTAACCACGATAAAAACATACGCCATAGCGTGGTAAAACTCATGCGTGTATCAAAAGATGCTATCTTGTGACAATTTACTGCACATGAACTTGCAAGTAGCTAACTTGTTAATAAACTCCACACTGCTGACTGTGTTCACAGTAGATATACACTGAGGAGCCAAAGAAACCGGCACACCTGAGTAATATCGTGAGGGGCCCGCGCGAGCATGCAGAAGGATTCGACTAATATGTCAAGTAGTGCTGGAGCGAACTGACACCATGAATCCTGCAGGGCTCTACATAAATCTGTAAGAGTAAGAGGGGGTGGAGATCTCTTCTGAATAGCACGTTGCACGGCATCCCAGGTATGCTCAGTAATGTTAATGTCTGGTGAGTTTGGAGGCCAACGGTAGTGTTTAAACTCGGAAGAGTGTTCTGGAGCCACTCTGTAGCAATTCTGGATATGTGGGGTGTCCTGCTGGAATTGCCCAATTCCGTCGGAATGCATAATGGATACTAATGGGTGCAAGTGATCAGACAGGATGCTTATGTACATGTCGCCTGTCAGAGTCGTATTTAGACATATCAGGGGTCCAATATTGCTCCAACTGGACATGGCCCACACCATTTGAGAGCCTCTGCCAGCTTGAACAGTCCCTCTCTGATATGCAGGGTCAATGGATTCATGGGGCTGTCTCCATACCAGCAGACATCCATCTGCTTCATACAATTTGAAACGTCTCGTCCAACCAGGCGATATGTTTTTAGTAATCAACAGTCCAATGTCGATGCTGACGGGCCCAGACGAGGTGTAAAGCTTTGAGTCATGCTGTCGTCAGCATACGCAAGTGGGCATTTGGCTCCGAAAGCCCATATCCATGGTGTTTTGTGGAATTGTTCACACACTGACACATCTTGATGACCCAGCATTGAAATCTGCAGCAATTTGTGGAGGGATTGCACTTCTGTCACTTTGAATGATTCTCTTTAGTCGTCTTCAGTCCCAATCTTGCAGGATCTTTTTCTCGCCACAGTGATGTTGGACATTTGATGTTTTACTGGATTCCTGATATTCAAGGTACACTCGTGAAATGGTCATACCAGTTCATCGCTATCTCGGAGATGCTGTGTCCCATCTGTCGTGTGCCGACTATAACACCACGTTCAAACTCACTTGAATCTTGATAACCTGCCATTGTAGCAGTAGTAACTGATCTAACAGGTGTGCCAGACACTTGTTCTCTTATATAGGCATTGCCAACCACAGCGCCGTATTCTGCCTGTTTACGTATCTTTGTATTTGAATACGCATGCCTATACCAGTTTCTTTGGGGGTTCAGTGTTTTTAAACCCACACACTGGTGCATTAGCTGTACAGAAATTAACACATAATTCCCCAAGGCAATGGCACGGATTAAACAGTGCAATTCATTATAACAGTTGGAGAATAACTTCATATTCATATTTATTTGCCTTTAAACATCTTACATGTAATGGTTGTCATATAGTAACAAAAGTTACAGATACATTGTATCCATCTATATACACATATACCTGACAAGACAAATTGCCTGCATAATAGTATATTTCTAATTTTGTAATATGTACTCCTTTCACAAAATGTAGCAACAGAATTCATTATCATTTACTGCACTATCTTGAAATTCTTGAACTGTATAAAATACTTTCCTTTTTATCCATTCTGCTACTTTTACTTTAAATTTGTCCATCGGCATAGAATGTGCACTTTTGGTTAATTTGTTAAAAACATGTGGGTACTAGATATAACTGCAGTGAATCTTTGATAGTTTGGCAAACAGAATGTCAATTGTATGTCCATTTCTTGTATTATATGAGTGCATTGCCATCCTAAGGTCAAAGTTATTTACCTTTTCTTTGGCATATATCAGGCAACTATAAATATACAAGCCAAACTCTGTCATTATATTTAATTCTTGAAAATGTTGACTGCATGAGTCTCTGGGTGGTAGTCCAACAAGGTATCTGATTGCTTTTTTTTTAGCCATTTAAACACAGTCTTAGAAATTGAGCAGTTTCCCCATAGTATAATCCTATAAGCAAGATGAGAGTGGAAGAAGGCAAAGTGTGTGTATAGTAGGAGTGTTCTACTGACTGAGCCTCTCAGTTTACGTAACAAGAAGACACACACAAAAGTTTTTTGCATAGCATGCCTGTGTGTTTCCCAGTTAGGTTTTTGGTCGATATGGAACCCTAGTGGTTTTACAGATTTGTTTTCATGTTTGGAGGCATTCAAATTAAATACAATACTTCTGTCTTATTATTTATCTGTAATGAATTTGCCTTAAACCAGCTGGTGCCTCTGTCCTTTGCTATTGTTACATTATTCTGTAATTCATCCAAGTTGTTTCCCTGAGTAATTAGCATTGTATCATTTGCATACAGTGCCTTGCCACAAGGTAATAAAGAAGGCAAACCATTTATGTAGACTACAAAAAGAAAAGGTCCAAGTATGCAGCCCTGTGGTACTCCTTTGATAACTGGCAAGAAACTAGATCTTTCTTCATGTATAGCCACTGTTTGTTTTTATTGCATAAGTAAGATTGTAATAGCTGGAGAGCACTCTGCCCTATTCTGTGATACTGTAGCTTTGTTATAATAGTATTGTGGGATACAGTATCGAATGCTTTCTTAAGGTCCAACAGTCTCACAATAATTACAGATTTATTCTCAAAGGAGTCATATACTTTAGTGACAATGCTCTCTGCTGCCCTCACAGTTGAGAAACCAGTTCTGAACCCATACTGTGTGGAACATAGCAGTTTATTCGCTTCAAAATACTGGCTCATTTCCTGGTGGATATAGTATTATATTATTTTTGAAATTATGGGAACTAGTGAGAGGGGTCAGTAATTGTCAAGTAAATCTTTCTTACCTTTCTTGTACAAAGATATGATAACAGAAATTTTTAACATATTACCCTTGTTAAGGGGATTATTATTTCTTCTCTTATATTTCTTGTAACATAATTAGATAAACCATAATAGTCTTCAGCTGTGGAGTTACTGAGCTTGGCTATTGATTCACTGACCTGTCTAGGAGTTACTAATGCTCATTGAAATTTATCGCTCAACTGTCTGTGTATTGTAGGTAGCAGTGCTTCTGCCTTCCTCACATCTTCCTCTATCTTAATGTCAGAGACAGGATTGACAAAATGTGCATTTAATATATGTGGAGGAATCTGTATACTGTTTTCTTCCTTTTGGCAGTTTATATCTGTTTTGAATTTATTTGTGGAATTGAGTATGAATGTGTCATTGGCTTTGTATTTTGCTGTCTTCATTTCAGGACTATAGTGTTTTATTGCTAGTTTTCACATATTTTTATCTGCTTCACTATGGTGAGACCTGTCACAATACATGAGCATAACTGTTCACAAATTGTTTAATTGGGGTGTGTACCATTCTTTCATTCTTTTGATTTTCTGGTGGGTGTTATTATTTTGGGTTCTTTGGTACTGTTTAGGGCAGGTTCCTTCAAATATTTTAACTACTACTTCTAGGAATTGAATGGTTGATTCATTAGCTTTCATAGCTTCTGTGATTACTTCATCCCAGCCTATTTGTTTTAACCTGGATTTTAAACAGAAGAGCTTTTTTTCATTTAATCATCTTATTGCTCTACCTGGCTCATCTGAATAGCGTCCTATTGTACTATTTAGTGGAAGTTTAAGCCAAAGCCCATCATTATCTGAAATGCCTAATTTAATTATGATGCTCTGACTTTCATTTATTTGAAAATTACTGATTATGTTGTCAAGACATGCATTCTGTCTCGTGGGCGTATTGTTTATGCATTAAAAGTTAGGTGCTCTTAATATGTTAAGTAGATAGTTTACAGTTTTGCTTTTTATATTTACACACATCCAAAAAATTTTGGGATCATTCAGTTCCGAGAGTTCCGGAACCTGTGCAGAAAATTGGAATAGAGATCCACATAAACATCATTTCCACCCTTTTTTATTGCCCATGAAAACCACACGTCGCATGCTGTACCATCATACAGCAAGACCTTCAGAGATGGTGGTACAGACTTCTGTACACACCGGTACCTCCAATACCCAGTAGCATGTCCTCTTGCATTGATGAATGCCTGTATATGTTGTGGCATACTATCCACAAGTTCATCAAGAAACTGTTGGTCCAGGTTGTCCCACTCCTCAATGGCGATTCGGTGTAGATCACTCAGCGTGGTTGGTGGGTCACGTGGTCCATAAACAGCCCTTTCCAATCTATCCCAGGCATGTTCGACAGGGAGAACATGCTGGCCACTCTAGTCGATTTATGTCATTATCCTGAAGAATATCAGTCACTGAATGTTTATGATGGGAGCGCGAATAGTCATCCATGAAGACGAATGCCTCGCCAATATGGTGCCGATACGGTTGCGCTATAGGTCGGAGGATGACATTCCAGTATTGTACCGCCATTAGGAAGCCCTCCGTGGCCACCAGTGGTGTACGTCGGCCCTACATAATGCCATCCCAAAACAGCAGGGAACTTCCACCTTCCTGGACTAACTAGACAATGTGTCTAAGGCGTTCAGCCTGACCGTGTTGCCTACAAACTCATCTCCAACAACTGTCTGGTTGAAGGCATGTGCGACACTCATTAGTGAAGAGAATGTGACACCAATCCTGAGTGGTCCATTCGGCATGTTGTTCGGTCTGTCTGTACCATGCTGCATGGTGTCTTGGTTTCAAAGATGTACCTCGCCATGGATGTCAGGAGTGAAGTTGTGCATCATGCAGCCTATTGCGCACAGTTTGAGTCCTGTGGCTGCACGAAAAGCATTATTCAACACGCTGGTGATGCCGTCAGTGTTCCTCCAAGCCATAATCCATAGGTAGCGGTCATCCACTGCAATAATTGCCCTTGGGCCTGAGCAAGGCATGTCATCGACAGTTCCTGTCTGTCTGTATCTCCTCCATGTCAGAACAACATCGCTTTGGTTCACTCCACGATACCTGGACACTTCCCTTGTCGAGAGCCATTCCAGGCACAAAATAAAAATGCGAATGCAATTAAACCACAGTACTGACTGTCTAGGCACGGTTGAATTACAGGCAACGCGAGCCATATACCTCCTTCCTATTGGAATGACTGGAACTGATCAGCTGACAGACCCCCTCCTTGTAATTCTAACTGCTCATGCATGGTTTTTTACATCTTTGGCCAGGTTTAGTGACATCTCTGAACAGTCAAAGGGACTGTGTCTGTGATACAATATTCACACTCAACGTCTATCTTCAGGAGTTCTGGGAACTGGCATGATGCAAAACTTTTTTTGATTTGTGTATATCACTGAATATCAAAACTCTGCACTTTTTCTTCTTAAGGAGGAATACTACGAGTTCTTCAATACTCCGTATAAACAAGTCCTCATTTTGATTAGGGGTGTGATACACAGTTACAACTAATATATCAACACTTGGAAACAATACAACTGCTGCTTCAAAATATGTTTCAGTACAGAAACTACTTATATCTATAGCTTCATATATTAATTTCAGTCTCTTACAAATATATATGTCTACAGCACCATGTTTCATTTTAATTTTACAGTACCCTATAGCTAGTTCATAACCATTAGGTGCAGTCAAATCTATTTCTGTATGAGATAGCCAATGTTCATATACCAAAAGCACAATACAATTAAGTTTTTCTAGTCGACTTTGCAGTTCTGAGAATTTATTTTTCATTGACTGGATATTAACATGCAAAAAGAGTAGACAATTTTCATTGACAGCTGGCACTGACTGTCAGTTTGACACATCTTCCTCATTTCTTAGGCAACTTCTGCTGTTCATTTTCTTCTGGTTTTCCTCCCTATCCTGCTTCCAACTAAAAAATCACTCATATGAGTGGGAGGTACTGTTTTCCATTTGGTTGGCAAGGTGGTCACATTTTCTTTTTCACTGATTCTTATTGTATACACTGTCACTGATGTTGATTCTGCTGATGTACATTCTAATATTGCTCTTGCTGGAGCTACTGCTGATACTGTTATTACAGCTATTGTCACTGATGTTGGTACTGCAGTTGTTGCTGTTGTCACTTCTGCTCGATCTGCTGGCTGAACTTCTGCTATTGCTGTTGTTAGAGGTGCTGCAGCTGGCCTTGCTGCCATCCTTGTTGAAGATGGTGCTTCAGCTGCTACTAAATTTTGATCTGATGGTGTTTCAACAGCTGGTGTAGCACTGTATTGATTGGCTGGGTAGTACCAGTTAAGTGCCAGTTTCTTCTCAGATGTTTTATACTGTTTTCCTGAAATAGTATTAGCTGTTTGATTGGCTACTACCTGCTTTCCCAACTTGTTTAGATGTAGTCCATGTTCTGTATAAAATCTATGACCAATATTGTTTATGTGAGTAATTTGCAAATTTCTGAAACATTTGCAAATGCTTGTATACTGTTTTTCTGCCACTGTGATTTCACTGTTGACACAAAACCATTGAGGTAGGTCGTGCCTATGTGGTGAATAGCAAACCGGTATGTTTGTATGGGTGAGGTGGCTCAAGTATCTTTTCAGATTCTGTGTGGCCTCCTTAGTTTCATTTTTATTTCCATCGTTCGATCCCCCTAACAGAACAACAAAATCATTTGGATTAAGCTTTGCACACTCAGCAGGTTGTGCTACCTTCCCCACTTCTGATATTGGGGAATTTGGCTTAATAAAACAGATTGCTTTTAGCTGTTTACACTGATTAAGAATATCCACTAGTTCACGCCTGTGGCTGTCAGCCAACACTATAATTTTGCTTACATTATTTACGGTTTTTTTCGCACCAAGTTCTCTGATTTGTGTAGGACTGTTGTTGTTGTGGTCTTCAGTCCTGAGACTGGTTTGATGCAGCTCTCCATGCTACTCTATCCAGTGCAAGCTTTTTCATCTCCCAGTACCTACTGCAACCTACATCCTTCTGAATCTGCTTAGTGTATTCATCTCTTGGTCTCCCTCTACGATTTTTACCCTCCACGCTGCCCTCCAATACTAAATTGGTGATCCCTTGATGCCTCAAAACATGTCCTACCAACCGATCCCTTCTTCTGGTCAAGTTGTGCCACAAACTTCTCTTCTCCCCAATCCTATTCAATACTTCCTCATTAGTTATGTGATCTACCCATCTAATCTTCAGCATTCTTCTGTAGCACCACATTTCGTAAGCTTCTATTCTCTTCTTGTCCAAACTATTTATCGTCCATGTTTCACTTCCATACATGGCTACACTCCATACGAATACTTTCAGAAATGACTTCCTGACACTTAAATCAATACTGGATGTTAACAAATTTCTCTTCTTCAGAAACGCTTTCCTTGCCATTGCCAGCCTACATTTTATATCCTCTCTACTTCGACCATCATCAGTTATTTTGCTCCCCAAATAGCAAAACTCCTTTACTACTTAAGTGCCTCATTTCCTAATCTAATTCCCTCAGCATCACCCGACTTAATTAGACTACATTCCATTATCCTTGTTTTGTAGGACTGTACTTGTTAATTATAGTATTTCGCTCTTTGAAGCATTAACTTTATTCTTTATGTTTTTTCTGTTCTAATAATAATTCACATTGATGCTTTAAATTGTTTATTTCTTGAATTAACACAGATATAATTTCAGATTTATCACATGTGTTGCAAAGTTTTAGGCCTAAATTTTCATCGCCACATTCCCAGAAAATTCAGATTTTTTGTTTGCATTCCATATTCACACAGCTGTAGTGGTGCACTGACTTACATTTAATGCACAATACACCTTTAGTAGTTCACTTTTTCCTGCAGTAGCAGTGTGTTGTTATCGTCCTTTTATCGGTTTCTCTCTTAATGCTACACATCCTCAGTGGTTGTGAAGACATTGTTAAATCTTCAAACTCAAACAAGCTTGCACAGATTTTCAGAAATGTCTTTATAGCCTCTGAGGATGTCCACAGCGTTAAAAGATGCAGCAAAAAGCTTATAAACATGCCTTAGACTGCAGCCTAATTCCTGTGTAACTGGAATCTTAAAGGATGTATACACATTAATGTAGAGCACCCAGTATTTTAGCAGTAAATAAGGCTTTTAAATATAAACATATTTATGCAGTATAAACTTCAGTAGCAACAATCATTGAATTTAGTACTGCAACATGTCACAATTTTGTCTGAATGACATAAACTGGAAGTTGTCTAATACTTTCAGATTTGTGACATGTGTGAAAAGCACCTGAATTGTCTTCAGTATGAGCCTTGTCATTCTTATCCAATTTTGTGGATCTTGTAATGCTGTGAGAATGGTGATAGTAATAACTTGGTCTTGGTCTGCTTAGTCTCTTCAAAATTATTTCTACTCACTTCTCATTGCTGTACTGAATACAAAAATGATAGTTTATTCTGCACGCCCTAAGATAACATAATTGGTAAACTTACACTAAAGTGCCAAACAGTGTTTACTGGCAATTACATTGCACATGGCAGAAACCACCTAAAATATTGAAATTGTTACTTACAACCCCTTGCCCCCCTGTTGGTTTTCTTTATGGTGTGTCTTTCTGAATTGGTACAAATACCTATGCAGTAGGTAATACAGATGGAGATAAATGGCTGAGCACAAACTCCACTAATTTTATCAGAGGGAGATTCCAGAGTTTAATTTCAGGAGGCAAGTCTAGTGCTGCTAGTACACACACTAGCTAAGATTTAGAACAAATATTTGCTTCGTTGGTGAGGGGGTGAGAGAGTAGTAAGTGGGGAAGGTCAAATAAAGGGCTCATCAGACCCACCTGTAATCAGTGAAGGAGACAGATGGCGAGAGAGGTGTCAAGAGTAAGAGATGGCACATCAGTGTTGTGCCAATCTGTACAGAGGTAAGCACAGTGAGAAGTCAAATATAAGGAAAAGGAGCATCTTCTCAACTAGAATAGTATTCAGTATCTTGTATTCTCCTTGTTTACAAACTGCACAATTCAAAGACAAATTGACTTTGTTTGCTTGAGATTGATATGGAAATATAACACAGCTTCTAAGTTTGTCTCCATTTTGTTTTCTGATGTGATTTGCTGCTTGATTTCAGCAAAGACTTCCTGTGCTCCAACCACCACTGCATTCCTGAGGCCTGGGAGTGTGATGACAGCAATGACTGTGGGGACAACAGTGATGGAGTGGACAGAGTTCTGAATTTAAATTTGTTAAATGCCTTAACATTTAAACACATGTGGTATGTAGTAAATGGTGAAGACACACTTCTTCAAATGCTACCTGCTTAAAGACCCTTTAACATAGAAATATTGTGGCCATGTAATCAGCATCAAACCTACACATGGTTAATTCTTCAACAGTATTTTTGTCAGTATGTGATGTAAAAATAATACTTAATCATGATAGCATTATTTACCATTTTCTATTTAGACTACAACTTCACACTAGAAAAAGTCAGACTGGCAAATGTTGTCTAGTCTATAAAATAGTCTAGTCTTCGTAACCTCTTAGTTCATCCCTATGAAATCCCCAAACCACCTTCCCTACCCTCTGGCTCCTACCCTTGTAACCGCCCCCAGTGTAAAACCTGTCCCATGCACCCTCCCACCACCACCTACTCCAGTCCTGTAACCCGGAAGGTGTACACGATCAATGGCAGAGCCATGTGTGAAAGCACCCACGTGATTTACCAACTGACCTGCCTACACTGTGAAGCTTTCTATGTGGGAATGAGCAGCAACAAACTGTCCATTCGCATGAATGGACACAGGCAGACAGTGTTTGTTGGTAATGAGGATCACCCTGTGGCTAAACATGCCTTGGTGCACGGCCAGCACATCGTGGCACAGTGTTACACCGTCCGGGTTATCTGGATACTTGCCACTAACACCAACCTGTCAGAACTCTGGAGATGGGAACTTGCCCTTCAGCATATCCTCTCTTCTTGCTATCCACCAGGCCTCAATCTCCGCTAATTTCTAATTTCAATTTGCCGCCGCTCATACCTCACCTGTCTTTCAACAACATCTTTGCATCTGTACTTCCGCCTCAACTGACATCTCTGCCCAAACTCTTTGCCATTACAAATGTCTGCTTGTGTCTGTGTATATGTGGATGGATATGTGTGTGTGTGTGCGAGTGTATACCTGTCATTTTTTCCCCCTAAGGTAAGTCTTTCCACTCCCGGGATTGGAATGACTCCTTACCCTCTCCCTTAAAACCCACATCCTTTTGTCTTTCCCTCTCCTTCCCTCCTTCCTGACGAAGCAACCGTTTGTTGCGAAAGCTTGAATTTTGTGTGTATGTTTGTGTTTGCTTGTGTGTCTATCGACCTGCCAGCGCTTTTGTTTGGTAAGTCTCATCATCTTTGTTTTTAGATATATTGTTCCCATGTGGAATGTTTCCCTCTATTATATTCATATCATTAATTTGAACCCAACAATTACGTTTGTTATTGCCACTGTTGCATTTCGAAGTCTTTTCTGTCATCTTATTTCCTCCTTCTGTTTTTGCCAGTAGTTTCACTTTGTATTCACTTTCTCCTTTTTACCATAATCTACTACACAATTTTATCCCGCCGATATATACTCAATAATACGTAATACATAATAATACGTAACCCACTTCCAAACCATAACCAAAAAAAATTTTTTTTTCTCTTTCAACACTACCGCTGGTATAAAATCCACCGTTTCTAGTTCACAAACAGTTCCTTTCACCTATTAAACAAACTTTTCGGCTAGTTCTAATAACTTTTGCTTTATTTCCATTTCCTTTTTTCTCACATCACCGATCATTTTTAGCCGCTTCCCACAGGTTTTAACGTCATTATTTCTTCATCAGACAATTGTTAGCCTCATTTCCATAATCTGCCACCACCAAACCACTCCTTTTAATACATCTACACGTAGTTTTTTCGAAATTTTCCCGAATTTCTCCACCCTTTAACGTGTTTTGGCGGCAACACAACCACCTAACCTTTGTGCACATCGTTGTCTACCTACACAAGTTCACCACAGGATCAACATAGCCCAGCTCTAACCAACACTTTTTCGCCTTTTTTCACACCAGATCTCCATTTGCTTTCTAGTTCACCTTTATCTCTCCCCATATATTTTTATATTTATTTTCATTTTCATTTCAGCCTCATGTTACACTTTCCACCATCTAATACCATGTCACCCTCATAACACCTCCACAATGACCCCATTAAGTTTTATTTACATTCCCTCCGCAAACATGCCTTCGCCCTAGCCAGATTACACTCCCATATTTTATTTTCTCAGGCTTGTCTGACATTTGGCATCACCCCCAAAGGCCTCACACTTAAAGTTCCCATCTCTGGCTGCAACCCTTCTTTCCATCAGTCCTTATACCAGTTCCAAACTGAACAATCCATTGCCCTCACCCACCAAATCCTTCACCTACACATCAACTCAGCCAATCAACACACCCGTCAACTCCTATCCTTAATAAAAGTCCTCAATCTTTTCTCTCCCACATCCACACCGGCTGTTCAGAGCATCCTCCTACAGGCCAACTGCAAATTAGAGCAGCATGCCACCCTCCACCTTAAAAAACTATCCAATCTCCTGGTTTCCCACCTCCAGAAAGGCAACTCACTCACCCTTCACAACCTTTCCAGCAAACCTCAACCCCCTCAAATTGCACACAAACCCAGTCTCTCCCATCTACTCAATCTCCCACTTCCAGCTCCACTCCCTCCAAAACCTCAAAATTCCAATCAACACAATCTGGAACCACAACACCCCAATTCAGTAGTTAACCTTTCCTCCAAACCTCTCTCCCAATCCGAAACCTCTGTCCTATCCAAAGGCCTCACCTTCAGCCCCACTCCCAGATTCAACCAAACAGCCCTCGTCAAAGATTTACTGTCCTACACCCGTACTCTCTGCTGGAAATATCACTTTGCCACGAAGAAAAATGATCCTAATCCTACTCCTAATGATTCAACTCCCCAAGACACTATCCAAATTGAACCCTGCCTGGAACAGTTCCGTCCTCTGTCACAGCGGGACCCACCTCCTCTTCCTCAAAATCACCCTCTCCAAACCTTCCAGGAATTTCTGACTTCCAGCCTTGCCTCTCAATCCTTCTTAACAAACCTTTATCCTACTCCCAACATCACCACTGCTGAAGCCCAGGCTGTCCGTGATCTGAAGGCTGACCGATCCATCGTCATTCTTCCGGCGGACAAGGTTCCACGACCCTGGTACTTGATCGTTGGGAGTATGTGGCTGACGGACTGCGTCAGCTTTCAGACAACACTACTTACAAAGTTTGCCAAGGTAATCCCATTCCTGATGTCCAGGCGGAGCTTCAAGGAATCCTCAGAACCTTAGGCCCCCTACAAAACCTTTCACCTGACTCCATCAACCTCCTGTCCCCATCAACACCCCGCACCCCTACCTTCTACCTTCTTCCTAAAATTCACAAACCCAATCATCCCGGCCATCCCATTGTAGCTGGTTACCAAGCCCCCACAGAACGCATCTCTGCCTACGTAGATCAACACCTTAAAACCATTACATGCAGTCTCCCATCCTTCATCAAAGACACCAACCACTTTCTCGAACGCCTGGGATCCCTACCCAGTCTGTTACCCCTGGAAACCATCCTTGTAACCATTGATGCCACTTCCTTATACACAAATATTCCGCACGTCCAGGGCCTCGGTGCAATGGAGCATTTCCTTTCACGCCGATCACCTGCCACCCAACCTAAAACCTCTTTCCTCATTACCTTAGCCAGCTTCATCCTGACCCACAACTTCTTCACTTTCGAAGGCCAGACATACCAACAATTAAAGGGAACAGCCATGGGTACCAGGATGGCCCCCTCGTACGCCAAGCTATTCATGGGTTGCTTAGAGGAAGCCTTCTTGATTACCCAGGCCTGCCAACCCAAAGTATGCTACAGATTTGTTGATGACATTTTCATGATGTGGACTCACAGTGAAGAAGAACTCCAGAATTTCCTCTCCAACCTCAACTCCTTTGGTTCCATCAGATTTACCTCGCCCTACTCTAAATCCTATGCCACTTTCCTTGACGTTGACCTCCACCTGTCCAATGGCCAGCTTCACACGTCCGTCCACATCAAACTCACCAACAAGCAACAGTACCTCCATTATGACAGCTGCCACCCATTCCACATCAAACGGTCCCTTCCCTACAGCCTAGGTCTTCGTGGCAAACGAATCTGCTCCTGTCCGGAATCCTTGAACCATTACACCAACAACCTGCAAACAGCTTTCGCATCCCGCAACTACCCTCCCGACCTGGTACAGAAGCAAATAACCAGAGCCACTTCCTCATCTCCTCAAACCTGGAACCTCCCACAGAAGAATCCCAAAAGTGCCCCACTTGTGACAGGATACTTTCCGGGACTGGATCAGACTCTGAATGTGGCTCTCCAGCAGGGATACGACTTCTTCAAATCCTGCCCTGAAATGAGATCCATCCTTCACGAAATCCTCCCCACTCCACCAAGAGTGTCTTTCCGCCATCCACCTAACCTTCGTAACCTCTTAGTTCATCCCTATGAAATCCCCAAACCACCTTCCCTACCCTCTGGCTCCTACCCTTGTAACCGCCCCCAGTGTAAAACCTGTCCCATGCACCCTCCCACCACCACCTACTCCAGTCCTGTAACTCGGAAGGTGTACACGATCAATGGCAGAGCCACGTGTGAAAGCACCCACGTGATTTACCAACTGACCTGCCTACACTGTGAAGCTTTCTATGTGGGAATGAGCAGCAACAAACTGTCCATTCGCATGAATGGACACAGGCAGACTGTGTTTGTTGGTAATGAGGATCACCCTGTGGCTAAACATGCCTTGGTGCACGGCCAGCACATCTTGGCACAGTGTTACACCGTCCGGGTTATCTGGATACTTCCCACTAACACCAACCTGTCAGAACTCCAGAGATGGGAACTTGCCCTTCAGCATATCCTCTCTTCTTGCTATCCACCAGGCCTCAATCTCCGCTAATTTCTAATTTCAATTTGCCGCCGCTCATACCTCACCTGTCTTTCAACAACATCTTTGCATCTGTACTTCCGCCTCGACTGACATCTCTGCCCAAACTCTTTGCCTTTACAAATGTCTGCTTGTGTCTGTGTATATGCGGATGGATATGTGTGTGTGTGTGCGAGTGTATACCTGTCCTTTTTTCCCCCTAAGGTAAGTCTTTCCGCTCCCGGGATTGGAATGACTCCTTACCCTCTCCCTTAAAACCCACATCCTTTTGTCTTTCCCTCTCCTTCCCTCTTTCCTGACGAAGCAACCGTTTGTTGCGAAAGCTTGAATTTTGTGTGTATGTTTGTGTTTGTTTGTGTGTCTATCGACCTGCCAGCGCTTTTGTTTGGTAAGTCTCATCATCTTTGTTTTTAGATACATTTTTCCCATGTGGAATGTTTCCCTCTATTATATTCAAATAAAATAAAAACATTGATATAGACACTTCCAGTTTTTATCACTTTGAATAACTCAGAGTACTGGCAGTTCAAGAGAGCTCATTGACGTCTGGTGTTCATTAATAGAATGTAAAAGAGCTGTTAATTTCTGCATAGGTATTTAACACTTTTGACTTCCCACTTCAAACAGAAATACTAAGTTGATTTTGAAAAATTAAAATTCCGTTTTACCTTAGAATGAACAAATTTAATAATTTCAAAATTAGGTGCAGACAGAACGGCTGGTCAGTACATCGTCCAAATTCCAGGCTTCGTGAGTACACATTTAAGTGGGAAATATTGCCGATCTTTTGGAATTCTGCTGTTTGCTTTTGCCACAGGAAAAGTCAAAACTTGAAGGTTGTCATCAGTATCCCCTCTTGTCAGCCTGTCACACTTCGCTCCCTGAGGGAGGAGGCAACAGTTCTGAGAGTTGAGATGGTTTGTGCCACTAAACATGTTCATTCCCAATACTTGAAATTTCATATTCAAGAGGCAAGTCCTGACAAAGGATGTTGCTTCATTGTAATTTGTTTCAAGTTTTTCTTTTGTATTTGAGACTGCATTTAAAATCTTTACTGTTACCTTTACAAGGAATGCTCCAAGGAAACTTCAGTTAAAAGCTGAACCACTTAGAAATAGTCTGGGTCTAGAAAAGCAGCCATTTATACCATTATTTAAAAGATTACTGGAAGATTGTTGAGATTTTAAAGAGCAGTATACATGAAGTAAAACAGATCAGTTTTTATCTTTTAGTTGTGATTATAAATGTTACCATAATAGTGTACAGGTTTTAATTTTACAACATCTTTGCAAAGATTAGTATAAAATAGAAGTATATGGCATCCTTAGTGCAGTTTATGCTAAAAAGTAAAAATGTCAAATATGCCACTAATTTCACTGAATGGAAACACATTTAATACTACTCAAATGATGCTTTCATAAGTAGATAAACTTCAAACAAGCTACATATTTGTAAGTTGAAACATGTAAGTTATTAACCAATGCAGAACACTAATTATATGATTAAATTAAGATACAGAATAGATGTGTCAGCATGCTCATGAAATCTTCAGCAAAATGAGGTTAGTCATTCTGATGGTCTTCCAAGAACAACTTCAGGCAAATTTTGGAACAGTGGCTTCATGGTAATGGCTAACACTTGTGCCTTAACCCCTCCCCCCCCCCCCCCCCCCCAATCATCCACTGTTAAACCCAAGGTAATGAAGTTATATGCCTGTTTGACTTCCATTATTCATATTTTGCTGGCTAATCTTATTGTAAGATCATCCTTTAGTCAATGTGTTCATTAGTCTCATGTGAGGCACTTTCCAAAAAACTGCCATTCATTGGCTGCTAGGTGTTGGGATTGAGGCAAATGTAATGACCAGCATGGAATCTTTAGAAATGGAGTCATAGCTCTGAAACAGTTTGGTCTTAACCTAAAAAATGATCTAACACTATGTATTACTGACAAAAATATCCTAATCCAAAACTATTCAGCCCCCCTGCCTCCATCTACTGTCAGTGTGTGAAGCCTTATTATATGATAACTATAATTTTATGATCCATGAAATGCAGGCTACACTAGTGTATAAGAGCTGTTCCCCACCCATTCCCCTGACTAAAGCTTGGTACACAAAATGCCGCTAAAGTTTTAAATTCGTTTACAGTAGACTTAATCCCTAATGTAACCACATGGAAAGATTTTCATAAGATCAGTTCATAGCTTAATAGCGCAAGTTTAGCATACTCAGGAGCCAAAATAACAGACAAATTTTAATTGTGTGACAAAAATTTTGTGAAGTCTCCTAGTAGGAAAAACAGACTATAAAATATTTCTAGGTTTACATTACTACCAATATGATGTGGATGCTTGTATTGTCACTGAATTTTTCCTCTGATCAAACCTACTGGTTTGATTTTCTTCACTCCTTACCTTTGCAACACATTCTGTACATAATTGTTTTCCACTTCTGATCCTCACCATCGTGAATTGTTCACCTGATTCTGTAAACACTGATAGATCTTTGAACTCATCCCTATTACTTATATTCCTTGTAGTGTTAATTGTCCATCTACTAATCTCCTGTCAATCAGACAAGGACATTGAAATGTCCTAGCGGATTAACTGTGTGCTGGACTGAGACAGAAACTTGAGACCTCTACCATTTGCAATGTATTTACCTCCACATCTTTGTCTCAAAATATGTAATTTCGATGTCTGTTGTGGTAATCTACAGTCATTGATAGCATGCTTCCTAAGAAAATATAATTTCATGCATCTCTATTTTAAACATAATTAGCCATCGACATTATGACAGGACCAGGATCACAGATTGTTTACTGAAGCAAAATGGTTCAGTCTCAAATTTGCCAGATCTGAAGCTCAGCCATCGAGTGGCCACTGTTAAAATATTTTAGGTCAAATCACAGAAACAAAATTGAATATACTTGGTGTTTATAATTAAACTGCAGCCACTCAGATGTCCATTGTGGGTTGCAATTGTCTTATGTCAGTGAAACTGGTGAATATTTTATTGTTAATGTGGAACAGATTTATGCTGGAAAAATAATTTTTGGCCAGCAGGTGCAAATCTGGTACTGTGAATGCAAGAAAGATAACAGATTTTCATATTTAATGGATTAGGGATGCAATATAAGCAGAAAATCAAACAAATGAGGACTATCACTTGCACAATTTATTCTGAAGGAGCACCAAAAATGCCAAGACGCTGTAGTGCTGCACTTGGTGGTCAAAATTGGAACTTTTGCGAATGAAAATATGTTCCACATTAACACAATAGCATATCTACCAAGTTTTGTTGCCCCTGTAATAAAGCCCACACTGGACCTGAGTGACTAGCTACCCTTTAATTGCAAGCACCCAGTAACTTTACTGAGTACTTCAGATTACCTTTTGACCTACCTTACCATTATGAAAAATTCATCCCTATCACATCTGAGAGAGAAATACCATGTAAATATATAAAGCAAAAAATTTTACAGTAGTGTAACTTGTGGAAATAAACATGCATAGGAAACATGTAGCTTTATCATTTCCCCACAACATTGTCAAGATAAAGCTTTTGCTATTGGTAGGAACTGAATGTACAAATCTAATGCTTACTCCAATCTTGATAACAAGATGTAGTACAATGATACAATGGTCTTCCATGACCATAGCTCACACTTTCTCAGTGCCATTAATTTCAGCTCAAATGTCTGACACAGTGTTGTTTGGTCCTGTGATTTTTGACCATCTTTGAAGCAGTTGTACTACACCTTTTTCAAGAGTTGCTCATGACATTTGTCACCAGAACCATATTAGTGCTTCAGATTGCTTTGTACTTGTGTGTTGCCGAGGTTTCAGCAAAACTTGATGCAGTATTACTGCTCAGTGTTTTATTTCAAAACTTACTGGGGCCCGAATCAGATGTGCACTTGTCACTGGCAGTTTGCATACAGGTGATTTTATACTAGCAAGTAGGAGAATCCACATCTGCAGAGGAGTGTTCCCCATATCTTCAGTCAATATAGCCTTGCATTTCATGGTTCATGCAGGAAAGGTTAAATAGTAGGTTGGTTTTTTGGGGGAAGAGACCAAACAGCGAGGTCATCGGTCTCATCGGATTAGGGAAGGACAGGGAAGGAAGTCGGCCATGCCCTTGCAGAGGAACCATCCCAGCATGTGCCTGGAGCGATTTAGGGAAATCACGGAAAACCTAAATCAGGATGGCCGGACGCGGGATTGAACCGTCGCCCTCCCGAATGCGAGTCCAGTGTGCTAACCACTGCGCCACCTCTCTCGGTAAAGGTTAAATACTTCCACACTTCATACATAAGGCTGGCTGACATTTTTTAAACTTGCAAGATGAAGTGAATGCTTAATCCAATTCTAAAACTCACTTGGAATGATTTTGGAGATGTTAAAGAAACTTGGCAACAATAACTTCGAACATCTTCAGAATTGAAGTCTTGTTGTTGTGGTCTTCAGTCTAGAGACTGGTTTTATGCAGCTCTCCATGGTACTCTATCCTGTGCAAGCTTCATCTCTGAGTAACTACTGTAACCTACATTCTTTTGAATCTCTGTAGTGTATTCATGCCTTGGTCTCCCTCTACAATTTCTACCATCCGTGCCTCCCTCCTATACTAAACTGAATACTCCTTGAAGCCTCAGAGCATGTCCTACCAATCGGTCCCTTCTTCTAGTCAAGTTGTGCCAAAAATTCCTCTTCTCTCCAATTTTATTCAGTATCTCCTCATTAGTTACATGATCTACCCATCTAATTTTCAGCACTCTTCTGTAGCACCACAGTTTGAAAGCTTCTATTCTCTTCTTGTCTAAACCGTTTATCATCCATGCTACACTTCCATACAAATACTTTCAGAAAAGATGTCCTCACACTTAAATCTATACTCAATGTTAACACATTTCTCTTCATCAGAAATGCTTTCCTTGCCATTGCCAGTGTACATGTTATATGGCCTCTACTTTGACTATCAGCTGTTATTTTGCTCCCGAAATATCAAAACCATCTACTACTTCAAGTGTTCATTTCCTAATCTGATTCCCTCTGTATCACTTGATTTAATCTGACTACATTCCATTATTGTCATTTTGCTTTTGTTGATGTTCATTTTATTTCCTCATTTCAAGACACTGTCCAGTCTGTTCAATTGCTCTCCCATCCCACATCCTTTGCTGTCTCTAACAGAATTACAACGTCATCAGCAAACCTCAAATTTTTTTTTTCCTCTCTATGGATTTTAATTCCTACTCAAAATTTTTCTTTTGTTTCCTTTACTGCTTGCTCAATACACAGCCTGAATAACATCAGGGATAGGCTACAATCCCATCTCACTCTCTTCCCAACCACTGCTTCCCTTTCATGCCCCTTGACTCATAGCTGGCATTTCGATTTTGTACAAATTGTAAATAGACTTTTGCTCCCTGTATTTTACCCCTGTCACCTTCAGAATTTGAAAGAAAGTATGTCAATCAAATCGTCATAAGCATTCTATAAGTCTGCAAATGCTAGAAACGTAGGTTTGCCTTTCCTTACTCTATCATCTAAGATAAGTCATAGGGTCATTATTGCCTTACATGTTCCAACATTTCTACAGAATCCAAACTTATCTTCCCTGACATCATTTTCTACCAGTTTTTCCATTCATCTGTAAAGAATTCATGTTAGTATTTTGCAACTGTGACTGATTGAACTGATAGTTTAGTGATTTTCACACCATGGCCTTGTTTTGACTTAAGATTTTCAGTGCTCTGTCTAATTCTTCATGCAGTGTTGTATCTCCCATCTCACCATCATTTACGTCCTCTTCCATTTCAATAAATTTGCCCTGAAGTACATCACCATTGTGTAGACCCTGTATATACTCCTTCCACCTTTCTGCCTTCCCTTCTTTACTTAGAACTGGTTTTCCATCTGAGCTCTTGGATTCATAGTGGTGGTGTCTTTAATTTTCCTGTAGGCAGTATCTACCTTACCCCTAGTGATACTGGCCTCTAATCATTACATTTGTCCTGTAGCCACTCCCTGTCAATCTCATTTTTGACATGTTTGTATTCCTTTTTGACTGCTTCATTTACTGCATTTTTATATTTTCTCCCTTCATAAATGAAATTCAACACCTCTTCTGTTATCAAAGGATTTCTACTACCCCTCATCCTTTTACCTACTTGATCCTCTGCTGCCTTCACTATTCCATCTCTCAAAGCAACCTATTCATTTTCTACTGTATTTATTTCCCGTGTTCTTGTCAATCATTACCTAATACTCTCTCTGAAACTCTCTGTAACCTCTGGTTCTTTCAGTTTATCCAGGTTCAATCTCCTTAAATTCCCACCTTTTTGCAGTTTCTATGTACAGTTCATAACCAATAGATTGTGGTCAGAGTCCACATCTGCCCCTGGAAATGTCTTAAAATTTAAAATGTGGTTACTATATCTCTGTCTTACCATTATGTAATCTATCTGGAACCTCTGAGTGTCTCCAGGCCTCTCCCACATACACAAACTTCTTTCATGATTATTCAACCAAGTGTTACCTATGATTAAGTTATGGGCTGTGCAAAAATCTTCCAGGCAGCTTCCTGTTTCATTCCTTACCCCCAGTCCATATTCCCCTACTACTTTTCCTTCTCTTCTTTTTCCTACTACTGAATTCCAGTAACCAATGACTGTTAAATTATTGTCTCCCTTCACTACCTGAGTAATTTCTTTTATCTCATCACACATTTCTTTAATCTCATCATCTGTGGATCTAGTTGGCTTCTAAATATGTACTACTGGGGTAGGCGTAGGCTTAGTGTCTTTATTTGCTACAATAATGCATTCACTGTGCTGTTTGTGGTAGCTTACATGTGCTCCTATTTTTTTATTCATTATTAAACCTACTCCTGCCTTACCCCTATTTGATTTACTGATTATAACACTGTATTCACCACCTGAGCAGAAGTCTTCTTCTTCCTGCTGCCAAAATTTATGAATTCCCACTATATCTAGATTTAACCTATCCATTTCCCTTTTTAAATTTTCTACCTGCCTGATTGTGAGATCTGACATTCCACATTCCGATCTGTAGAATGCCAGTTTTCTTTCTCCTCATAACAATGTCGTCCTGACTAGGCCCCACCCAGAGATCAGAATGAGGGACTATTTTACTTCTGGAATATTTTACCCAAGAGGATGTCATCATCATTTAATGATATAGTAAAGCTGCATGCCCTTGGGGAAAAATTACGGCTGTAGTTTCCCCTATCTTTCAGCTGTTCACAGTACCAACACGGCAAGGCTGTTTTGGTTGATGTTACAAGGCTAGATCAGTCAATCATCAAGACTGTTTCCCTGCAACTTCTGAAAAGGCTGCTGCCCCTCTTCAGGAACCACATGTTTTTCTGGCTTCTCAACAAATACCCCTCCATTCTGGTAGCATCTACTGTATGGCTATCTGTATTGCTGAGTGATGCAAGCCTCCCCACCAATGGTAAGGTCCATGGGTCATGGGGGGACTGAAGTCTTACGTCAAGATATTTGTACTTGGTCAGGCACCACACCCTTACTGAGCAGTGTACCAAACAGTTGCTAGCCAGTACATTACTACGTTGTCAAACTGTCTTTTGCTTGATCACTGATCACCTGCTGAAATTCTCTGAGAATTGTTATATGCTTCCTTATTATGTAAAAGGTTGCCTTCCTGCGTATGTAGTAAGTAATGTCACAGTAGTCACTGGTTTTCCACATAAAGTTTATCAGGTACTTCACCCTTTATAGTCCACTGTGGTGTTGCTCAGAATCTCCCAAAAGACTGTAAACTGAATTGTCACCAACCTGGTTTATATGGTGACTTCATGTTGAATTTGGATTACATGAATAGTCTGTTAATAAAATATCATGACAGTCCCATCTATTGAGTTACTTAATCAGATATGCAAAGTCTTAAGCTGACAACCAATACTACCATGGTATTATGTCTGTGCTATGTCCAAACAGTTTCCAAGGCTTGGTTAGTTTGTCAAGAAATAAGTATTTTGTCTCTTTATGGTATGCAAAAAATTGATTGTACCTTGAAGTTAATGATGTTTTCAAGTTTTTTTCCCTTTTTTTGAGTTTCAGTGATGAAACAGCTGTTTACAGCTCAGTGATATCAACACTGAACACATTGGATTTGTCAAAACCATACTGTCAACTTCTGTATCAGATTTAATCTTCATATATCATATAACCACAAATTTTATATTTGCATAACTGTGCTGAATTTGTAACTTCAGTGATTTTCTTGTGATCTTGCCACCCACTGGTTAAGACTGAAGTTCACCATCTATCTCCAGGAAAGCTAGACCTGTCCTCTCATGTGAAATAACTGAATTATGATTAGAATAGTCACTATCAAAATGAAAGGTCAACAAAGGCAGTTCCATCTTTACAGCATAAACAATTTCCTTGTACTGTTAGGATCATTACTCTATTTAAGAAACAAGCACTAGTTTGCCATGAAAAAACATACTGGGCCAAGATACAGAACTCTTGTGGCCAAATCTTGTGCAGAAAGTGCAGCTTATAAGGACCAATAAAATAAGAAACTAGAAATAGGACATACACGCATACAATCTGTGCCATCAAATCTGTGCATCCTAATTTTAAAGAGGAAAGAGGTATTGGCTTTAATTGCTTTATTTACAGAAAATTACTCTAACAAGTTTCTATTCATAATCACTGGTGCAGGAATCATTGTCACCATGTGTCCATAGAGCATAGTTCTCAGTTAATTTGTGATCATTTCAATTTTTCCACCAGTGCTTGTGGATTATGGAGTCCCAGGCACATTTCACCCACTCAGAAATCTTGATTTTCCAGTCTGTGTGAACTTGGTATTTTCATCTGCCATCCATTATGCATATTGCTGTTTAAGTGCAGCTTAGAATGACTGATTACTATGAACATGTAGTGGTTGCAGGACAGATGCTACACCTCCAGGGATAATGAATCAGTTTTCACTTTTTGTAACTTATCTTAGACTACTTCCGTTAAATGTTCATGGAAGCTGTCCAGGACCAACATGTTCCATAAATCCAGTAACATCAGGGTGATGTTGCCAGACATGGATCATCCAGTTGACCAGAGCCATTGTTGATCCACTCTTTTGGATTTGCTCTCACCAATATGTCTTCCACTGAAATTTTTGGAGTTGTTTTCCTTTAAAATATCACGTAAGGTGGTAGCTTTCACCTATCACCAGTTACACACATTACTGTAAATCTTAGCTTCTTATTGCCACCAGTTCCTATCATGATGCTGTATTCCACTTCCCTGTTCAATATTGTAGAGTGGCATCTCAGAACACCCTGGCATTTGATCTGTGTTACCAATTTGCAATAATATATAAGAATGTTGACAGTGCAAATTCAAAAATGGTTCAAATGGCTCTGAGTACTATAGGACTTAAGTTCTGAGGTCATCTGTCCCATAGAACTTAGAACTACTTAAACCTAACTAACTTAAGGACATCACACACATACATGCCCGAGGCAGGATTCAAACCTGTGACCATAGCGGTCACGTGGTTCCAGACTGTAGCGCCTCGAACTGCTCGGCCACTCCGGCCGGCCAGTGTAAATTCATCATGTAGTGATGAGAAGTCAGTTTTCCTCATCACCTGACCGCCATAAAGTGACAGTAGTTTTCTTCCAGCAGTCTAATCCATTTAATTGACAGTGATTGGCATACCGGGCTCACATTTGGGAGGATGAAGGTTCAAACTCACGTCTGACAGTCCTGATTTAGGGTTTTTGTGATTTCCCTAAATCACTTCAGGCAAATGCCGGGATGGTGCCCTTGAAAAGGCTGACTTCCTTCCCCGTCTTTCCCAAATCCAATGGGACCGATGAGCTTGCTGTTTTGTTCCCTCTCCCAAATTGACCAAGCAGCTGACCATTTCATTGATCTGATGTAATCAATTTTTCTTACATGAATTTCAACTTTAGCTTTGATAATGATAGAAGCTGAAGAAATGAATTAAGATTTGTGCCATGGCTGGGACTTGAACGCTGGTCTTCTGCCATATTAGGCAGGTGTATGGCTAACACAGATGCATGGACTACTGTAGTCCAGTGCTTTCCTAACACAAATTTAAATTCAAACCTTCACTGGCTATTTAAGAAGGTAAAAATGGGCTGAAGTTGTGAGTAGAAGTTAGTGTTAGGAAGGGCAATGTACTAGTGTGGTGAGTGGAGCTGCTAGACGTAATGATGGTGATGTGATGGTCAGCACAGCTGCCTAACAAGCAAGAGTCCCTGGTTAGTCCCAGCCGTGGCACAAATAGCTTCATTCCTTCAGCTTTTGTTATCAGTTTCAACGGAAAGAACTTAACAGCCAGGCCTGTAGTAAGATAGCAGTGTGCTCTGTATATCTTATTGTTGCAATGTTTTGAGAAAAAATTGTACTATTTCTTGCTGTTTAGCAGAAGGAGAAGCTGTCTTGCTGTTCTCAAAGGCTGGGTGTACTTTGTGTGGAATGAGGTGTAGAAGCTGGTGGCAGACAGGCAGCGGAATGCGGCAGGATTGGTTTAAGATGGGCTGTGGATGTGTACTGGACAAGTGTGCAGTGGAGAGGCGGCCATCTCCGGCGGTAGAGGAGCATGGGTGGGGGAGAGGGGGGAACAGATGTTCATTGAAAGAATCACAACTGGTTATCAGATGAGGATCTATGGCTATGGTGATGGACAGAGGTTCACCTTTGCAATCAGGCGGGAAAGGTTCTCAGAGCCCAAAAAAAGCTTGTCAGGTCAGGTAAAATGTCAAAGATTTGATAATGGTTTTCTTTGAAGGATTAGTTCATCATGAACTGTTAATCAGTGGTACTATTGGGACATGTTGTGACAGGTGAGAAAATGTGAGAAAGAAATTGCGTCAAATGTGGAGAGAGAATTCATGGCTCTTGCATCACAATAATGCTCTCACACATTCGTCCCTGTTGCACAAAACGAAATCACTGTGTTGCCTAATTCTCCATACTCCCCAGACCTGGCCACTGCAGACTTTTTATTTCTGAAGTTGAAAACACTGTCAAAAGGACTAAGATTTGCAATGATAGATGAGTTAAAAATTTGCATATGGTACTTTGTGTGATATAGCAAGAGTCATACTAGGACTGCTTCTGGAAGTGGAAAAGATGTTAGGAGTGGAGTATCAATTGTGTAGGAGTATTTTGAAGGAGGCCACGCACAATAAGTATAAGGCAAGCATAAAAATTTTGTGGACCAAGTTCTGGAACATATTGAATAGACCTGGTATACTTATGCAGTGGACTTGCGACTAAACTATTTTGAAATCTGAAGTTATTTCTGTCTGTATCTAGCTATGAAGTCTAACCATGTATTTCACAACTATGTCTTGTGAACATAAACCGTGGACAGTGAATATGTTTATCTTTTGCCACTGGTGAGCACTTGTTACTCAATTGACGAACTGTCATCACTATCAGTATCAAATAAAATAACATTATTCTTCACTTTCTCAGCCCCAAAATTTAGTGTCAAACTCAGGATTACTTGAACAGTACAGGAGAGTCAGAAAGAGCATGTTTCGAGTATCCAAAGCTGCACATAGTAAAGGTATCTATTGCCAACCACCCCAACTGAAATGAGAACAGCTACAGTACCAATGTAAACCAGACACTCTCTAGCAGCCAAACACTCGACTACCAATGCTGAAACAGACATAGCCAGGATTTTATTTTTTCAAATGTTTGTTCTTAAGTTGCCCAACTGGACTTAGGATTTTAAGTTTCTGTCAAATAATACAAACCAGAACTTGGGGGTTTTGTGCTGAGGGGTTAAACTTGCTGAGCTCGTTTGAGTTTGTAATAAATACTAACAAAGAGATAGAGGGGCTGGCCAGTACTTACCTCAGCTCAGTACAGCCGATAGATACACATAACCTCAACTCCTTTTCGAATCTGAATTTCACCTGGTCCTTGTCCAAAACCCAAGCCACCTTCCTGGATGTTGACCTTCATCTTGTTGAAGCTCAGATCCACACCTCTGTCCATATCAAACCCACAAACAAACAACAGTACCTTCACTCTGATAGCTGCCATCCATTCCACATCAAACGCTCCCTTCCCTACAGCCTAGGTATAACCCTGTGACAACCATGCCTCCATCCTTGCTACCCTCCCTGTTTTCCTTTCCCTGTCGCCTCATTACCTGGGTTGTGAGTAACTGAATCCACTTTCCCTTCTTCCCTTTCTTTCCCCTCTCTCCTCCCTGATGAAAGACAATTTGTTCCGAAAGCTAGGAATGTAAATTTTCGGTTCTGGTTTTTTTTTTTTTTTTTTTTTTTTGTTTTTTGTTTTTTTTTTTTGTATCTATCGGCTGTACTGAGCTGAGGTAAGTGCTGGCCAGCCCCTCTATCTCATTGTTAGTATTTGTTTCACATCTTTATATGAGATTTTCCATTAATCATTGAGTTTGTAATAACTTTGTTACTGGTGTCTCTGAAGTTGTCAGCATTGGACATGTCTTGAAGCACAGTTTAATGCCCATAAAACAAAAGTTAAAGTATACAAATGATGGCTGTACAGCCTACAATTAATGGGTTAATGAGATAACACATCTGAAAGTTTGTCATTCAGTATGCATGTAACTGCAAGAATAGTTCACAAAACATTCAGTTTATAAAGCAACATGAATTAGTATCTTCATCAGCTGTACTTTTACTGATTGTATTTAGCCAAACACAATTTTATAGGGATAATACATCTCAGCTTGATCAAATGATAGACCATAACTAAGATGTGGGTATACAATCATGAAATTCTAGTTACAAAACTAATGCTGCTGTTCATTCACACCTCATAAGCTCACTGCACATCGATCCAGCTGATGTCACGGCCTCAGTGAGACCTCCCCTCTTCATCCTTTGTGTGTTTCAGGTAGCCTCAAATTCCAAGCCAGCATCCCCCAATACTGTGAGGGTTGTGGAGTTGAGTAAAATAAGTTAGCATTATTTGTCATAGGTCTTGGGTGCTGCAATTGTAATGCAGAAAGGTTATTTTAAAACATTTGTAAATCCTAACATTAACTGTCCCTTGATTTTTGTAAAGGATAACTAGCATCATGTGTGGTATTTAAAATGTATGCTTTCTCTTAGGATGTACAGCTTATATTTTTTCTATTACAAACTGCAAAATGGGTGTCAATGAAAAAAATTTTGAGATTGCATGTGAGCTTTGTTGGAAACCATTAAGTACTCTTTCTCAAGTTCAGGATGAAAGAAGTCCAGGTATTTGTGCAGTGACAATTCAATGGTCTCAAGACAGTTTCTAACTGTAATACATCTTTGTTACTTAAATATAAGATTGTGCCTCTTAATGAACAGATTATGATGGCATTTTAAATTTTACAGTTAAGCATTACATTGCACAAAATATTGAAAATCAAATTCTTGTTGCCACTATGCTGGGACTGGTACCAGATGACATGATAATAAGATGTCACCAATGTCTCTTAATGTAAGTGGTTTGTATGCTCAGACGGTGCAGTTGGTTTTAAAAATGTAGAGGTGATGACTCTTTCCCCCCCATTTATTGTGGCCACATATCCCCCAATAGTATCGTAGATGAGTATACACAGGAATAATGTGAAATTGAAATGGATATTTGACAAGGTGAGTTTTGCTGGTTACCTAAGCAGGACTCTGAAATGAGTGACTACTGTTAATTAAGGGACGATACAAAATCCAAATTTATGGAATAAAGGTCTACCACCCTCCTTCTATCCATCGGTAAGTCATTGGCAGAATCCAAAGTGTATCTTACTACTTATATTATTTTGGTGATGAGTAAAAAATTCAGTAGTCAATCTGTAGAATTTTTGTAGTTTAATTCTTCAGAGTATTTGCAACATATTTATCAATTACCATATTGCTAAAAGGGTCCTGCTAATCAGTGCCCCTTTAACTGTCTATTAGCTATTCTCAGTGGACTTCTCCTTAGTTACTGAAATAACATGCAGATAGTTTGAACTCAACGTATTGTCTATAATATACAACCCTAGATAGCAGACTACATCTGCATGCATTCCAGTCAAAGTATACGTCCATCAGAGTCCTTAAAGATAATTTGCACAAATATGAACATTTTTTTTTGTGGTGATCATTTCTTTGGCAACGGGGAGGCCATTCTCTCCCTGACCTTCACCCTCAGCACCAAAGATCAGACAATTCCACCCAGCAGATAGAAGTGCCTGTTTATGGCTCACCTCACTGATAGTATGGGGCTGGTAAAACTCTGACCTGCACAGATCATAAAACATCTCTCAAAAGACGGCTGCTTTCTATTACCTGTCATAACTCACAAACGTCTTTGATCGGCTAAAGCAAAACAGGAAAGTGGGACATCTAATACCAAAGTGTCACATTTCAAGGCAGAAGTCTAGAGCTTCCATGTTTTATGGTCACATCGGATTATGTAATTCAGATAGTAAACACCAAAGAAAACCAAACAAAAAACTAGACTTCATGAATATAGAAAGAAAATGGTAATATCAGCTATGAGAACAAAGCTGTTCTGTCAGTTGTCTCAAGAGTTTGACCATAATTGAAATTAAACCTGTTGTACCTTTACAATGTATATCTTGGTTGCAACTATTATGGTTCTACATTACATGAGTCAATTGCAGCTTATCCAAAACGAATTTTTTTCTCAATTTACTGATAAATGCTGATTGCTGAGTTCAGGATTAACCTTGCCTGGTATTGTGCACTTTATATTTTGCTGGATTACCGCCCTCCTGGAGTTAACTCCATGCAATTACAAAAGCCATGCAAGAGAAACATGGAGGCTCATGATCTACCTAGATTCAATCAGACCAACATTCCCAACCTTTCCAGAGCAAGTCACGTACATAACATTGCTCTGCGTAGCATTCTCCTCATTAAACTTTATTTCCATTGAACTCAAAATGACCTTCCACTCAAATCTCTTACTGATCCATTTGTTCTCCTAGTAATTACCAATCCTAAGTTCCTATACACACACACACACACACACACACACACACACACACACACACACACAGTGTTTTTTGCAAGATATGCATCACAATCTTTGTCTGGGCACTGTTTCTTGTCCCAAGCTAGTTTCCTTGATCTTTATGCTGATATTGTGTGGCTTTCTCTGGTTAACAACAATGTACACTACCATTCCACTGACTGTTACCTGTTTTACATAACAATGAAGTCCAAAACTTAATCACATTCCTGATTTTGTATAAAGTTAAAAGCAATGAAGTACAGCCCAAAATTTTTGCTCTTAGGAACCACCTAGATCTGAATTTTCTGAAATTCAGTTCTCCTGAAACCATGTTATACAAAACTGGCTATGAAACCTCTGGAAATTTGAGACTGTGAACTGTTGGTCCTCTTAAGGTTCGCACCCATCACAAACCAAATCTTGAGAAATCAGAGATGGTTAGCCAGGTCAAATTTCCACAGCTGACAAGTACTCAACTGTATTAACGATCATATCCCACATGACGAGTGATTCAATTTTTGTAGATGTTATAAACTTCTAAGACTTGGCACATAAATGAAACAGCTGCAAATGGTGTCTAAATGTGTTCAAAGTATGCTGAGAGTAGACATCTATTCACACTACAGTGATGTTCACTTTTCACAAGTGGGCTTTATTTAAAAGATAGTCCCATAAAAGTAAAAATGAATTGATGGTGGTTATAATGCAAAAGGTGGAATGCATATCAAAATAAAAAAAATATATATTGCAGCAGGACGTTAAATTTATTAAAAGAATTTGAAGCAAGTGATGGTCTCCTTCTTTGACAAGCATATTTAGCATGCTTGTCATTGTGTGAACAATGTTCAGAGACATTTACCTTACTGAAAATGTTGTTTAATTACCTCAGGTAATTTCTGCAATTTAGGAAATGTAACCTGATCAGAGGACTGCCCAAACATTTCATGAAGTGTGACCTGTAGCTGAGAACTTTATTGTCTCCAGGTGGAGAAACCTTGTAAAGATGCTGGCTGCAGTGATATTTGTATGCTGTGTGCTGGTGCCTAAAAACTGCCCTGTGGACAAGGAACTTGTTTTTGATCAGCACTCATGCTGAGGTCAGACACAAAAGAGTTAGAAGGCAATTTGTATTGTAGTTGAAACTGCAATTTTAAATTACAGTGATACCACTGACAGCTTTAAGATTGCATTTAAACTGGCTTAGTGTGTGCTGCTTCACTTGTGTAGATGGTAGGGTCTGCACGGATTTCTTTTTTTCCTAATCATACTTTTGTTCACAAATTAAAACACTTTCTATTCTTGCCACATTGATAAAAGCCATAGAAGCATAGTATTTTCTCAGTGTACTTCTGACCTAAAGATTCTGGTAGCAGGAGTCAATAGTTCTTGTTAGTGATGCCTTTTGCATTCTTGTAGAGATATTTCCATAGAAACGTCAGTTCCCAGCACAGATTTGCTTATATCTGAGACGTGAAATAAAATTTTAAATAGGTTTAACTTTAAAAATTGTTCAATATAATACTTTCTTACTAAAGAATATCCACGATGGAATGAAACATTATGAAAAAGATAGTTGCTACTTGCCATTTAGTGGAGATGTTAAGTTGCAGATAGGCCAAAAGACAGTCTTTCTGTTGTGCCTATCTGCAAATCATCATCTCTGCTATATGGTGAGTAGCAACTACCCTTTTCAAATTCCTAAATATTTTCTTAAATTCTCATCCCCTATTTAACTCATTTGGGGTTTACATGAATTTGTTATTTGTTATGGTCAAATACCACCGCCCATAGACAGAGAATTAAAGACGTTTTAATAGTTACTCACTGTGTAAAAACTCTCAGCCAATATTGCAGATGTTACATTTCAAAGAATGCTGGAACACACATTTCTTAAGTTCTGACTCAGGAACGAAACACAAATTTGCATAGGTCATCTTGAAAACTGCTTGAATAGTGACATATTTTCAAAAGTCTTTCATTCCTGTACCATTTTCTTAGTGGTGGAACTTCAAAGCATCCCTTCTTAGACACCTACTGTAAAAGATAGACATCCTCTTCAAATTTAAAGTTTGTCCTTAGTGGTTCGGTCTGGGCAGTGAGTCGGGACATTGCGTTCATGTGTGGATGTGATCACTACAGTGTGAACAAGGCACTGTGTTCTACTGGTGCTTGCAACATCTGGTAAAAGTTACAGCTGTTCTGTAGAAGGAAGTGGTGGTGGTAGTGGCTGGAACCACACAATCCAGGTGGAGCACCTGCTGCTGGACCGGCAGACACAGTCCGTTGTTCTGGCCAGGAGTGTCCGAGGTGTTGACGTAGTCATCTGCAGCTCCGTGGATGGCAAGCAGTCTCTCACAGTGGCGGGCCCGGCTGGTGTCGCCACACGTATGTCGGCACCTGATGCCGCTCTCCACACAAGTCTGCTCTAAAAGACTCCAGCTCCACAGGGCTGCTACTGCTTGTCTTCCCGGAACCAGTTTGCTGCAGGTGTGACTTTGATACAGTTCATCTCAATCTTCTTATCTAATCTTACAAGGGAACTTTATGGACTCCATTCTTACATTCTCTTCTTACTTAAAGTTATTAAAAGATAATGTGTGGATATCAATATCCTAAAGCAGTATTATGGAATTAAATATTTCACAAATGTAACTAGAACGAATTTTTTTTATACTTAACAGCACTCAGAAGACTTGAACTAGATTTTTACTGTATTTGAGTGGCGTCCCACTGGATTACTAAGCTGGTATCCACACACTGAATGTCAAATCCTGTAAGGCCAGGAGAAGCAGTTGTTGGGTCTTCAGGAAAGCCTCCTCCATGCGGCCCATGAAGAGGTTGGCGTAGGACAGAGCCATCCTGGTTCCCAAGGCTGTCATCCCTTGACAAAATTCTCCCCACACCACCCAGAGCTGCCTTTCGTCGCCCCCCAAACATCTGTAACATCCTTGTCAAAACCTACGATATTCCCAGACTACCTTCTCTACCCAGCGGTTCCTACCCCTGTAACCGACCCTGCTGTAAAACCTGCCCCATGCATCCCCCCACAACCAGCTACTCCAGCCCCGCTACTGGTAAAACATTCACAATTCCAGGCAGGGTCACATGTGAAACAACACATGTTATTTATCAACTGACATGCCTGCACTGCACAGCCTTTTACATCGGTATGACAACAACTAAACTGGCTGAGCACATGAACGGACACAGATGAACTGTCCGCCTAGGAGATGTCCAATACCCAGTAAGGGCATCTCCAGCATAATTCTAGGGACCTAGGAACCTGCTACACCATATGTGCCATTTGGCTTCTCCCACCCAACACCAGTCCCTTGGAACTGCGGACATGGGAACTTGCACTCCAACACATCCTTTCATCCTGCCACCCACCTGGACTGAACCTACGTTAGCCAACCTCACTCCCATTTACTCTTCAGTCTTCTCCTCTTTCCCTCTCCCCTTCAGCCATTCATGCATCTTTTCATCCTACATAGTTGTGTTTATCTTTATACTATATACCTCTTTACTTCTGTATGCATCCTCTTTGGTTTGAAGCTGGTACAGTACTTACAGTACAGTACTTTGGCTTCCCTCTGACAACCATACCTCCATCCTTGCTACCCTCCCTGTTTTCCTTTCCCTGTTGCTTCATAACCTGGGTTGTGAGTAACTGAATCCACTTTCCCTTCTTCCCTTTCTTTCCCCTCTATTCTCCCTGATGAAGGAAAAAAGTTCCGAAAGCTAGGAACGTAAATTTTCTGTTCTGTTTTGTGTATCTATTGGCTGTACTGAGCTGAGGTAAGTACTAGCCAGCCCCTCTACACCTTCGTTAGTATTTGTTTCAAACTATTTATTGTCCATGTTTTACATCCATACATGGCTACACTTCATACAAATACTTTCAGGAACAACTTCCTGACACTTAAATCTATACTCGATGCTAACAAATTCTCTTCTTCAAAAAGGCTTTCTTTGCCATTGCCAGTCTAGATTTTATATCATCTCTACTTTGACCATCATCAGTTATTTTGCTCCCCAAATAGCAAAATTCCTGTCTCATTTCCTAATCTAATTCCCTCAGCATCACCCGACTTAATCTGACTACATTCCATTATCCTCTTTTTGCTTTTGTCAATGTTCATCTTATACCCTCCTTTCAAGACACTATCCATTCCATCCAACTGCACTTCCAAGTCCTTTGATGTCTCTGACAGAATTACAATGTCATCGGTGAACCTCAAAGTTTTTATTTCTTCTCCATGGATTTTAATACCTACTCCAAATTTTTCTTTTGTTTCCTCTACTGCTTGCTCAATATACAGATTGAATAACATTGGGAAGAGGCTACAACCCTGTTGCACTCCCTTCCCAACCACTGCTTCCATTTTGTATCCCTCAATTCTTATAACTGCCATCTGGTTTCTGTACAAATTGTAAATAGCCTTTCGCTCCCTGTATTTTACCCCTGTCACCTTCAGAATTTGAAAGAGAGTATGCTAGTCAACGTTGTCAAAAGCTTTCTCTAAGTATACAAATGCTAGAAATGCAGGTTTGCCTTTCCTTAATCTAGCTTCTAAGTTAAGTCATAGGGTCTGTATTGCCTCATGTGTTCCAATATTTCTACGGAATCCAAACTGATCTTCCCCGAGGTCAGTTTCTACTAGTTTTTCCATTCGTCTTTAAAGAATTCACATTAGTATTTTACAGCCGTGACTTATTAAACTGATAGTGTGGTAATTTTCGCATCTGCGAACACCTGCTTTCTTTAGGATTGGAATTATTATATTCTTCTTGAAGTCTGAGGGTATTTCGCCTGTCTCATACATCTTGCTCACCAGATGGTACAGTTTTGTCAGGACTGGCTCTCCCAAGGCTGTCAGCAGTGCTAATGGAATGTAGTCTACTCCCGGGGCCTTGTTTTGACTCAGGTCTTTCAGTGCTCTGTCAAACTCTTCACGCAGTATCATATCTCCCATTTCATCTTCATCTACATCCTCTTCCATTTCCGTAATATTGTCCTCAAGAACATCACCCTTGTATACACCCTCTATATACTGCTTCCACCTTTCTGCTTTATCTTCTTTGCTTAGAACTGGGTTTCCATCATAGCTCTTGATCTTCATGCAAGTGGTTCTCCTTTCTTCAAAGGTCTCTTCAATTTTCCTGTAGGCAGTATCTATCTCTTCCCCTATGAACCATGGACCTTGCCGTTGGTGGGGAGGCTTGCGTGCCTCAGCGATACAGATGGCCGTTCCGTAGGTGCAACCACAACGGAGGGGTATCTGTTGAGAGGCCAGACAAACATGTGGTTCCTGAAGAGGGGCAGCAGCCTTTTCGGTAGTTGCAGGGGCAACAGTCTGGATGATTGACTGATCTGGCCTTGTAACATTAACCAAAATGGCCTTGCTGTGCTGGTGCTGCGAACGGCTGAAAGCAAGGGGAAACTACAGCCGTAATTTTTCCCGACGGCATGCAGCTTTACTGTATGGTTAAATGATGATTGCGTCCTCTTGGGTAAAATATTCCGGAGGTAAAATAGTCCCCCATTTGGATCTCCAGGCGGGGTCTACTCAAGAGGACGTCATTATCAGGAGAAAGAAAACTGGCATTCTACGGATCGGAGCATGGAATGTCAGATCCCTTAATCGGGCAGGTCGGTTAGAAAATTTAAAAAGGGAAATGGATAGGTTAAAGTTAGATATAGTGGGAATTAGTGAAGTTCGGTGGCAGGAGGAACAGGACTTTTGGTCAGGTGATTACAGGGATATAAATACAAAATCAAATAGGGGTAATGCAGGAGTAGGTTTAATAATGAATAAAAAAATAGGAGTGTGGGTTAGCTACTATAAACAGCATAGTGAGCGCATTATTGTGGCCAAGATAGACACAAAGCCCATGCCTACTACAGTAGTACAAGTTTATATGCCAACTAGCTCTGCAGATGATGAAGAAATTGATGAAATGTATGACGAGATAAAAGAAATTATTCAGGTAGTGAAGGGAGACGAAAATTTAATAGTCATGGGTGACTGGAATTCGTCAGTAGGAAAAGGGAGAGAAGGAAACATAGTAGGTGGATATGGATTGGGGGGAAGAAATGAAAGAGGAAGCCGCCTTGTAGAATTTTGCACAGAGCATAACTTAATCATAGCTAACACTTGGTTCAAGATTCATAAAAGAAGTTGTATACCTGGAAGAATCCTGGAGATACTAATAGGTATCAGATAGATTATATAATGGTAAGACAGAGATTTAGGAACCAGGTTTTAAATTGTAAGACATTTCCAGGGGCAGATGTGGATTCTGACCACAATCTATTGGTTATGAACTGCAGATTGAAACTGAAGAAACTGCAAAAAGGTGGGAATTTAAGGAGATGGGACCTGGATAAACTGAAAGAACAATTGACAGGAATGGGGGAAAGAAATACAGTAGAAAAAGAATGGGTAGCTCTGAGGGATGAAGTAGTGAAGGCAGCAGACGATCAAGTAGGTAAAAAGACGAGGGCTAATAGAAATCCTTGGGTAACAGAAGAAATATTGAATTTAATTGATGGAAGGTGAAAATATAAAAATGTAGTAAATGAAGCAGGCAAAAGGGAATACAAACGTCTCAAAAATGAGATCGACAGAAAGTGCAAAATGGCTAAGCAGGGATGGCTAGAGGACAAATGTAAGGATGTAGAGGCTTGTCTCACTAGGGGTAAGATAGATACTGCCTACAGGAAAATTAAAGAGATCTTTGGAGAGAAGCGAACCACTTGTATGAATATCAAGAGCTCAGATGGCAACCCAGTTCTAAGCAAAGAAGGGAAGGCAGAAAGGTGGAAGGAGTATATAGAGTGTTTATACAAGGGCGATGTACTTGAGGACAATATTATGGAAATGGAAGAGGATGTAGATGAAGATGAAATGGGAGATAAGATACTGCGTGAAGAGTTTGACAGAGCACTGAAAGACCTGAGTCGAAACAAGGCCCCGGGAGTAGACAACATTCCATTAGAACTACTGATGGCCTTGGGAGAGCCAGTCATGACAAAACTCTACCATCTGGTGAGCAAGATGTATGAGACAGGCGAAATACCCACAGACTTCAAGAAGAATATAATAATTGCAATACCAAAGAAAGCAGGTGTTGACAGATGTGAAAATTACCGAACTATCAGTTTAATAAGTCACAGCTGCAAAATACTAACGCGAATTCTTTATAGACGAATGGAAAAACTGGTAGAAGCGGACCTCGGGGAAGATCAGTTTGGATTCCGTAGAAATGTTGGAACACGTGAGGCAATACTAACCTTACGACTTATCTTAGAAGAAAGATTAAGAAAAGGCAAACCTACGTTTCTAGCATTTGTAGACTTAGAGAAAGCTTTTGACAACGTTAACTGGAATACTCTCTTTCAAATTCTGAAGGTGGCAGGGGTAAAATACAGGTAGCGGAAGGCTATTTACAATTTGTACAGAAACCAGATGGCAGTTATAAGAGTCGAGGGGCATGAAAGGGAAGCAGTGGTTGGGAAAGCAGTGAGACAGGGTTGTAGCCTCTCCCCGATGTTATTCAATCTGTATATTGAGCAAGCAGTAAAGGAAACAAAAGAAAAATTCTGAGTAGGTATTAAAATTCATGGAGAAGAAGTAAAAACTTTGAGGTTCGCCGATGACATTGTAATTCTGTCAGAGACAGCAAAGGACTTGGAAGAGCAGTTGAACGGAATGGACAGTGTCTTGAAAGGAGGATATAAGATGAACATCAACAAAAGCAAAACGAGGATAATGGAATGTAGTCAAATTAAATTGGGTGATGCTGAGGGGATTAGATTAGGAAATGAGACACTTAAAGTAGTAAAGGAGTTTTGCTATTTAGGGAGTAAAATAACTGATGATGGTCGAAGTAGAGAGGATATAAAATGTAGACTGGCAATGGCAAGGAAATCGTTTCTGAAGAAGAGAAATTTGTTAACATCGAGTATAGATTTAAGTGTCAGGAAGTCGTTTCTGAAAGTATTTGTATGGAGTGTAGCCATGTATGGAGTGAAACATGGACGATAATCAGTTTGGACAAGAAGAGAATAGAAGCTTTCGAAATGTGGTGCTACAGAAGAATGCTGAAGATAAGGTGGGTAGATCACGTAACTAATGAGGAGGTATTGAATAGGATTGGGGAGAAGAGAAGTCTGTGGCACAACTTGACTAGAAGAAGGGATCGGTTGGTAGGACATGTTTTGAGGCATCAAGGTATCACAAATTTATCATTGGAGGGCAGCGTGGAGGGTAAAAATCGTAGGGGGAGACCAAGAGATCAACACACTAAGCAGATTGAGAAGGATGTAGGTTGCAGTAAGTACTGGGAGATGAAGAAGCTTGCACAGGATAGAGTAGCATGGAGAGCTGCATCAAACCAGTCTCAGGACTGAAGACCACAACAACAACAACAACAGTATCTATCTTACCCCTGGTGAGATAAGCCTCTACATCCTTACATCTGTCCTCTAGCCATCCCTGCTTAGCCATTTTACACCTCCTGTCGATTACATTTTGGAGACGTTTGTACTCCTCTTTGCCTGCTTCATTTACTGCATATTTCTTCCTTTCATCAATTAGGTTCAATATTTCTTCTGTTACCCAAGGATTTCTAGTAGCCCTCATCTTTTTACTTACTTCATCCTCTGCTGGCTTTACTACTTCATCCCTCAAAGCTACCCTTTCTTCTTCTACTGTATTCCTGTCAATTGTTCCCCTATGCTCTCCCTGAAACTCTGTACAACCTCTGGTTTAGTCAGTTTATCCAGTCCCATCTCCTTAAATTCCCACCTTTTTGCAGTTTCTTCAGTTTTAATCTACAGTTCATAACCAATAGATTGTGGTCAGAGTCCACATCTGCCCCTGGAAATGTCTTACAATTTAAAACCTGGTTCCAAAATCTCTATCTTACCATTATATAATCTATCTGAAACCTGCCAGTATCTCCACGCTTCTTCCATGTATACAATCTTCTTTTATGATTCTTGAACCAAGTGTTAGCTATGATTAAGTTATGCTCTGTGCAAAATTCTACCAGGCAGCTTCCTCTTTCATGTCTTCCCCCAAATCCATATTCACCTACTACATTTCCCTCTCTCCCTTTTCCTACTACCGAATTCCAGTCACCCATGATTATTAAATTTTCGTCTCCCTTCACTATCCAAATAATTTCTTTTATTTAATCATACATTTCTTCAATTTCTTCGTCATCTGCAGAGCTAGTTGGCATATAAACTTGTACTACTGTGGTAGGCGTGGGCTTCATGTCTATCTTGGCCACAATAATGCATTCACTATGCTGTTTGTAGTAGCTTACCCACACTCCTATTTTTTTATTCATTATCAAACCTACTCCTGCATTACCCCCATTTGATTTTGTATTTATAACCCCATATTCGACTGACCAAAAATCTTGTTCCTCCTGGCACCAAATTTTACTAATTCCCACTATATCCAACTTTAACCTATTCATTTATCTTTGTAATTTTTCTAACCTACCTGCCCGATTAAGGGATCTGATATTCCACACTCCGATCCATAGAATGCCAGTTTTCTTTCTCCTGATAATGACGTCCTCTTGAGTAGACCCCGCCTGGAGATCCAAATGGGGGACTATTTTACCTCCGGAATATTTTACCCAAGAGGACGCAATCATCATTTAACCATACAGTAAAGCTGCATGCCGTCGGGAAAAATTACGGCTGTAGTTTCCCCTTGCTTTCAGCCGTTCGCAGCACCAGCACAGCAAGGCCATTTTGGTTAGTGTTACAAGGCCTGATCAGTCAATCATCCAGACTGTTGTCCCTGCTACTACTGAAAAGGCTGCTGCCCCTCTTCAGGAACCACACGTTTGTCTGACCTCTCAACAGATACCCCTCCGTTGTGGTAGCACCTACGGTACAGCTATCTGTATCACTCAGACACGCAAGACTCTCCACCAACGGCAAGGTCTATGGTTCATGGGGGGGCTTAATATCTTATACATTGTAAAAGTAAACATTTCAGGAGATGTTAACATGGAAGGAATGCAAGACTTCAGACATCAAACTCAAGATTTCCATACTAACATCTTGTCATGGGATAACAGGGTTGACTATACTGTTCCTCAAATCAGTGTGCAAGAAGTCATGGTATCTTGCGTGGTCAGTTATGATTCATGCTGCTAGTTTTCAACTCATAGATGTGACTAGTAGGTCTGGTTGGCAATAATTAGACTTCAAATTCAGATGTTGTTTTACTCATTTAGCCTTATGGTAGTTCTTAAAATTTTGTACCAGAGATGCCCAGATTTAGCCTGATAAAGTGTTAAAAAGTTCAGTGTTTTGAGAGTGAAGTATACATGCTCACTGTTAGTCTGCCTTATCAGTTCTGCTGATTATTGGGTCTCTTTTGCTACATGCAGCCTATTATGTTAACCTTATGTGTGGACCCTACTTAAATCCAACCAAGCAGGTGGAAAAACAGGTTCCTCATTGAATTTGTGTTGCAAGAAATATCTGAACCTTTTCTGTTAACCTACAAGAAAAATAATGAAAGTGAATGTAAAAAATTTAACCTTAATATTACTGTTTCTAGACATGCTAATAATGAGTGAAAGTGGAGAGAAGAAATGGTTCTGCATGGCAATGTCTACTAATTTAATTAGATCACTTCTCAAGAAAGGAATTGGGACAATTACAAGCTTGTCATATGGTGAGTGGGGTGGACTGTTTAACTGTGTTGTTGTAAGTAAACAGCAATTTCTCCTGACTAACAAGTGACATTTGCAGATCCCTATGGTAACAATGTGTACTGGAGCGATTCTGAGCTCACAATAAGCAGGAACACGAAGGCGGTGGTTGTGCTGTTGAGAAGCACGGAGGCCAACTCATCACTGAGTGTAGACTTCATCCCAGATCAGGGGTATGTATCAGCTGCAAGGATAATCCGGGCTCAGTATAAAGAGCTGTCCACAAGGTAGTTTGCTTTGTCTACTTGTAAACATGAATGTGACTAAACACATAAATTGTTGGCCAGTACAAACCTTCACTTGGATATTATGTGTTTGTGTTCATGGCTATGGGCAGTTCTGATTTTGTCTTCTTGAAGGCAGTTTCTGGTCAGAAGTTCATAACTTTCTGCTTACCTTGAGTGAATTTCTATTTTGTTATCTGGCAGTAACAAGATCTTGTCGCTGACTTGGGCAGCTGGTTCAATACTACTTTGCCCCTTTGAATTCTGACTTAACAGGATCTACCATCAAAGAACCAGAACACTTTCATTTCCTCCAGTTTTTAGAGCATACAAGTATATGTTCTCAGAGACGCAGATGCGTTTTGTGACATTTTCAATTTTCTACAAGTTCATAAATTTAGAATTGTTTCAGAGACTGGTTTTAATGATGACAGAGTATTACTACAGGCTGCTATAGAAGCTACCAATCTAGAGATCCCAAATATTCCTCAAAGTTGACATTAATTCAATCTGGTGTGAATTTTCCAGTTTAGACAACGTACTTTATGAAGTGTCCTCTCATTGTACCTTGTATCTTAGATGCTCCTCACTCACCATTATAAAGCTTTCCCCTAAATAATGCTACACTATTAATGATTAGCATTCTTTTGGTTACTAGTTATGACAGAAGTATGAATGAAAAGGATTTGTATTATTGCCAGGACATTTCTTTTTGGGAAAGGACACTCGCAGCATTAAAGTTGTAAATGAATTTTATGTGCTTGCTGTGACAATGTTAGTGCCCTGAATCATAAGTGCTATAATGGCCTAACTTCTAGTCTGCTATTGATGTCCATTTGAATGTATATGCTTCGCAATGGCACTATCAATTTAAAGCCTCAGAGGCTCGTTTTGTTCTGCAGCTGACCACTGGAGTGTGTGATGGATTTTTTGTTGGTTGTATTCTTAGCTGTGAGGTTTGTGCAGTTCTTAACAAACTGGGACTGTGGCTTTACTATGCCAGTTTGCCCCCTTACTGTGCTGAATAAGTGGCACTTCGTGTGTAGTACACACTAAAATAACAATGCTATTGTTTGCTTGTGTACAATAAATGAAAACAAAACCTAACACTCAGCTGAAGGTGTAGAGATGTTGTGCTCTCATCTGACAGTTTGTTTTAAAATAATTCAGTAACTTCTGTTTGATTGAAGTAAGATGTGTAAAATTCTGTGTACAGTCCTGATCTGACACAAAATTATGAACTTAGGTCAGCAGTACACTGCTGGAGGCCAACACACTAGTACTGCTCATTCATGAATGTCCTCACTTCAGAAATGTCTGTGTTCATGTGGCATGTCAGCTGGTATCAACTACATTGGTTTGTCTGGTGAATCACTCCACATCACATGAATTAAGAGCACTGATTAACAGATGGAGACTAATTTTGTTCACACACGTTTATTACTCCAACTCAGCATTAGCAGCTTTTTCAAAGTACGCCCCTCTATATAAAATGCACTTTTATAGCATCTCCAAACACATAGTGCAAGCCATTTTTTTTTGTCAGGTCCTTGAGAATCCTCACTTTTTGAGCACTGCTCACTTCTTGAGCACTACTTCATGTACACAAATGAAAAGCCCCAAAGTTTTGCCTTCAGCAATAGGAATTAAAAAGAAAATCACAGGGTGGAAGATTGGGGCTATAATGTGGATGCAGCACCAGAAACTGCAAGACTTGATTTGTGACATCAGGCCACACATTGTCATGAAGTTGTCATCCAGTCTGAGACACTTCAGAGCTTTCCTTGCAGTGTTCTCCATCAGTTCAGCCAATACCGATGTGCAGTATGCTGCTGTAGCAGTAGTGTGAGGGAACTGCGTGCTGGTAGATCATTCCAGGACTTCCCTGCAGATGGAACAACATTCAGCTATCTTGTGCTGTTGGAAAACTGAGCAATTTTCTCACTGTGCTGGCTCATTTCCCTTAAAGATCGCAATGATGCATCCAAACCGTGACTAGTCACTGTTTTGTGGGATAGCTGGTATCTCAAGATCCTGCCACTTTTTCAGCATCTTTTGAATGCTCTTGGATGATAAAAGTAAATCTGTAACTGTTCATGCTGCCCTTCTTTGTGTTATGTTAATATCCTGCTAGCAGTGTTTAGTATGGGCCCCACACAATTCAACAATCTTGTAGAATGTTTCTCATGTATTTATGAGCTGTCACTTAGGAGACAGGCCCATTTGTAAGGTACAGGAAAAGCAGTGTGTGTGTGTTAACACCATTCTGTGCCCCAAAAGAAAGTTTACATCTGGTATCTGAAATAGTCAGCTAATTAAAATGTTCATACTCTCACTGTAATTGTGAGAGACATCTGCACTTTGTGGAAAGTGCTCAGTTCTCCACACTACATAAACAATTCACTATTGCTATAAAAATTTGTGATAAAGCAATCTGGTATTTTGAGTGCCACATTGCTGCTAACCTGAAAGTTGAAGGATGCTTCAACTGGATGTCAGAAATTTTTTTGTGTGCTCATATATGTAATAGATGTCTAAAAGGACTTCAGGTGTATAATATGAAATGAAAATTAAATGCAAGAGAAGACTGCAGGTTTTTATTTATGCAACCGGCTCTGATGTTCCATGATACCCATGTTCAGGCCCCTTGACCAGTGTAAATTGACAAGAATCTAGTCTTGTGTACAATCCTAAGAGGCAACGCAATTAAATAACTGGTGTCCACAGATCTCTGGCTTACACAACACTACCCCTTGTTCATCAACCAACAACTGACATTCAGGTTTGAATGTTGTCCTAAGAGTTGTCCCTTGATGGATGAAGGGCTTGTCATGTAAACCAGAGATTGACAGACATGGATTATTTAATATTGGCTCCTGTTGTGACTGCACACAGGATTGGACTCCTCCCAGTTTACATTGTCAATGGGCCTGAAGTTCATGTAATGGAACGTGAGAACTAGTTTCATAATTAACATACAAAAGAGATGGCTGCAGAAGTTTTAATTTTCATTTCGTAAGTTAATTTGTGGCATAAACCTCTGTACCACTAAGTTGATAGTATACTGTATACTGCAATGGTTAGATAAAAATGCTGTACATCAAGTGGATCTGTATGGCCACAACTTTGCTTTAGTTACCTGTGCATCTCCTTGTCATGCTTGATGAGGTTGGAGAAAATCTGTTACGCTGAAAGTTGTACACTTTGATGTGAATCTTAGTCTTGCACTGATGTTGGACTAGGTAGAACTTAATTGTTCCCCATAATGAGATGTCTGATGTGGCAAGGTCTGGGCTTATAGTGCCCATTTTAATGCAGCTGAAGAGTCAATCTATTGGCCTCAAAATTGTTGCATGCAGAAACTCTAGTACCTGAATAGTTAGGTGTGCTGTTGTAATTGTGGGTCATGGCTCCTGTGTCATTGGCCTGAGGAGTCAACAAAGTTTATAGCACATCTGAATAAGAATTTCCCTTATGTAGACTTCAAAAGTCAAAGTATGTTGACATCTTGGTCCATATCAAGTGACGTGAGTTCTTTTCTGACTCTTGCACATCCTGAAGGTTGTCCTTAGGCCAGAAAACAACAATCCTCCTATGTGAACTGCAGTAGGTCACACATTTGTCAGAAAATATTCACTATGTAGCAAGGCATGGAATTTGTACATTATGCAACTTGCTGCTCTCAGGTAATTAAAACACATTTCATTATGCTTAGAATTTTCAAATATTTTGTCATATGCATTTTTGACCTCATTACTGTTTCAACTGACATATTGTGAATAAATTTCTTTGCTAACTGCTCAGTTGGTCGAGCAATGGTAGCATATGTTTCCTTTCCCATATTAACCACATCATCTGTCTGACACTGCCTGAAACTAAACCAAGTTTATCCAGTTCAAATAGGTGTACTTTAATGTGGTCCTGCTAAAGTAGTACCTACAGGCATTTATCTCCATCTGCCCTTTCTGAAGCTGCTTGATCACCCACGCACATGGCATTAGTGACTCCTAAAGAACGTAACTGTATTGGCTCTGTGTAAATGTGTTGGCTTTATAGCTGAAACAGTGAAAAAACCCACATTGCAGTAAAGCCGAAAATGCTTCTCCTAGCCTTCTGTGTGGATATATGCATTCAATAGCTATTTCAGCTATTTATTGGCATATTTGTGAAATGTCAGGAGGGGACAGGGACTTAAGATATGCTTAAATTGATTACCTGTAAACCGGGTGTGTTGCACCAGCTGTGAAGGTTTGAGTGCACCTTCCATGTGACAACAGGTGGATGACTATGGTAAAGAATGAGTAGTATCAGACTCTGGGACTGTGGTTCATCTGTTTTAAGGTGTCCCAAAGGCTTACATTCAGTGAGCACAAGCTTGCTAATACCAGGGAACTTGGACCCTTCATACACAGGAAGCTGGCAGAATGTGTGTTTCTTGCTGTGCTCAGACCTGCACCACTTATTAATGTTAATTCAGTACCTTGTCTGCAGTGCTGCGTTCCTAAAAATAATAGGACTCGCCAAAAGATCCTGTGATGTGAAGTATTACTCACTGCTGCACATGTAGATTAGCCTTTTGGCATTGGTTATCCCCAGCATGCCTGTTTTCATCCCTACTTTGATGTAATTTTTGGGGTTCCCTTTATTTAGCAGAGGTCCTACAACTCAAATAAACATCAGATTAGATTTGCAAAAAATTTAACTATGCAGTGATGTCAAAACTGTATGAATTGTTCTTTCTCTGATGTACTACAGGGAGTACATCACCACAAACAAACTGGTTTTAGGTTTTCAGGAATCTTCTCTCCACGGTGTGCAGAATGTCTAAAACCTTTGGTCACATTTGAAAATTTTCAAATATTCCTAATTTTTTTGCACTTCTAGCAATGGGCTTGCAATGTCACAAGGCCATTTCTTAATGTACAAAATATTGATATCTTCCATGAAAGATTTGAATTTTTTCATTTGAAATTAGCCTTTTCTTCATTGTCACTAATGCTCTGACAGAACTGTTTACAATTAATATGGGAAGCCGTCTTGCTTGATTCTCTTCTAGGAACTAGTGAAATGTTTTTCAAATGCCCTTCTGTAATAGCTTTCTCTGCTTCCTTCATTCAAGCACCTGGCTTTCCTTAAATTGTTCAATGGCTTCTACTGACCTCATTATTGCACTATATGATGGAATATACACCAATGTCCTTTCATAGGTACTGAGAAAATACTGATCTCCAAAAAATTCCAGAAAGCAGTACACTGTTACACACAAACTTGGGGCTCGATAGTGTTTTCTGCAAGCTGTTGAACTCTTTCCTCATACTTCATTTTATTTTTTCATCTCATTTGAACATCTGTTAAAATTTATTCACAGTACCTTTTTCAAAATACTGATAATCCTATATTTGAATATAAATTATTTATGAACTACTATACATGCAAACCATGAAAATTTTTCCATGTTGCTAGATGTTTTGTTTTTAGATTCTTATAGAGCATTGAGAAGCTATCATTTTCCTATGGCCAGTTATCACTTTTCCCAAAAACTATATAGCCATAATTTTTATCTAGAGTGTTCAACTAGCAAAATGCAATTATTTCCACAATTCATTAAAATAGTTTTGGAGGCCTCATTTTTCTGTTTGTTAAATGTATACTTCTATTTAACTATACAAGTTTAAAGCATACTTTCTCTAAACCTTTTCGTGGATTTTCAGAATCATGCACACTGTTACATCATAAAATAGTTCCTGTAATGTTGCCATTTCTTAGTTGTACAGTTCAGTGTTAAACTTCTTTACCTAATATATCATTGTTGCTATCTTCTGTTTAATAGCTAAATTGTAGTAGATGAGTATTTTACATATTTATAGTTTTTGTAATTCATGCATCTATAAACAGGCATCATGCACAAAGCATCACACAGTTGCCAATACACAAATCTATGGGTCAAGACCAAGCAATGAACTTATGCACAATCTATGTTTCTTTGCATAACTTGTCAGTGCCCCACAAAGAAATTGTAAACATGCAGTTTTCAGAGAGTTTGAATCAGGTATTTACTATGCAATCTATCTTAGTATTACCACATTAAAACAATGTTAAGAATCTCAGATTATGAGATGGGAAAAACGTGTTGAACTATTGAATAAAAAACTTAGTAAATACTGTTATATATTAAGAAAACTTAAAGAAAACTGCAATTTTGAAGAAGTAATATGTGCCTGCTGCTCTTACATACATAGTAATCTAAGATATGATATTACATTTTGGGGGAATACAGGTTTCACAAAAAGTTGTTTTAAGCTCCAAAAGAGACCTATTCGTATTCTGAAGGGTGTTGCCTACAGAGGTCCATGCAGAGGACTCTTTATTCATGTATGAACCAGTATGTTTCCAGAAGTCAAATCAAGAATTATCTTCTCTAAAGGGTGAAGTACACAGCTATCAAACCAGAACTAGGCATGATTTCCTTAGAAACATACATTCAAAATCCCTGTACAAAAATAGTGAGATGTATCTACCCGCAATAATGTTTAATGCCTTACCAAAAGAAATAAAAAGCATACATATATTTAAAAAAGAATTAAAGAGGCTAATATTAGGTCAAAGTTTCTATAATATTGATGAATTTCTTTGATATCTAAACAGATAGTGCTCAGCTTTTGATTTTTTTGCATAAACCTTAGGTTTTTCCAACTTTCATGTAAAAAGAAGACAAAATATGTGAAGTGTAATGAAGAAAATATTAAAGTGTAACTAAGAAAATGTTATTTTCCTTTATGGTTTTTTTTGTATAATCCTTGTAATTTTCTTTCTCATCTTGCACATAAAAAGAAGACAAAATATGTAAAGCATTACTAAGAAAATGTTATTTCCCTTAATTGTTAAAAATATAAATCATGCTCTCTCTCTCTCTCTCTCTCTCTCTTCCTTTCTATATCTCTATATGACAACTCCTATATCATTTATATGATAAAATGGATGATAATAAATTGAATTGAAACTTTTCAAGATGAACCACAAGAACTACAAAATGTGAAAAGTTATCAATATTACAACATGAAGCAGAAACATTCTGCAGTATCCATGAATTTTCAGAAATCATCTCACTAGGTTCTCTTTCTATAATTTTCCACAACACTTAGGCATGAAAATTCCTCTTACCTGTAATGTTCAACACAGACTAATTTTGACTTTTCCAGTATGTAGATAGATGATAGTGTTCTGTGTAGAGTCATAAATGCATTCAAATATTTGATAAAACTCTCGGCCAAGTTGTTATGCTGAAGTCCACTGTTAATTTTTAAAGTTATCCTTAGAGTCATCAGTTCGTGTTTAGTGCATTTAAAAAACTGTGCGGACTGGTGGCCATTGCCTACTGTATTTCTGTGGATAAAAATCATAGCTAATACAACAATAACTTTGAAACCTGCAACTCAATTATATTCATCTTAAAAATGTTAATGAAATGTATTTTACTATCAAAGAGCAACTATGCAATGTAAAGACATTCTTTGTAATTATGGACATGTCATTAAGATTAATAAAGGGCTTGGTACAAAGACTGACTCCTACTATTGTCTCTGCTGTTTAAGAATTAAGTCGTTTAGCTATTCTGACACACTAGGTAGTGATGTACATATTTTCTTTTGTAATATATGGCCAAAAGTGAATTTCTCCTCTTCCTATTCAAAACCTTTCCCTTCCTGTGGAAATATTTAAGTAAAAAATAATTTAAAGTGAGGTGTGTAGAAGATGGTCCATCTGGCTTTCTTCTGCTGTAATGGCACTTCAGTGGCCATTGTTGTTGTTGTTGTGGTCTTCAGTCCTGAGACTGGTTTGATGCAGCTCTCCATGCTATTCTATCCTGTGCAAGCTTTTTCATCTCCCAGTACCTACTGCAACCTACATCCTTCTGAATCTGCTCAGTGGCCATTACACAATATTTAATTAGATATTAAATATTGGGCTTCACTCTTAATATGATAAGTGCTTAGAATATCAATAGTTTTCAAACATTAACATTTGCAAAGTTAATTTTATCAGAATTTTTGTGGAACTGCATGGATAGATTTAACTGCAGTAGGTAACAAGGTTTAGGTTTGCTTTGCGATATCTTTCAGTTTACAATGGAATTTATTTCTGTCAAGGAAATGCTTAACCTCAAATGAAGCCAGATTGCTATAAATGAAATTATGTATTGTGAGTGCAAATCCTTACACTATGTTGGTGGTTGTATCATATCTTTGCAACAACTAATTTAATGGTCAATAAGAGTAATAGTTTCATGCTACTTCTGATTATCTTCAAGGTAGCCACAATTTTTGCTAATGTAATTAAACCATTACAAACAAAACTGTACCCATTTTTACTAATATTTGTGCCTGCATTACCATCAGCATATTTGTAAACTGCATTTATGAGTGTGCAGAATATATGCATTGCCAACAGTGTATTAAATATCTTTTACTTTTTTCTCAACAATCTCTACCACATCTTACCTTAAAATCAAAACCTTTTTGTACGAAAGAAGAGAGAGGGAAAATGAAAGGCTCTGCTTTGTGATGGGATTTATGCAATAGTGTTCAAGCAAATGAATGGAATGACTACTGCACAAGAGGCAGTATGTTTTCTTAATCATTCAGAATTAGATCAACAGGACCATATCAGAGGAGGGAGTGTAGGCGGATGTTGTCTCCCACTTTTGCCAATGGGTACACCATCCCATTGTCATTTACTATGGAGAACATTTGTGAATACAGTAATTAGTTTCATTGTCTAATTATTGTGAATGCTGGGTTCTAACTCTAAGAATATTAACTGTTCAGTCAATTTAGCATTGGTAAATGGCCCAGACAAACAAAAAATTATGAACACAAGGTGCATGGGGTCAGGTATGTGCCGTGCTTGTGTACATTACCACTTTTGATACTCATCGTGTAACATGATCCATGAAAATTCATGACAACTCCCTTCTCAGTGCTTACTCACACTGATGTTGCATTCTATAATGCTGTAATCTAACTTCACTCTTATCTGAAATTTAAGATATAAGAAGACATTAGTACGAAGGTGAGTCAAATGAAAACCTTAAATTTGTAATAACAAATCGAAATTTTGCTCCGTTATCCTGTAAGTTGGTAATCGTGCTACAAACAGCATGCAGAATGGCCTGTAGGTGGCAGCATAGTGCAGATGCACACATACCATTGCAGTATCAGTATAAAAATGGCTGCCCCACTTGCGGCTTGTACCAGGGAAGAACAGCCTTCTGTTATTTGGTTTTTGCATAGTGAAGTTGTGTAACCCATTGTAATTCATTGACAAATGTAGGTTCACTACAGTGATGCATGTTTTTCACAGCAGGAAGTCTACAAATGGAGTAGGAAGTCTGCAAATGGTGTGACTTCAGAGGAAGATGCTCCTCGTTCATATCAGGCAGAACAAGTGGTAACTCCACAGAACATTGCAGCAGTTGAAGCCACAGTGAAGGAAATCGCCGAGTGACACTAAATGACATTTCAGAATGTTTACAGATCAGTCATGGGTCAGCACACTACATTGCGCATGATGTGCTCCAGTTTCACAAAGTGTCTGCAAGATGGGTGCCACAGCAGCTGACTCCTGAAATGAGAGAATGACAGGTTGATGCTTGTGAAGAACTTCTTTGGCACTTTGAAATAGAAGGAGATGGCTTCCTTGCAAGAATCGTTACTGGGGATGAAACTTGGGTTCACTTCCACCACCAGAAATGAAGATAGTGAGCAAGGAATGGCGCCATTCCTTATCACCAAAACCAAAGAAGTTTTGAACAGAATGATCAGCAGGGAAGGTTATGCTGACTCTCTTTTGGGATGAAAAACACATCATTTTGGAGCATTACATGCCTAGAGGGACCACTGTCACCAGTGAATCATACACAAATCTCCTAAAAAATCATCTGCGGCCTGAAATCAAATCAAAGCGAAGTGGATTTCTGTCAGTAGGTGTCCTTTTGCAACATGACAATGCAAGGCACACGACTGCTCGTACAACAGTTGCAACAGTCACAGACTTGCATTCTGAGTGTCTTTCTCATCCATCATACTCACCAGACCTTTCCCAAAGTGATTTCCATATGTTTGCACCACTCAAAGATGCAATGGGAAGGTTCTGATAAAGAGGTATGCTGTGTGGTGGATGAGTGGTTGCATGGACTACCAAAAGAATTTTTTTCTAAAGGAATTTATGCACTTTGTAAGCGCCGGAGGACTTGCATTGAGCATGGGGGAGATTATGTTGAAAAGTGATACAGCTCTGTACCACTTCTACACAATAAATAACATTTTTAAAAAAATATTTAAGGTTTTCATTTGACTCACCCTCATAAGATAACAACATTTCCTGCATCCTTATGCTGATACTGCATCTGCAATTTCAGAACATTAAATGTCACATATTAATCCCCTACTACAATATTTTGCAGTAATCAGTTGAGCTATTAATTTTCAGTCATTTTGTCTGTCATTTGTGTATTTATAGTCTGATTAACAGCTTCAGTCATCTGTCATGGCAGGATGGGATGAGTATTGTTTTAATTTTCTTGCCAGTAAGGAGATAGTCACTGAATCAAACAGTTCTGTTTACCTCTATGGCTCTTTGTGTAACTTGCCTGTTTTCAGCCCTGATATATTACATTTTTAAATAGGTGTATAAAATGTCCTAGTAATTGAAAGGTGCCATTTTTCAGTATGAAACAGTATAGCGCATTATTTCAGTGAGTTTGAGTCTCAGCTGCAGAAAATTGACTGCACAGTTCAAAGAATGAAACTGGTAACCACACACTTGCACTGTATATGAACAGAATGAAAGAATGAGTAAATCACAGGGAGTGTCCGTATCTAAAGTGTAGTTTACTTAGGTTGGTTCAATCTGTGGAAGTAAACAAGCTCATTTAACATCACTGATTAATATTCATAATTGTAGGAATTCCAAAGCCCATTTAATTGCACGCAGACAAAGAAAAAATAATGCTGTGAATAAGCTTGTAGCTGAACAGCAAAAATACAGTTTTCAAAAGTATTAAAAATGTTTCACACAGCTAATTTTGTAGCTAAATCTTAACCAAATTTGGTCTTCCAAAACATTGTAGATTTGCTAATTCAAAATAGGATTCCAGTATGTGACAATGTATGTAAATGACTGAACTTCAAAAAACATATGCAGGGACAATAGATCTGAACTTTTAAAATTTCTAAGTATGGTTTTTCTTCAGGGTATTTGAATGACAGCTGGAGCATGTACTGATGGTGTTAATGTAGTGCTAGATAAAAATTTTAGTGTTTTATAACTATTTAAGCACAAGTATGATAAGCTACTGAAATGGATTTGTGCCAGTGCGTTGAATTGATTAAAACAAGAAATTTCCTGTAAATATTGTGTATGCATTGTTGCCAAAATCAGAAAAGGAAAAATTAAACTGGCATCCTAAATTCTATAAAACCAATAAGAAGGTTCCTCCTTGCTCTGACAGTTTCTATTAGCAGCATGTGACATCTGCCTGAGTATAAAAATTTCCATTATGAACCACAAATAGGGGTGCAGAAGTCACATGGAAATTATTGAGACTTCAGGTACTCTGGTTCTGAATTGCATGATTCATCCTACAGTTGCCATTACTGTTAAGCACAAACATTAGAAATTAAAACATACAATAAATGTAATAAGCTCTAGTTTCCCTGAAGATTTTCTGAAAGATGTTATCAATCATGCAGAGTTCTGTAGAATAAATCCTCCTAATCTCAGTTGAATTGTCTCAGAGGATAATGCAGCATAGAGTGAAAGTTTCCTAGCAGTCACATTTCTGCCCCCAAGGAATATTTAGTGTCAGGTGGCAGAAGTTGTACATGTAGAAACACATTGTAGTAGAGTGTGAACATCTGCTGGTATTGACCAGCACGTCTTCAAGAGGCTCGCAGGATCCACATCGGTAACTTCTCTGGGGCATGATCTGTTCTGGGCCATTATGGCCAGTGCACGTTGTATTTAGCTAACAAATTCGATGGTGCTTCCAAAGTGAAGAAGATTGACCTCAGTAAGTTTGCCATGTAGTGGATGCCAGTGCAACATTTTATCTTGCAATGGCTGTACCAAGTTTCATTGACAAAGACATAGTAGTTCCAAAGCAAATTGTATTTTAAAACTAAAAATGTCATACTTTTGGGGAAAACACATTTAAAATTTTTTATAAAATATGTTCAGCCTACATGCAAAGTTAAAACTCACGGGGTCAATAGCTGTCATTGTCGTAGATTTCTGTATCCTCCAGCTTAAATTTGGAAGCATTCTTCAAAATCCTGGTCTTGCCATTTTGAGGACACTTTCCTCAGCTTCCTGCACCTTCAGCTGGTCAGCTGACATATGCATTTTTGATGTTCACCTGAGGTTCTATGCCGGTACTTCTGAAAACATTCAGGTTGTTGTCTAACCAATTGTTGAAACACATCATTGCAGCCATGATACCGGTATTTAGGGTTGTGAATTGGGGTTCTCCCACACTTACTATTATGAAGCAAGTTTTTGTTAGCTAAGTATCTATAGATAGATTTTATAACATCTGCTGTTGAAATTGGTAGGGGGAGGGGGGGGGGGGGTCGTGGTTCTGTCTATATTCATTGGCAGTTACACTAATTCTCCAATATGTGGCAACTGGGGGCCTCTGGACAGACAGAATGAAAAGATCCTCTGTTAACAGCAGCAGGAACTTTAATTAGCATGAGAGCCTCTCACAAGAGCTCATGCTTGTGTATGATTTACAAAAACACTCCATTCTTGGTACAGTTTATTGTAATAAAAATTATAACTAAACATCATACGACTTTTTCATGGATGAGCATGGAACATATGTGTATTAATATTTGTAGTGCCCTATTTCAAGGTAACAGCGCACTGAAAATTTAAGACATCTCAAGATTATTGCTAAATTTCATTCACAATGCATTAATTTAAGCCTTCAAAAGGTGCTATGATGACACAGGACACAAATATCGAATGATGTGGTGCTAACATAATGGATAATGTTGTAGTTTATGAAGTTGTATGTTCTTTTCCTTCTACATGAAAATATTTTGTTCTTAACATTAACACATTCAGGGACTTCATTAGGAAAGTAATATAGTATGTTCTGCAATATTAAAAGTTATTTATGTCTCCATCTGATTTGAGAACATATAACAAAATAAATATTTGGCAATTTCAAAGTGTGGGGTTGGGCAGGTACCTGAGGACAGTTCAAATTGGTGTGAGTGGAAGAAAAAGCAACAAAATTTGTATTCTTCCTAGTTACAAAATAGATTGCAGCTCCTTCAGTTGTCAGTATTGAGTGTCATGTCAAAATGTCATATTTGCAGAAAGTCTTGTGAAATGAGTGGTACCCTATTTCAGATCATGAAGAGTAAAATGAAAACAGTGCTGTAATGATGCTCAGCTGTTACCTACACTCACTTAGCACCAGGCTGACCAACTTGTAAAGCAGAGGTCAAAGAATAGACACTCACATATTCTGGTTCAGCAATGACTGCCGTGTAACTAAAATTGATGAATAAATTTATTTTGTTATATTTCCATGTCATGGATCCCTTAATTATGGTTATTTTCACTTAAATTTTGGTGGATGCTAATCTTGAAACTGTCATCTTGTTCGCACAACTCATTTATCCTGGCATATTCAAAGATCAAATCCTATATAAATAATTTTGCTGTATTCTCACTAGCCAGTAGGTATTTATGAAGAACTGTAGAGTTATTGATTTGTATTGTTTCTAACAGCATAGAAACTGTAATCTCATTTCCTCAGTGGGATTAATCACGTACACCCTTATTTTTGGCAGAATTGTAAATTACTCAGAGCACTATGCGACTTAACTTCTGAGGTCATCAGTCCCCTAGAACTTAGAACTAATTAAACCTAACTAACCTAAGGACATCACACACATCCATGCCCGAGGCATGATTCGAACCTGTGACCATAGCGGTCGCACAGTTCCAGACTGTAGCGCCTAGAACCGCTCGGCCAGCCCGGCGGCAGAATGGAAACTTCCAGTTTTGTGCACAATATGTTGATGGCATAGTCATCTTCTTCAGGTGCTGGAAGTTTGGCTGTTACATGTACTTGTCACTTTGACTCCTGCTAGGCTGAACTATTGAACAGGCAATACAGTCAAAAGCAAGAATGCCTGAGAAAGAAGAGAAAGAGATTGAGGAAGAGAAGCCAAAAATAACTTGTCCGTCTTAGGCATGCCAAAGAGGAGAAAGAGATTTTTGGAAACAAGACATCTAGTGTAATTTCCTCCCTTCAACTTACTTACTTACTCCTCAGCTCTACAGCCCTTGAAGGGCCTTGGCCTGCGTCACAATATCCTGCCATTCTATCTGATCCATGGTTTTCCGTCTCTATCCTCTGATTCCCAGCTTTTTTCATGTCTTCTTCAACTCCATCCACTCATCTCTTTCTGGGGCATCCCCCCCGCCATCTGCCTCCAGCCTTGCCATCAAAAATCCTCTTACATGCTCTGTCTTATTCCATTCTGGCCACGTGTCCTGCCCACTGCAGTCTTCTTATTTTAATGGTAGTAACAATGTCAGGTTCTTCAAAAAGCTGTTGTAGTTCTGCATTCGTACAGATGCGCCAACCTTCTTGCTCATATACTGGGCCATATATTTTACGTAGCACCTTTCTTTCCCATATGCTAAGGGTCCTTTCTTAATTTACGGTCCATGTTTCGGCACCATACATAACAACTGGTCTTATAATTGTTTTGTAAATGAGGATTTTGGATTTTCATGATAGAAACGAACTCCTAAGCATGGGTAATGTGGCAAAGTAGCATCTGTTACCTGCTGCTATTCTGGCTTTCACCTCAATGCCAATGTCATTTGTCTCAGTGATAGCCGACCCAAGGTACTTGAAGTCTCTCGCCCTTTTAAACTCCCTGTCAGCGATCCTGAGTTTTGGTAGGTTTTGTTGGTTGGTCATTGCCATATATTTGGTCTTTTCGATGTTGACTGTCAGGCCAAGTTCACTTGCACCTTTCTCCATTTGTTGATAGGCTTCGCCTAGCACACCAGTGTTTCGTGTGAGTAATGCCACATTGTCAGCATAGGCTAGGTACTGTAGTGAATGATTTAAGAAGGTTCCTCCTTTATTTAACTCTAGCTGACTTATGACTTTTTCTAGGCAAAGGTTGAATAGCAATCAGGAGATATTGTCAACCTGTCTAAGTCCCTTCTTCACTTCCACTTCTCTGGAGATTTCGCCCTGTGTTTTTACTTTACAGTTGGTTTCACTGAGGGTCATCACAGAAAGTTTAATGAGCTTCTTAGGTATTCCAGCCTCTTCCATTACATTCTTCAATGCCACTCTTGAGGTGCTATCATGTTGTTGTTGTGGTATTCACTCCTGAGACTGGTTTGATGCAGCTCTCCACACTACTCTATCATGTGCAAGCTTCTTCATCTCCCAGTACCTACTGCAGCCTACATCCTTCTGAATCTGCTTAGTGTATTCATCTCTTGGTCTCCCTCTACGATTTTTACCCTCTACGCTGCCCTCCAATACTAAATCGGTGATCCCTTGATACCTCAGAACATGTCCTACCAACCAATCCCTTCTTCTAGTCAAATTGTGCCACAAGCTCCTCTTCTCCCCAATTCTATTCAATACCTCCTCATTAGTTATGTGATCTACCCATCTAATCTTCAGCATTCTTCTGTAGCACCACATTTCAAAAGCTTCTGTTCTCTTCTTGTCTAAACTATTTATCGTCCATGTTTCACTTCCATACATGGATGGCTACACTCCATACAAATACTTTCAGAAACGACTTCCTGACATTTAAATCTATACTCGATGTTAACTAATTTCTCTTCTTCAGAAATGCTTTCCTTGCCATTGCCAGTCTAAATTTTATATCCTCTCTACTTCGACCATCATCAGTTATTTTGCTCCCCAAATAGCAAAACTCCTTTACTGCTTTAGTGTCTCATTTACTAATCTAATTCCCTCAGCATCACCTGACTTAATTCGATTACATTCCATTATCCTCATTTTCATTTTGTTGATGTTCATCTTATACCCTCCTTTCAAGACACTGTCCATTCCGTTCAACTGCTCTTCCAAGTCTTTTGCTGTCTCTCACAGAATTACAATGTCATCGGCAAACCTCAAAGTTTTTATTTCTTCTCCATGCATTTTAATACCTACTCCGAACTTTTCTTTTGTTTCCTTTATTGCTTGCTCAATATACAGATTGAATAACACCGGGGATAGGCTACAACCCTGTCTCACACCCTTCCCAACCACTGCTTCCCTTTCATACCCCTCGAATCTAGTAACTGCCATCTACTTTCGGTACAAATTGTAAATAGCCTTTCGCTCCCTGTATTTTACCCCTGCCATGTTCAGAGTTTGAAAGAGAGTATTCCAGTCAACGTTGTCAAAAGCTTTCTCTAAGTCTACAAATGTTGGAAACGTAGGTTTGCCTTTCCTTAATCTAGCTTCTAAGATAAGTCGTAAGATTAGTGGTGCCTCACGTGTTCCAACATTTCTACGGAATCCAAACTGATCTTCGCTGAGGTCCGCTTCTACCAGTTTTTCCATTCGTCTGTAAAGAATTCGCATTAGTATTTTGCTGCTGTGACCTATTAAACTGATATTTTGGTAATTTTCACATCTGTCAACACCTACTTTCTTTGGGATTCGAATTATTATATTCTTCTTGAAGTCTGAGGGTATTTCGCCTGTCTCATACATCTTGCTCACCAGATGGTAGAGTTTTGTCAGGACTGACTCTCCCAAGGCTGTCAGCAGTTCTAATGGAATGTTGTCTACTCCGGGTGCCTTGTTTTGACTCAGGTCTTTCCGTGCTCTGTCGAACCCTTCACGCAGTATCATATCTCCCATTTCATCTTCATCTACATCCTCTTCCATTTCCATAATATTGTCCTTAAGTACATCGCCCTTGTATGGACCCTCTATATACTCCTTCCACATTTCTGCTTTCTCTTCTTTTCTTAGAACTGGGTTTCCATTTGAGCTCTTGATATTCATGCAAGTGGTTCTCCTTTCTCCAAAAGTCTCTTTAATTTTCCTGTAGGCAGTATCTGTCTTACCCCTAGTGAGATAAGCCTCTACATCCTTACATTTGTCCTCTAGCCATCCCTGCTTAGCCATTTTGCACTTCCTGTTGATACCATTTTTGAGACATTTGTATTCCTTTTTGCCTGCTTCATTTACTGCATTTTTATATATTCTCCTTTCATCAATGAAATTCAATATTTCTTCTGTTATCCAAGTGTTTCTACTAGCCATCGTCTTTTTACCTACTTGATCCTCTGCTGCCTTCACTATTTCATCCCTCAAAGCTACCCATTCTTCTTCTACTGTATTTCTTTCCCCCATTCCTGTCAATTGTTCCTTTATGGTCTCCCTGAAACTCTCTACAACCTCATGTTCTTTCAGTTTATCCAGGTCCCATCTCCTTAAATTCCCACCTTTTTGCAGTTTCTTCAGTTTTAATCTACAGTTCATAACCAGTAGAGTGTGGTCAGAGTCCAAATCTGCCCCTGGAAGTGTCTTACAATTTAAAACCTGGTTCCTTCTCTCCCGTTTCCTACTCTTAAATTCCAGTCACCCATGACTAGTAAATTTTCATCTCCCTTCACTACCTGAATAATTTCTTTTATCTCCTCATACATTTCATCAATTTCTTTGTCATCTGCAGAGCTAGTTGGCATATAAACTTGTACTACTGTAGTAGGCATGGGCTTCGTGTTTATCTTGGCCACAATAATGCATTCACTATACTGTTTGTAGTAGCTTACCCGTACTTCTAATTTTTTAGTCATTATTAAACCTACTCCTGCATTACTCCTATTTGATTTTGTATTTATAACCCTGTATTTGCCTGACCAAAAGTCTTGTTCCTCCTGCCACCAAACTTCCTTCATTCCCACTATATCTAACTTTAACTTATCCATTTCCCTTTTTAAATTTTCTAACCTACCTGCCCGATTAATGGATCTGACATTCCACACTCAGATCCGTAGAACGCCAGTTTTCTTTCTCCTGATAATGATGTCCTCTAGAGTAGTCCCCGCCCGGAGATCCGAATGGGGGACTATTTTACCTCCGGAATATTTTACCCAAGAGAACGCCATCATCATTTAATCATCCAGTAAAGCTGCATGCCCTCGGGAAAAATTACAGCTGTAGTTTCCCCTTGCTTTCAGCCATTCGCAGTACCAGAACAGCAAGGCCATTTTGGCTAGTGTTACAAGACCAGATCAGTTAATCATCCAGACTGTTGCCCCTGCAACTACTGAAAAGGCTGATGCCCCTCTTCAGGAACCACACGTTTGTCTGGCCTCTCAACAGATACCCCTCCATTGTGGTTGCACTTACGGTACGGCTATCTGTATCGTTGAGGCACACAAGCCTCCCCACCAATGATAAGGTCCATGGTTCAAGGGGGGGGGGGGGGGGGGGAGGCTGTCATAGGCTTGTTTAAAGTCAATATAAAGCTGGTGTATGTTAATTTTATGTTCATAACATTTTTCAAGTACTATGTGCAATGTGAATATCTGGTCAGTTGTTGACCTATTTCTTCTAAAGCCACTCTGATAGTCTCCAACTCTCTCTTCCACATATGGAGTAAGCATGCTGGTTAGAATCTTAGAGAAAACTTTATATGTAGTATTTAGTTGGGAGATTCCTCGATAGTTCCGGCAGTTTAATTTATCTCCTTTTTTATGTAGAAGGCACATTATAGCAGTTTTCCACTCCTTTGGCATGCTCTCCTCTTGCCAGATATTCAGGATTATTGTCAATTGTTTTCCACAGTGTTTCCCCACCATACTTGAGAAATTCGGCCTGGATCTGCTCAGTTGGTCGAGCAATGGTAGCATATGTTTTCTTTCCCATGTTAACCACATCATCTGTCTGACACTGCCTGAAACTAAACCAGGCTTATCCAAATCAAGTAGGGGTACTTTCATGTGGTCCTGCTAAAGTAGTGCCTACAGGCATTTATCTCCATCTGTCCTTTATGTAGCTGCTTGAGCACCCACACGCATGGCGCTAGTGACTCCTAAAGACCGTAACTGTATTGGCTCTGTGTAAATGTGTTGGCTTCATAGCTGAAACAGTGAAATAACCCACATTGCTGTAAAGCCAAAAATGCTTCTCCTAGGCTTCAGTGTGGGTATAGCCATGAGAGAGCTACTCATTGGCATATTTGTGAAATGTCAGGAGGGGATTGATTACGTGTGAGCCGGGTGTGTTGCAGCATCTGGGAAGGTTTGAGTGCACTTTCCATGTGACAACAGGTGGATGACTATGGTAAAGAACCAGTAGTATCAGACTCTGGGACTGTGGTTAATCTGTTTTAGGATTTCCCAAAGGCTAACATTCAGTGAGCACAAGTTTGCTAATACCAGGGAACTTGGACCCTTCATACACAGAAAGCTGGCAGAATGTGTGTTTCCTGCTGTGCTCAGACCTGCACCACTTATTAATGTTAATTCAGTACCTTGTCTGCAATGCTGTGTTCCTAATAAAAATAGGACTCACCAAAAGATCCTGTGATGTGAAGTATCACTCACTGCTGCACATGTAGATTAGCCTTTTACCATTGGTTATCCTCAGTATGCTTGTTTTCATCCCTACTTTGCTGTAATTTTTGGGGTTCCCTATATGTAGCAGAGGTCCCACAACTGAAATAAACATCAGACTAGATTGCAAAAAGTGCATTATCAGTGTTGTCAAAACTGTATAAAGGCTCTTTCTCTGATGTACTACAGGAAGTACATCGCCACAAACAAACTGGTTTTAGGTTTTCAGGAATGTTCCCTCCACGGTGTGCAGAATGTCTAAAACCTTTGGTAACATACAAATATTTCCAAACATTCCTAATTTTCTTGCACTTCTAGCAGTGGGCTTGCAATATATTGATATCTTCCATGAAGGATTTGAATTTTTTCATCCGAAATTAGCCTTTGCTTCATTGTCACTAATGCTCTGACAGAACTGTTTCCTATTAATTTGGGAAGCCGTGTTGCTTGATTCTCTTCTAGGAACCAGTGAAATATTTTTAAAATATCCTTCTAAAATAGCTTTCTCTGCATCCTTCATTCAAGCACCTGCCTTTCCATAAATTTTTCAATGGCTTCTACTGACCTCATAATTGCCCTATATGATGGAATGTACATGAATGTCCTTTCAGAGTTACTGAGAAAATACTAATCTCCAAAAAATTCCAGAAAGCAGTACACTGTTATTCACAAACTTGGGGCTTGATAGCGTTTTCTGCAAGCTGTTGAACTCTTCCCTCATACTTCATTTTATTTTTTCATCTCATTTGAACATCTGTTAAAATTTATTCACAGTACCTTTTTCAAAATACTGATAATCCTATATTTGAACATAAATTATTTATGAACTACTATACATGCAAACCATGAAAATTTTTCCATGTTGCTAGATGTTTTGTTTTTAGATTCTTATAGAGCATTGAGAAGCTATCATTTTCCTATGGTCAGTTATCATTTTTCCCAAAAACTATATAGTCATAATTTTTATCTAGAGTGTTCAAATAGCAAAATGCAATTATTTCCACAATTCATTAAAATAGTTTTGTAGGTCTCATTTTTCTGTTTGTTAAATGTATACTTCTATTTAACTATACAAGTTTAAAGCATACTTTCTCTAAACATTTGGTGGATTTTCAGAATCATGCACACTGTTACATCATAAAATAGTTCCTGTAATGTTGCCATTTCTTAGTTGTACAGTTCAGTGTTAAACTTCTTTACCTAATATATCATTGTTGCTATCTTCTGTTTAATAGCTAAATAGTAGTAGATGAGTATTTTACATATTTATAGTTTTTGCAATTCATGCATCTACAAATAGGCATCTGCACAAAGCATCACACAGTTGCCCATACACAAATCTATGAGCCAGGACCGAGCAATGAACTTATGCACAATCTATGTTTCTTTGCATAACTTGTCAGTGCCCCACAAAGAAATTGTAATCATGCAGTTTTCAGAGAGTTTGAATCAGGTATTCACTATGCAATCTATCTTAGTAGTACCACATTAAAACCATGTTAAGAATCTCAGATTATGAGATGGGAAAAACATGTTGAACTACTGAATAAGAAACTTAGTAAACACTGTTATATATTAAGAAAACTTAAAGAAAACTACAATTTTGAATCTGATCTTCTCCAGGTGTTTTATTGTTTTTTAAGGTCTTAATAGCTTGCATCACTTCCTCCGGTGTAGGTTCTGGTGTTAAAACCTCTGGTCCATAGCAATTTAGTTCCTCCTGTTCTTCTCGTTCTAACCCTTCTACTTCTGGGTCCAGTAACCCCCTTCAACTAACAGGGAGAATATTGCAAGTGCCCTAATGAAGTTTACCAAAAACTTCGCTCGGTGTAAGTGGAGTCAGAATAAGCGAATGCATGTTGGCCTATCTGTAGATACCTAAAGTTTCTGAAAAATGACAGTTGTAGACACAATTTACATGTCATTAAGCACACTATTTTCAGCCAAAATAGTGACACAGTAGCAACTATGGCAGCCAGTTTTGCACCATGTCATCAAAACCACATATTTTCTTTACTTCTTCAGTTTTCCCCATGTCCATGAGTTGCTAGATGAGTGGTTCACTTTTGTGGATACATGAGGTTTATGAATTGTATAATTAAACTGGGTTTGTGTCACACATTTACTGTACAGGGTGTTCATTTTAACTGATGACATTGAAATATCTCAAACTACATGTCAAATCAAGAAAATTATAATTCCAGTTTGATTGAGAGGGAACATCCAATGATACCACACTCAGACTGCCACTCTACTGTATGTGGAGGGCAGGGGGAAACTTTGAAATATTCAGTGGGAATCCCATTTTATAGCAGGTTAAGATTCTAATGCGAAATTTTTCATATGTTTGTCTTAAGCATTTTCTTCATTCGCATGAATTACGTGGGCCAGTCTGTAAGAACCATTGCCAACCACTGCATCGAGCACCAGTGCCACCTGAAATACAGGTATTTGGAAAAATCAGCGGTGGCTGAACATAGCCAGCTTGACAAGCATAAGATGTTATTTGAAGAAACCAGAGTAATAGCCCACACATCGAATTACTGGGACTCTGTGATTCAGGAAGCAGTCGAAATTAGACTTAGCGATAATAACTTTAACAGAGACAATGGCTATGCACTTAGCAACACTTGGAAGAGAGCACTGGATAAAGAAAAATCGCAGAGAAAAACTTCCCGCACTTTACCTCCTGCTTCAAGGGATGGCGCTGCAAGCAACGCAGGATAGAAACTTCATCTATGGAAGTAGAGGGCACCACTATGCGCCATATTGCTGTTGCTATGATGTATTCCAGCCAATCATAAGCCGTTCTTTGCATATAAAAGTGGGAACCTCGCTAGTTCACGACAGTCAGTTTTAGCCCTGATGATGACCATGGAGGTAGTGGTTGAAAGCTTGGAGTTTCATCCTGAATTGATGTGGCATGTACACCGAGAGATTTTTATTCAAGAAATACATTGCGAAAGACTTTCTACCCATTATTAACAAGGGACTACTTCATGTGCCTCCATGGCAGTGTAATGAACTAAGACGTATTGTAACAGGCAGTAACAAGCAATTAAATGGGTGTACTGTATTTACAGGGGATACAATATTTTTGGTCTTATAACATAAGAATGAAATACAAATGAGATGCTTTATTCTCATGTCTAGTTATCGGGAACTCTTGGAGCATTCCCTTAGATGACACTCATCATAGAAAAATCTGAAAATAGATTTTGAACACCATGAGCATTGCAAGGAGGCAGGCCTGCCAGTGACATTCCTCCAAACGAATTTCACTTGGGAAACATGATTAAGATTGAAGATTTCATGCATTGGCAATAAACTGACTGCAAACCATGTGTAATGGATCATCTCTTTTCTAGAAACTTCCACTTGTTATTCATTTTCAGTAAAGATACATGACAGGATTTTCGCTGAAAAGTTTCTAACAATTTTCTCGTTGATTTATTCATCTTCCTCAAATTCATTCACTAAACAAACATGACCAACACTATTTCAGTATGCAGTGGATAACATTTATGTAGTAAACTTCTGTGGGTGAGGGTAGATAAATGAAGAACAAAAATAGAAATAAGTGGTGTTTCAAACACAGGATTCAAAATGTAAAGCTGTGATGCTAGTCATCGTGTCACCTATGTGTTTCAGTTGCACTACTTATGCACTAAAAGGCACTTATAGTTCCTCAGACTCTGACCACCATATACTCATAAATGGTGAGTAAATACACATAAATGAAGAGTTGGCTTATTTTCATCCCTCTTCAAATGAATAAAGTTTCAGGGTAATCAGGGCATGGCACTTTGTGTTCTCCTCATAAGGTAATAACTATCCTTTATACTGTTGATGGTCTAGGTCTTCTAAATCTGAATGTATGTTATATTCCATGTGAATGTTGCATCTTTTATCTTGGGGCAAACTGTCTGAACAGTCAAGGAGAGATGTAAGGAACATCAGTGATATATGTGACTAAAACAGAGCAAAGCTGCAGTCACTCAGCACTGCCTTGATTATAATTGTGAAACAAAATATGGAACCAGTATCGTGGTGTGAACAGTCTCTGGAACAGCATAGTTTACATATTTAAATAAAGACGTCAGGAAACCTATTACACTAGACAGTGGGATGAATAATTTATCCAATACTTGGTAACTGGCAGTCAGTTTTTTATTGTCAGTGGCCATATCATTCTCCAGAGTTAAAGTATTCTGAATTTACAATTGACAGGATCAGCAGTAGCTCTTAAAAAATGTGTATATATAACAAACGGCATAGTGGTGTTCAGGAATATAGCTCCACTACAAATAAGTGAGAGACCAAACAATAATTCAGTCTGTTTGGAGTCCAAGCAGTGAGTGCACAACAGCAAAACTTGAAGCACCTGAAAGACAGCTGGATCTGTCAACAAAATACCATGCACAAAACAGAAACTTGGCAAAACACTCTGAAGTACAAATAATCTTAAAAATTGGTTTATAGGAACATCAATTTTGTTTTGCTTACTTTGTTTTGATGACATTTTGTCAGTTGTGATTTCCTTCCTACTAACAAATTTAATGGCATTGTTATTACAGATCCTCACTGAGCACGTTTTGGCATTGCCATCTGTGCGTTTACTGTGTCAAGTGGAATGTGGCTGTATCTAGTTGTTGCAGTTCCAATTATGATCAGGTCAATGGATTGCTTTGTTGAGTAATATATTAGAGCCCATTATACTTAATTTAAGCTGTGTGGTGTTTATAATAAATGACAGCAAACTTAGAATTTCTTTCCACATAAATGTTTTATAGTAATTTGTTTCTCAGTAACAATATATAACTAGTACTATAGATGGTAAAGTGTAATAAAAGCTGAAACAAACAAAGATAGAAAATTTTGGTGGTTAGTTTGTAAAGTTATTTTCTTGGTCTTCGAGATATTCATGTATTGAGTAGCAATATTTATCAATTAAAAATTTTCTAAGTTCCAATTTAAAATTTGTATTGTCTTTTAAATCTTTAATGTTTTGAGGCAGTGCATTATAGAGCTTAATGCCCACGTGGCTTACATGCTTCTGAGTTCGTATTCCTCTTACCTGTTCTATGTGGAGATCATTCTTGTTCCTTGTGTTATAGTTGTGACAGTCTGCATTTGTGTGGAGATTGCTTAGATTAGCTTTGGTTAAGAGTAAAAATTTAAGTATATAGACTGATGGCAGAGTAAGTATTCCTAACTTTTTGAAAAGAGTTCTGCAGTGAGCTTGAGTTAGACTGTGGGTAATTATTCGAACAGCCCAGTTTTGTAAAATAAAAATGTCTTTCAAATTAGATTTTGAGCTGGCCCAGAACATTATTCCAAATGAGACAACAGAATGAAAGTATCCAAAGTATGCCATTTTGATGCCTTCTAGAGAGTAAACATTTGCAATAACTCTCAGTGCAAAGCAGGCTGAGTTAAGTCTGTGTGTAAGAAATTTTACATGGTGTTTCCAATTCATAGCTTCATCTTTACGCATTCCTAACACTTTTACAAAATGCACTCTCTCTATTAGTCTGTCATCCAGTTCTAGATTAATGTCTTCATCCCGAATCATTTTACCAAACCATACGTAATTTGTTTTCTTTGCATTGAGTGTAAGTTTATTTGCACTGAACGAAGTCTCAATACTTTTTAGGATTTTGTCAGTAGTTGACTGTAATGAGTTTTTAAAGTAAGAATTACTGATCATCTCATGAAGAATGGAGTTCTCAGCAAGAGCCAATTTGGCTTTCAAAAAGGGCCGTTCAATGGAAGATGCAGTCTACACACTTGCAAATGAAGTCCTAGAAACCCTTAATGAAAAAATGCTAGTGCTTGGTGTCTTCTGTGATGTATCCAAAGTGTTTGACAGTGTTCATCACCAGATTCTATTGCAAAAATTCAAAATTAGTAGGAATAAATGGTGTTGCAGGCAATTGGCTACAGTCGTACCTCCAAGACAGAAAACAAAAAGTTGTCTTGAATTGCTCGTGTGGAGTATGTGACACTTCCTCAGATTCTGAAAGGAGTTCCATTATATGTGGAGTGCCTCAGGGCTCAAGTCTTGGGCCACTATTATTCCTGATTTTTATAAATGATCTACCATCTTGTACAAGCCTGCCATGTAAATTTACATTATTTGCTGATGATACCACAATTTTTATGAGCAGTAGAACGGACAACAATCTTGAGGAACTCATTAATCACATACTCTCAGATGTGGTTAACTGGTTCAAGGTGATGATCTCTCATTAAATTCCAGTAAGACCAGCTTTATTCATTTCTGTACAAAAACAGAAAAAGAGAGAGAGATAAGTGTGACATGTGGAAATCAACCAATAGCATGAATGGAAACAACAAAATTTCTTGGAGTGCACATTAACAAGAAAATGAAGTGGTCTTCACATATTATTGATCACTGTAAGAGGCTTTGCTCTGCTACCTACGCTTTACAGGTTGTCACTACATGTGTTGAACCTAACACTGCAAAAGTGGCATGCTATGGCTATTTTCACTCTCTCATTGAGTACGGAATTATTTTTTGGGGCAACCAGCCATTAGCAGGGAAAGTGTTCTTTGCACAGAAGTGAGCTTTAAGAATTATATGCAGACTGCGCCCAAGAGACTCGTGTAGAAATAGTTTTCGTAAACTTAAAATATAGACAGCTACATGCCAACATATTTTTTTCTCATATGTTTTGTTTGTAAAAATATAGAGATATTTCAACCAAACAGTAATTATCATGAGTACAACACATGGAGGAAGAATGACATACACAGTGAACTCAGAAATTTGAGCTTGGCACAAAAGAGTGTCCACTACACTGGAGCAAAACTCTTCAATGCTCTTCCCCCAAAATAAAGACAGAGATTCATAACAAGAGTAAGTTTAAGAAAGCACTTAAATATTTCTGCTAGAAAAAGCTTTTTACAGTCTAAATGAATTTTTAACTAAATAAATTGTAATATTTTAATATTATATAATACAAGTTGACATAATTCCACTAAGAATGTTATTTAACCTGAGCTCTGTACCTGTGTGTGATCTGTATCTGTTTTCTGTAGTGTAGTGGTATAATATTTTGGGGTAACTCTTCAAGTCAAACAAAAGTTTTCAGAGTCGAAAAGCGTGTAATATGTATTATTTGTGGAGTAAATTCATGGACGTCCTGTAGAAACCTCTTCAAAGAACTGGGTATACTAACTACTGCCTCTCAGTATATTTACTCATTAATGAAATTTGTCCTAATTAATATATCTCTTTTTCCAACCTCAGTTCATACATACAATACCAGGAACAAAAATGATCTGCACAAGGACTTAAAAGCACTTACTTTAGTTCAAAAAGGGGTCCACTACTCAGGAACACTCGTCTTCAATAATTTGCCAGTAAACATAAAAAATTTAGTTACAAATAAAGATCAGTTTAAAAGGAGCTTGAAAGACTTACTAGTGGCCAACTCCTTCTACTCCATTGACGAATTTTTTAATAGAAACAAATGATGTATTGTATATATTCATACTATTAGTATTGTTATTTCAGCTTAAAAAAAAAAGACATGTTCCACATCCATGAGGATCTCCTCAGTACGGATCTATGGAACGAAAACTAATCTAATCTAATCTTTAATGATTCTAAGAAAATATGTATATTCTTTTTCTGTATTGCTGCCCAAAGAATTTACTGTATAAATTTTTATATAATTATGTACTCAAATTTCTGTATATGCTATAAGATTATCAGATTGTATTTGAAAAAAACTGACTCGTTTCACATCCTTGTGTATCCAACACAGTTTGACCTATGGAACATGAAATAAATCAAATCAAAGCACTATCAGACTTGTGTCATCTGTGTATAGTACAATTTTGGCTGTATCATATTGTAACTGTAAATCATTGAAATATATGAGAAAGAGTAGTGGCCCTAAGATGCTGCCCTGGGGTACTCCTGAAGGAACTTCTTTTGCTTCTGAAACTAACCTTATTTTTGGTTTGAATTTACAGTGGTGAGCTCTACAATCTGAGATCTGTTTTTGAGATATGACTCAAACCACATTTTAACTCTTCCTCTAATAACTACTGCTTCCAGCTTATGAAGGAGGATTTCATGGCGGACCATATCAAAAGCTTTAGATACATCTAAATTGATTCGTACTACACTTTTGTTTTTCTCCAGATTTTTAATTATTTCTTGGGTGTAGTCTATGACTGCAGTTTCTGTGCTTTGTTTTGCATGAAAATCATGTTGATTACTCTTCCAAACTTTATTATTGTCTAGGTAACTAGTGACTCTCAATTTCATCAGTTTCTCTAATATTTTGGAGGAAGGAGGAAGAATTCATATGGGGTGGTAGTTTTCTATTTTATATCTATCTCCATTTTTGAATAGTGGTCTCACTTTTGAGATGTTCCATCGCTGAGGAAACACACCTTCACTAAATGATAAATTTGCAAAATGTGCTAAATGTTTTGCAATCTGCACTGCAACCCTGATTATGATTGAAACTGGTACTTCATCAACACCTGCTGCCATTTTTGGTTTTAAGCTTGTAATCACTCTAATGACTTCCTGTTCATTTGTTGAGGGAATATTCATGCTGCAGGCAACCCGTGGAGCATGTATTTTTTTTTTTTTTTTGTGAAGTTTAAGTTTAGCAAAGGTGGTACATTTAAAAAATAGTTATTGATATAGTTTGCCATTTCCTTCTTTTCTATATTGCAATTTTTTGTTTGAATACAGGGATTTCAAAGTAAACTTTTGGTTGGAAAGTCTTATCAGGATGAGAAACAGATAAATTTAACTATGCAGTATTTACTTCTCAATTGTGGTACTTTAAAAAATCATCATAGTAAAACCATCCACAGTTACCAGACAAGATAATGGGTCAAATGAACCCCAGGTGTGATCAAGTTGAGACGCAGGTTTTTTACTTCTGATCTGTCAGAGCAAAAGGTAATAAGACAAAATATTCTACTACAGTTCAATAGCAATGTTCAGAAAGGAAGAACAGTGCAATAATATTTCTGAAATCAATAAATTTGAAATCTAAAATTGGTCAGCTTCACTCAGTTTGACAACACCAATGCACACTCATAACAATGAAAAACATGAAACATTGCACACAAATTTTCAGCATGTAACATTTTTACAGTATATGAAGTTTAGATGACCGCCACATCACAATAATAAAAATAATGTGCAAACCTAAAACATGACTGAGGAGTAGCATTGTATCAAAAGGGAATGTGATATAAAAGGAAACACAGTTGCTTCACTCTTGGACGACAGACATTTTCCAGAGATTGATCCACATTGCCAGACATGCTGCCCTACTTTATTGCTCACAGTCATCCATAGATTCAACTGCTAGCCAATCACATTTTCCTCGGTTCAAAAAGCTACCCACTAAATGCCCAATAGATGTGTCCCATTTGTTTAAAACAGTATTACTTTAGTGGGAAATGTGTCCCATAAACTGTGAAAAGCTTAAAATGCTTCATAAACCACATACTATTCTGCACACAAGAGTAAAAGTGTCTATTTTTGAATTGTCATGTACCCAGCAAACCGGTTGGATCTAATGGAGACCTCATGAACTAAAAAGTGTGTCATAAGGTGCTTCATATATGCTTGATTTCCTTTCTATGAAAGCTCACTTCAGAAAGATAGCCTTTGTTGGTTTTAAGGTCTTAACTGCCCACACCTGAGGAATGTATTGGCAAATGATCCTTTATCCACGCCCATGTTTCACATACATGCCACTCTGCCATGGATGCAACAGATGTCATATTCATTTACTTTGGAAAAGTAACATCTCCAGTCATCTTTGGCTGCAAATTAGCTTGGCTCAGTTCTGGACTGGCATAAATTAGTTCCGCTCCACACTTAAAGGTACTGTGATGTCTACCTCAACCATATAGTGCCATCTGAGCACACCCAATGAGAAAGAGCTTAAGCTTGTTACTTTTTCTCTTCTCCAACTTATACACTCTGGGTGCTGTGCATGTGTTGGAAACATCAAGAAATATTTCTGGTGGCAAATTTTGGTTTTCTGTGCCTAGAGAAACATTTAAAAGCTGCCACAAATTCCTAGTATTTCATTGTTAGTAAGTTGTTGAAGCTCAGAGCTACAACTGGTAAGTAGGGCAACTTTACTGTTTACCAGCTGAGTGTATGACTGCTATGTATTTTTTACTGTACTGTGATCATCTCTGTCCACTCCTGTGGCCAAGACTAAATGACACATTATAACACATATTATAGCATGCGTTTTGTGTGAAGAATGTATAAAACGGAATTTATTGTAACATGGAATTAACTTCTGAGAGATCGTGGTCAGCTTGTGGGTTATTTGTTTGGGTGACTCATCTAGTGAGCAATAAGTTTGGTGTTGATATAGGTGTCACTATAAATGTGTCATGTGAGAATGGAGCATTGTGCAAGTTTGCAGTAAATGCAAGGAGTATAGAATTTATGCTAATAACTTGGTTTTATTTTCAAATAAATGCTTATTACTGAGCTAGTAAGTACAGCACACCCTGTTTATAATCAGAAGTTTGGCTTTTATGGTGAAATTGAAAATTTTAATGCAAAAATGATTCGTAGCCCAACATATTTACATTATCGCAATGCCTCTGTTCAGAAGTATGGTGTATTCCTTCAGCCATGCTTGCACGCTTGCAGCTTTGAGTCTCTATCAAAGATACATATGATCATTCCATTATATAACCAATGGGAACCCTTATTAGCAACTGCAATTACACTTCATATATATATATTTCCAATTGAGTGTCAGTATAATGAAATCCTTTCTTTAGTTTCTCATGCTTTGTCAACTATTGTTGTAAATTACTTCTGGTATTCTCCCTCCCTCCCTCTCTCTCTCTCTCTCTCTCTCTCTCTCTCTCTCTCTCTCTCTCTCTCTCTCTCTCTGTCTCTGTCTCTGTCTCCCCCTTCCCCCCTCCCCCAACATACATTCAATACTGCAAAATACTAGAGCAGCTGATTGTTAACTGAGCTAAGTTGTCTGAAAGTGAAAATATCCTTAGTCCTTTATTCATGTGAATCATTTGTGGAGTAAATTTGAGTAAACAGTAATCTGTAATATTTCGGCAACTTTTTGGTAATATAGTAATAAAATTGTGTGCTTGCATACACTCCAAAGTGTACATGAAAAATGAACAGAGCAGCTGACCATTATGTAGGATCAGGAGTGGAAATGGTAACTACTGCCAATAAAGACACACAAAATTGACAAAAATTGGCAGTTTCTTCTCTGCATTTAAGTCTGGATTTGTGAAACTCGGTATTTCAACTTCTGAAAATTAACTGTGGCCAGTCATGTGCTCCTCGGTTTTGCTCTCACATCAGTTTGCCTCTTAATATAAGAAGAGTCACTTTACAGTGGCCATGGAGGACGTGTACTGCGTAGTGCTGACGGCCGTGAAGGGAGTCGCGCTGCTGCTGAACAACCCGTTCCTCCAGGAGAGTGGTGGCTGCAGCCACCTGTGCCTAATGAGGGGGCAGAAGCAGGTGAACTTTGTGGGAAGACAGCTTCTGAGACTTTGACCTTGAGCAGCATTTAAAATCTAGGTCTCCTTCCTAAAGTTACTTGGAAAATTTAATGGGCGCCTTTTATGGATAGTGCACAGGGGCTGGTGCAGAAAGAAAATCTTTGTTAGAAAGAAACAGTTTTAAGGTTGAGTAGTTTCTCACTGACACATTATGTGAAATGAGTGGTCAATAAAAATGAGTAGCAAACATTCCCAACAAAATTGTATATGAATGGAAATTTCATTATGAAAACTACCCAAGAACCTTACAAATCCACAAAGTGCAAGGAGCAGTAAGAAAGAGAATTGAGTGGCATGTTAATCCAGGGTGTATACACTCAGACAACCATGAAATCTGGGAAAAAATCTAAATGTTTTCGTTTAATTTCCAGTCAAATTTTTCTTTATTGGTGTTTATTCAACAAAATTTTTTTTTAGCCCACAACTGCAGAATAATACTGTAGCAATAACGTAATAGAATAACAAACAAATAAAATTTTTCTTGTCATAAATGCCACAATTTCTCTGCAACTAAACACAGTTCACACAAAAGTATCTGCTGACAGCAAAATGTCAAATGTTTCGTGAGGAACACGACACAATACTTAGTAACAACAAACTGCTTGCTGTGATACTGTGTTGAGTGGTAAATTCGAGGGCGAATTTCTCCGAAGGGTGGAGGAATGTTGAGTGTTACTTAAGTAAATGAATTAGTGAAATCAAAGTGAACTAGAAATTAGAATATAAATGGAAAACTTGGTTTAGTTTAGAGAGTTACATACTCGCATTCAGCGGGCAGAACAGCAGAAGAGACAATGACCATGAAGTCAGCAAGTTCCACACAAGCGGGCGCTGTCGATTCAGCCGTCAGGGCATCGCCCGACCGGCTCATGTGTTTCTCAGTTATCGCATGTGAGCAAAGGCCCTCGCCTACATTCCAAGAGCCAATGACCGACGTCAAGAAGATTCTTCGAGAAGCTTTTCAACGTGACGGAAGAGGCAATGACCGGCTCACGTGTTTCTCAGTCGTCACATGCGATCAGAGGCCCCCGCCTACATTCCAAGAGCCAATGACTGACGTTAAGAAGATTCTTTGAGTTGCTTTTCAACGTGACAGAAGAGGCAATGGCCGTGAAGTCGTTCACCTCCAGTGAACTGAAGTGAATAAATACGCGAGACGCGGTGGGCACGACAGATGTAGACAGATGTAGACAGATGAAGATAGAGGAAGACAGATGAAGACAGATGAAGACAGAGGAAGACAGATGAAGACAGATGAAGACAGATGAAGACAGATGGAGACGAAGACGAGAGACGAAGGAAGAAAAGAAGAGTAGCAGTAGTTTTCAGTCAGTTTCGGTGCTGAAGACCGTCATGCAAGAAGAGACTACATCATGCACAGTCGCACCAAGTCCGCCGCTGTAATGGAATAGCAAGCAGCAGCCGCGGCGCCAGAAGACAGAAGTTAAAAGGTATTGGAAGTCTGATTTTTACGTACCCGGGTGACTCGTGAGGATGGGAAGGAGACGGCCTCACCTCAGCAGTCACCTGTGAGCTGGGATAAAGACCTAACAGCCGAAGACTGGCAAGCGGGAGTCCGTGGTTCGAGTTCGGGACACTGGCCTTGCCCCGCCGCGCCGCGCCGCTCCGCTGGTCGACACACAACACACGCGGCCGCTTAGAGAAGAGAAACACTGGGACGCCACACCCAAGGTATCACCCGATGCACGACTTCGCTCGCAATAGTTAAAACCGGCCACCTCGCGCTGCGCGTCTCCGGTCAGCTGGGTGAGACGGCGACACGAGATACACACCGCTATGCGTAATCAGATGCCGCTGCCGCCGCCACTGTCGCAGCAGAAGGCTACGCAAACGACCCAGCTGCCGCTCTCCGAACCAGAACATCCAGTAAGATACAGTTGTACGAAACTTTCAATAAAAGTTATCTTATGTAAAAATGATGTTCCATTCGACCTCATACCCGAGCCAAGGGAGAACCAACCTGCCCACATGTTGTTAAGAGAGAAAAGTTAATTTATTTAATATTTTCACCCTGACAGAATGCTTTAGAATGCTCATTTGACAATTGACAGCATCCAAAGAGAAAACCCAGTTACATTGAGTGACAGAACTGTCACATTTAGTAACACAACTGTTACATTTGATGTCAGAAGCCGTTATAGTTGTTACAACTGACATCACAACTGTTTACATTTGTGACAGGTAATGGGAAAATATTGTGAATGCTGGTTTGAGAAGTGGTATTTAAAAAGTAATTTCCTTTTATGCAAAAGGAATTATGTGGCATGTGAGGATGCTCAATGACTTTCTTAAATCAGTGTGTTTGACTCTCATTTGAAACTTAACACTTTGATGACCACACACTTACAACAATTTTGGGTGCAGAAGACCAACACTTATGCCATTAGTTAAATTTTATTGGCATTGTTTGTGTTTTGGATATAATAAAGCATAAAATGCATGCCAAAAAAGATGAAGATTCAAGCTTGTTCATTCATTTTAGTTCTTGCATAAATTATACTTCCTGCCATTTTTTGCATAATTTTTAATTCCTCTTGAAAAAAGTGCTCCAGAAGCTACTGTGCTGTATTGGGAGTAAGTCATATTTTTACTTTTGCAATATGAAAAGATGCTGTGTTAATGTTGCCATGCTTCAGAAATCATGCCAGAATGTTTTTTACTGGATTTAGTTTCCTAAAGTACAAGGAAGTTCTGTGCTATTGTGTAAAATAAAGGACTGAAAAGTTTTAAAACTCAGAGGGAAAGTATATCACTTTGTAATCGGCGCTTTTCAACATGTGATATAGATATTTTCCCATAAATACTGTTCTTGCCGTTTGCTAATCTGCATTTTGTATTCACTCCATTTCAGCTGATGTCAGTTCTTTTGCTACCGAAATAGCAAAACTTGTCTATTTCCTCATTTTCTAATCTAATTCCCTGTGGCATGGAGCAATTTAAGAATACATTCCATTATCCTTGAACCTCTAAAAAGAGGTTCATCTTACCTCTTCAAAGAGCTGTTGAATGTAATGGGTAGCATCTTTCGTATTTGTATGCTGTCTGACAGAATTAAAATGCCATTTTCAAACCTCAATTTTTTCTCTGGACTACAGCCTCCAGAATTCTCCATGGCTTCCTTTACAGCTTGTTCAGTGTATGGACTGAGTATCAGGGATAGGCCACAAGCCTCTCACTCCCGTCATGACCACTGCTTCCCCTTTAATATCCAATAACTCTAAAAACTAAATTCCAGTTTCTGTAAAAGTTAAAACATCTCATTCCCTATATTTTACCCTGGTTATCCTCAGTTTCAAAAAGTGTGATACACATTGTAAGAAGCTACAGACACTTTGAACATAGCTTTAATAGTTGCCTCATGTTCCTGTAGTTCCCCAGAACCCACACTGATCTTCCCTGATATCAGCTTCTTCTAGTTTCCCTATCCTTCTGTAAATGTCAGTATTATGCAACTATGGCTCATTAAACTGATAGTTGATCAATGACACTTGATAGCATGTGCCTTCTACAGAACAGGAATAACTAAATTCTTCTTGAAGTGTGATGGTATTAAACATATCTGTGTTTGCATTTCATGTTGAGTAGTTCCGTCACGGTTGCCTCTCACTATGAATGAGACAGCATAAATAGATCACTGAGAGCTTGCAGTGCTGTTGCTTGCTTTAAACTGGAGTGCTAATGGTTGCAGGCAAAAACAGTAGCAGCCTACAGAGCTGACAACACTGAGGTATCGCCACGAACATGTACAAATTAGTTAATCATCCCAAGTATTTTGCGGTGGCACATCTGAATAAAATCTTCTAGAATAAAATTCTCAAGCTCTCAATGACAATCTGTGCCATGTTGGAAATTGTATATTCAAGAAAATGAAAATAGGCCAAACTGACATACTGGATACTCTGGAATTGGTGTAACTTTTTACGAGGGCGCCAGTATGAGACACGCTAGATCTCTACTCCCAACAACTTCCACCTGGAATTGTTAAGTTTTTCAGTCATGTTCTAATAATAAAGTACTTCTTCTACCATGATGAATATTATGAAATGATGGACGGCACAGCAACAGGCTCATCACTGCTTCCTACAGTCCCAAATTTCTTCGTGGAGCACATTGAGAAAGAGCTTCTGAACTCTGCGGTATGGCATCCATCTCACTTCCTAAGGTATGTTGATGACACCTTCCTGATATGGCCTGGAGGTGAAACTACAATGCAGCAGTTTGTGGATCAGATGAATAGTGTCCATCCGAAGATTAGATTTACCATAGATGGATGTTTTGGTTAAGTGGAAGGGAGGAGGCCAGGTCAGTTATTCAGTGTACAGGAAACTGAAGCACACTGATATATATTTGAATGCCGATAGTTCTCATCACCCGGTGCACAAGAAAGTGTAACTGAACACATTAATACATAGTGTGGAAGCTATCTTTGATGACGACCATCTACAGTCTGAATTGCAGCACTTACGACACATGTTCAGAGCAAATGCTTATAGGAAAAGACACCCTGAAAACACTTTCAGATGTCACCAAAGAAAGATTCTGTGTGAAATGGCAAAGGAATCTGAACCAGTGACTTTCCTGCCATACTGTGGGGCAACAAGTAGCAAGTTAGGACGTGTACTGCAGAGACATGGATTGAGACCTGTGTTACGGCCCACCCCCAAGGTAAGAGATACGTTGCGCCCTGTTAAAGATGATGTAGCGCTTTGTGTGTTCAGTGTGAATGCTGTTTGTTTGCAAGTGCAGCAGCATCTATATAAGCCAGACAATTTGCACAGTCGGAGAGTCTTGTACTGAGCACGTGACACATATTAAGGAAAGGGAGCTTGACAAGCCAGCTGAATATTGCCTGGTAAATGGACATAAAATACTGCCTGACAACAGAATAGTCTTGGCTACTGTGTCAACATAGCAGGATTCTGTTATAAAAGAGGCAGCTGAGATTCCAGTGAAGACCAGGGGTAAACACTGAGTGGGGCAGGGGGGACGGGCTTTGGATGTCAAAAGGAAGCAATGGCAGATGCTTAATGCTCAGAGGGAGGTGGGAGTGGCAGTTTCAGACGTGGCACCGGCCCCTCGCCACACCTGATGTCATTCAGTTCCACAGCAGGCCATAGCTGCTACAAACTGCCCAACTCGTCTTCTGCGAGTGCATCATTTTAGCACGGTGTGATGGTGCCAGTGTTCGTCATTGTGGGTATATAAGCAGAAAATAGTGCCAGCCCCAGCAGACAGTAATTTTACTCCTGGTGATGATGGCAGAAATAGCCATCAAAAGCTCAAATTTTTTTCGAATTGATGCAGCTCAAATACCGAGAAACTTTTATTTAGAATCGTGTTACCTTGTTGGTTGAGGTACACCTGTTAAGCTGCTGTGTGCAGCCCACAGCAACTGTCAGGAATCGACTTACATCGACTCGGTTATATTATCTCAAAAATTGCTACGGAATATTCTGTACTCCAGGCAACTCGTTACGACTTGGGACTGAATCAGTTGGCTTAGAAAATTTTGTTAGTGTAATAGTTCAGACTGAGTGAAGAAACTTAATGCAGCTTTGGATTGCAGGTGTGTGGCTGTCCTGAGGGCACGTTGCTGCAGGAAAAATTTGCGTGCCTCGTGGCAGCAGGGTGCAGGGCAGAAGAGTCTGGCTGTGAGCGTGTCTTGGACAGGTCAGTCTGCTGTCGGCAGTGGCAGCCGTGCTCACCACTGTGCTGCACTCCACTGATTCCCTCACTACTTTGCGTTACCTTAAGGCTTGCCTGTGAGCTTGCACTGTGTAACTTGGCAACCGTGGGTACAGCCATCTGACACATCTCACTCAGCTCCTTGTCATGGGCTTGGAACAAAGAATAATTGATGTCTGCAGATATTTAGTGCTGAGTTAAAATATCGCCCAGAGAACTGGAGCAGTGATCACAGATCAGGAAATCTCACTGCTTCAGCTTCGGATTGCAGTCCATACTTCTGTTGGTGTTATCACTATGGCGTCTTAAGGCTATTGATGTGTTATGGAGTCAAAAAATAGCCAACCAACCACAAACTGTAGTATCTTTTTAAATGAAAGTCACATGTGATGACAACTGCAGTCGCATCTCTGTGTAATACTCTAGCATTAGCATGTCCTGGGGCCTATCTGTATGATTTGGTTCTGCATATCCATAGTGGGTCTTGATGCTGTAGTCTGTCAGTATTACCAGTAGTATCTTTCATTTTATTTATTTTATTGGGTATCCAGTTCCCATTTAATTTTTTCACCTTTTTCTCACCTGAATTTAACCATCTTGTTGTCAACCTGATTAATGTAGGGTAACTTATTTACCCATTAAAGATGTGCTAAAGGGATTGAAATGTTCATTTTGCACTCATTAAATCATAATCTATGAATATAATTTGACTGAGTCAGGTATTCCCTTTAAGGGTATTATGTCCACATTTTGCTATTGGCTTTATATAAATATCATTGCAAATGTTTATATATAATGGTAGGTACTGGGAGAGCTTGTATGTGAACAAATTTGCAACAAAATAAGAGATGATACTGCAGCAAGATTTAACAACTTCCACCTGTCTCTCAAATTTTTTGCAAAGCTGTAGCCTATGTTCATTGACAGACAGCTTCAGTGATCTATTTTTGACCATCAACACAGTTACCTTTCCCTCATTCAGCATCAGTTATCTAAAGATTTTGATTTTCTCAATGCTCCATGACCCAATTTTTCATCCACTTTCTGCTGCAACAAAGTAGAACAATTATCACAACAGCAGCAGTGTAATGCAAACCATAATATTGAACAATGTCACTGACAATGTTAGAATAGTGAAGGGAGAGAATCATTAATATTGCACTCATCACTTGCAAGCAGTCTTTGCTGTCACATGACAATCTTTGAAGTGTCTACTACTCACAGTATGGAGGAACAAAAATGAGCAGTGAAATTTATCATTAAATTGTGTGGTGTCCTAGCGGAAATGAATTGAGATACCACATAGATTTCTGATTAGAGCTCATCAGGTGTGGTGAGACAGTTCTGGTAGACATTCTTTAAGTGTGTCCCACATTTGTCACTCAGACTGGGCAAATATTGAGGCCAGTCCATCACTGTGCCAGTATATTTGTAGTAATCCAGTGCAGTGACTTTTCATGAAGTATTTCTCAAACTGAAACAACTGTTGGGGGCAATATGGTCTGACCCCCATCCTGCATGAACCATTGGTGCTTGGCTGATACTCCAACACTAGCTGTGTGGTGATAAGTTGTTCCAAAATTACAGCCAGCATAGTGTTAGTGATAGTTTTTCCACATGGATAAATAAACAATAATGGAACATCCACTGCAGTAGGAGTAACTCTGAGAGAATACAATGGTTTCACTTCAGATATGGCAATTCTTGGAATCCCAAAACAGTCAGTTTGATTTACTCTTGAGTCCATTCAGGTGAAATTGTGCTTCATCTATGAACTGGATGCAGCCAACATAAAATTCTTACCAATCATTGCGAGAATATCATTGACAGTTGGCTCTGCTGGGTTTGGATTTTGAATGGAAACATGTATAGGGTCTCGATATTTTCTGCATGCTGGCACCCTTCAGAGTTGTTTCTGCTGAAATTATTACACTGGATTTTGACAGATTTTGCTGAATAATTCCATTAACTGGAGCCATTCCCCGCGAGATCAGTCACACAGTCTGAATGCTGGAATTTGGTGAAGAGCTTGCGAGTAGTTTTCACTTCAGCGTTCTTTTGGAACATTAAGTCATGTATCAAAACAGGGTCTTGCTGCTGTAAGACTTTTCTAATATGTGGTATTCCAGTACCAGAAAAACATTAAACAGAACATATGATAACAACCTCTTCCTGTGGTATGCCAATCTGCTTTCACATTTTAGTAGAAGAACTGATCACTATGAGATGTGGTGCAAACTTCAGAATAACCTAGCTGTAACATTATTAAAACTTTAACAACAAATGTCTGCTTCTGTGAAGTTTGGAAGGTAGGAGACAAGGTACCGGCAGAACTGAAGCTGTGAGGATGAGGTGTGAGTCCTGCTCAGGTAGCTCAGATGGTAAAGCACTTGCCTGAGAAAGGTAAAGGTCCCGAGTTCGAGTCTCAGTCTGGCACACAGTTTTAACCTGCCAGGTAGTTTCAAATCAGCACACACTCTGCTGCAGAGTGAATATATAATTCTGGAAACAAATGTAGGGTTTGTTCCACACATCCAATCTTACAGTGATACTGAAGTCTGACATAAGGGTCTCTGTATCTGGACATCCTTTGAAGATATACAATGTAGCCTTCATCTTTAAAGTTCTGTTCTCCCCACTCAAACTTACAGGACATATGCATTTCAAAAACTTTGATCAAAGTAGTTTCTTACTTTATGATCTGCTCTAGTGTTTCTACTAATGTAGTGGATTCAGTGAAAATCCAGAACTGTTAAATGTCTGCTTAGGGGAGCAGTGAGAGGAGGGGAGACATGTGGCCACGGGTTTCTCGATGCTCCCCCAATCTGTGCTTAGCACCAGAATGCAATGCTAAAAACAAAATTTTATTTCTGTAACTGAACATTAAACTAACTGCTTATGTTTGGCTACTGCTTTTTTACACATTGAGTTTCTCATTTGATAGTTCAATTTAATAGTTAACCTTTCATACACTTGGTACAAACAAGTTTAATTGGTACAATATTAGTCTCCTAGGTACATCTTTGGATGCCATGAGAAGACTGAATGACCAAAAATGCAGTTAAATCCCTTTGCTTAGAACAATCACCTCTGTCCAGGAACAACAGAGCAAATTGAATTACGTGTGAAGCAGTTGGCTGATCCACAGTCAAATGATGTATAATGTTAATTTCGGTGCAGAGGTCTCTGAACTTGAAAATCTTAACTTGTCCACATTGCGCATGCCTGCATGAAATAGATCAGAGTGGCAACCCTACTCCAGTGGTTTGTTATGCTTTTCATAAATAAATAAGAGCAGAGCATATTGTACAAAGTCATTTTCTGTACAACAGATCAATGGTGTAAATGACTGCCGGAGTGGAGAGGACAAGAAAAACTGCATGGTGTGCCAGGAGCACGAGTTTGCCTGCAGCAAGAGGCAGTGTGTGTCCCTGGAGGGGAAATGTGATGGCATTGTGCAGTGCTCAGATGGGCTGGACAAGCAGGCCTGTAAAGTCGGGATGTGTGACACAGGTCAGCAACTGAGGGTCGGCACACTCTGATGTAGGAACGGTTTTGTGTTGTGTGTGTGGGGGGGATGAGGGGTTAATTTTCAGCTTGTTGGCTGAAAGCCCACTAACTGATAGTCTTTTTCTTGTTCCTATTTGTGCCTAAGTATCTCCGCTTTATGTTAAGTAACAACTATCCTTTTCATAACATTGTTAAATTCTTTAACAAAAATCATCTATTGCAGAGACCAGCTTTGAGTGTTGAAATGGAACATGTGTAGCAAAGATCTGACAGTGTGTCCTTGCAGATGACTGTAATGATGGCTCTGATGAAGAAAATTGAAACAAAGGTAAGGTATATGAGTCACTTTAGTCTTAAAAATCTTACATTTCCATATTCATGAAATTGAAAGAAAAAGTGCATACTGAAAGCAACATTAGGTTAGATTTATTTTATACATACCCTTTTAAATAAATGCACATATAATGTTCAGCACTGTATGACAGTTAACTCTTTCAACATTCCCCAACTTTGTTAATCTGTTATGGTTTTCCTTCTTAATTGTTTGGTTAATGTTTACTTCATTCTCTGTAAGTATCAAAGAAACATCTCCTCTATATTACCCTCCATAAGATCACCTTTCTCTATTCTAGTAGACTTTGGTGGAAACTGAAGCCATTTTCAGCCCAAACAGTAACCATGAGTTTTCTTGGACATCTCCTTTCCAAGATGTCAGGCGTTGCCAGCTATAGTTTAGATCGCATTCACTTGTGTACATTGTTTTGATGACAGTATTGTAGTGCATTCTCAGAGATGCACTTCTTATTACAGATATTGTCAATTGCAATGTTGATGAACTCTTTTATATCAGCTTCATTGAAGTACATCAAAAGAGACAGAGACAGTTACTAAGACAAATATAATTTTATTAATTACTTCAAATTTGTCATTAACACATTGCAGATAGGCTAGTGGGAAGAATGTGGGGCCAAGGAAACTGGCCATATCTGCTGTTTTCTAATTATTACTGACTCATACATAACTGATGAATCTTTAAGAGTAATAGATATTAAAAAGGAGCCAAGCTTAAAGATTTACCATGTCTACTTTAGTTATTGGGCATATTACAATATTTAAAATTACAAAGTATAATTTTCCTCCCAAGAAAAGCAGGAGGTGAGTTAGTGAATGACTGTTCATTTTGAGGTACCAAAATTATTCATCACTAAACATACTTGATGTATTTGTAGTAGAATTACAGCAAATTTTGAAACCTAAAGTGTACACACATAAAATTACATCAATGCCATCATATTGACTCAGCCATCAACAGCATCTGTTATGTCCACTGTTAGTTAAAAAATAATACTATAAATTAACAGAAGGCAGCACCTGTCAAGAGGCAAATTGCGAGATGTCTGCACATAACTCACATATGAAATGAGTAAACTTTCAGTGACCGGTGGCTCGTACATAGAGAAACTCGCATCCTGACCTGTACTTGGCTCCAGTCTGAAACAGTTGCAGCCAGAGCTATGCTTCTGTTTGGGCTTCAAAGTGTTTAAGATTGCCCTTTGATTTCCTTTACGAAGTTAACCTCCCTATTACAAAATATCTTGCAGATGTAATCCATACGTCTTACATGTGTGTCATAAGATCCCTGGTCCGTGTGTTGTATGGATGTCCAAAGAATGTGTACATCGTAGACTGGTGGTAAGCAATTATTAATGGAATAACACCAATAGGATGGATATTGTCTGTGTAGGCAGGTTTCCCCACCAGACATCTATCCAATTGATCCATAGATTCATTTTAGGACAATTTGTTATGGCTGAGAATTTGCTACATAAAGGTAGCAGTTGATTTTTTAGACATGGTCAATAATCTTCCCACATAAGACATTCATGCATTGCAATGGCCACAAATCTATCAAATACTTTCACCTGCAGTGATCTGGCATTTGTCTACTGGAAGCTTTTGTTAAATTGTAATCTGCAACATTGTAGTTAAATGTGGAGAATGGGAGTTCAGGTGCCATTCCAGAACCTGTATACTGGACACGTGGGAATGTGATGCAAAAGTAAACCGCCCAGACTACACAGATGAACATGACAATTCCAGTAAGTGGAAAGATAAAGCTTTCTATTCATGCCATGAGAGGATAAACTCAAAGATTTAACAAAAATATGAAAGATAAATTACCAAAAATGCCCCCTAGAACTTAATTAGGTGATTAAATGTATACAAAGAGTAAGCAATCACTGTTAATTTATTAAAGCTGCATATATGTTATTCAATCTGCTTTTTCAAATGGTACGTAAGTTACTTCTTATGTAGCTGCCATAACCACTTAGAGGATGAAAGTGAGTGTTGTTTATCTTCCTGTTGAAGTTTTCAAGTGATCTGTTACTGTGAGACAGGTGTAAAGTATGTTTCTGAAATACAAAACAGAATATGTAAGTTTTCCTGGTAAGAGGACTGTATTGTTCTAGTGTAAATTGCATACTATTTACTTGTGGCAACTGCTAGACATCTTCAGGTGGTTTCTGTGGGTGAATGGCATCTGTCACTATACACACTGCAGCCATCTCCTTAGAGATGCACTATCTGGAAGTCAAGTACGTGAAAGGGAGTTGATTCCAGATGAGATTTTGGTATCTGTGTGGAGCCAGCTACTAGGAGTAACTGAGACCTTAAGCATATATTCAGAGGCACTGGTGCTGTTACAAGGCATTGCTGTCTGAAAGTGGAACCAAAACAGGTCGCAGTGTGGGTCCTCTACTGCACTGCTCTGGAGCTGTATTCAGAAATTCCTGTTCCCCGCATTCTGATCTAATGGCAGTAAGTGCAGGCTGTACTTGGATTGCCCGAATCTCTACTGGTTCCAGAAAGTTGAAACTGGGGACACAGTACATTCCTTGTACAGACTCCAGAGACAACGAGGTAATTGAACCCCCTCCTCCATATTTCACTTAACAGAACCTGGCAATTTCCTCAGGTTTACAAGTGGTTAGAAAACAGTTATCTGAGGATTGGTTCAAATGGCTCTGACCAGTATGGGACTTAACTGCTGAGGTCATCAGTCCCCTAGAACTTAGAACTACTTAAACCTAACTAACGTAAGGACATCACACACATCCATGCCCGAGGCAGGATTCGAACCTGCGACCGTAGCGGTCGTGCAGTTCCAGACTGTAGTGCCTAGAACCACTTGGCCTATCTGAGGATTGTAGAGATTTTTTGACAGTGGTATCTTCTCACAATTTTGTTCCATTAATTGGACTCAGTATGACTATAATGTGGGATCTCTGTAAGAAGGTGGGTGCAGAATGACCTGACAGCAACAAGGTCAAAACAGTGCAGGGTTTTCTTGAGGAAATAGCCAGATTTACACAACTGGATGTGGCAGGGGCATGGGAGCCCTACATTAAATAAATGTGCCATGAAAGTTCAAGTCAGTCTCTCTACACGTGGTATACATTCCAGTCTGTCCACTGTTATCATTTAAACCCAATGTAACTGTCACTAAATTACAGTGACAGCTACCTGTTGTACCGAGGAGTTCTCCTGCAGCAGTGGACACTGCTCGGACAAGCAGCTGGTGTTTACAGTTTTGCCTAAGTTTATTGTTCACATTGCTGTCTTGCATTATGGAAGATGTCACTGTGCCCCGGAATCTTAATATTCCTGCTCACTTATTTACAACAACTTATTTAATGATATCTATATTTCACGACTCATGTTATAATTTTAATGCACTTTAGCGTGACTGCAAAATCAGTATCACCGTACTGCTCTGTGTGAATAATCTGGTGCACTTCACTGCTTCCCTAACTGTGATAGGTTCTTCTTAATATCATAATATAGTTGCAGGTGGGGACTGTTAGAGAGTGGATGTCATGTGCTGGAGACAGATTTCACCCTCTCCATCTTCTGGCCAGTTTACAGAAACAGGGCACCACAGTAAACACACACCAGCTAGTCACTTACAGTTAACTAATAGTTCATGCATGGCAACAAAAGAGCCATTGTCTGTGAACAGAGGAAAAGACTTTATCATTAGGCAGCTGAGCAACCCTTCTATATCTCCAATTTGAAAAATGGCAAGAAAATACTTTGATCTCCCAGTAGAGTCTCCATTTTCATTGTGTGACAGTATTATGGATGTCAATATCCATCTCTGCCAATGACTGTGTGGGCACAGGCTATGCACTGTAGAAATATTACTTTGTGTTTGATTTGTGAATGGTTTGCAAAAGCAGTCTAAATAACCTTCTCTATTCCCTCAAGTAGTTTTGTGAGTTGCTTCAGCAGTTTGTGGGTTTCATGACTATTTTTGGATCATGGACTCTGTTTCATCATTAAATCTCTACATGATGGAAACTGAAATGGGAGACATAAGACAGTTCATCTAACAAATTTGAGTTATGGAAATGCTACACAAACTTACAACAAATTGTCAAATTCTTCTTTGAATGATTACTACCACATCCATTAATCCAACTTGGTAAGAATTCCAAATTCAAACATCAGAATTCTAAAGTCTAGTTTATGCACAAGTCTAACATCTGCCTTATGTCGTCTCAGTATTCACAGCTATTCTGATAAGTTTAATGTCTGTAGCTGGACAGAACACTAAAAAGCTTGGAATACTGTAATTTCAGCTTCTTAGAAGTGTCACTCAGTAGGTTTCTCTGCAAAACTGGCTGTTGTTGCTGTGTTCAGTTCCTAGCAAATTTTTGTATTTAATTTTGACTGCTTGTGACTAAAAAGTCTACATCTTGATATTCTGGCATTTTCACAAAACGTTTTCTTTAATAGGCAATAAGCTTGGTTACTGTGTCAGTAAGTATCATACAATATTGTAAATGTGAACTGTTATATTACTAGTGTTTGTATTGTATTTAGTGAACACCTCATATGCATTGTCTTGCTTAATGTGCATGTGGCTTTGAAGCTGGGGTGGGCTCCTGCTGATTTAAGTTCCAGCTGCCACTGTCTGAGTCTGTCTGAGGCACCAGCATTCCTCTAAATGGTTTTGCATCCTACATCAAAATTAACCACCTGAACACAATATCTGGTAATAGAATTCCTTAAAGGACATGGATCTTGTGTTCTGGCATGTTGGGATTGTTAGAAACCTTGAACCTATTAGTGAAGATTTCTGAAGGTTGTAGAAAAACCTCCAACTAATATGTAACCATTAAGAAATATAAAATCTGGTATCAAATCTGAGTTACTGAAAACAGGAATTATTAGAGATAGTGTTAACATGTGAAATAAACATAAGACAATCTCCTAAGTTTGGAGCCCAAAAATTAAAACTACAATGGAAAGTTCTCAGTCTTGGTTGTGGAACTCAGACAAAATGGAGAGTCTATTTACTCTACCCTAATGGCAGTATATTATGTGGCCATAAATTTCATAAAGTTTACCACCCGGGCCAGCAATTGAGTTCCAGATGACCGTGCTTTTCTTGATGGCACACTTTTCTTTTGCAGTGTCTTCAGTGCTAAACACTGAAATAAAGCTGGAATACTTCTAAATCCTGATCTACTGTTGAGTATTTCTTCTTTCAACACCGATACATTTAACCTGTTTTATACATAAATTGTTCACTGGTTTAGACTTATCGCCACTATTTAGATCCAAATATCTTTGATAATGAGATTACATTTTGACCTTGAATTACCCGAACATGATTAGAAAACCATTTCTCTGGAAATATGTTGTCCAGAGTTTGAGAAATTATGAAAAGAGTTATTGAACAACACAACTATCTTGAATTTTCCCTCAAGTGCTATTAAACCTCACAACTTGGGTTTATTCGCACTTATGTATTTGTCTATACTGCAGAAATATTTTATACAGTAAAAACATTGTTAAGGTTCCTTATAAAATGGTATTTTCCTTTTGCTGTGCAACATGTAGTCCTTGTGACATTAACTAATTTTTGTATAAAATGCCCTATCCATAACATATAGGACTATAGATGCTGTGAAGTTTTAAGAAACTATCAGGCTGAACATTATGAACAAATACTATTTTCTTCCACTATTTTTGCACCTACCTTTCCCTTCAATAGATTCTCCAATTGTTGATAAAAGTATTTGTATATATAACAGTTCAGTTCAAAATGTGACTAAATTTAAATGTTCCTAAAGTTTCACATTCTCCACTGATTCATTACTGAATTTTAACTAATAATGTTTACTGCTGTTAGTTTTTGGTCATTATTTAAGTTGGCTGGTTCCTCATAATATGTTTAACCATTATTTCACTACTGAGAGATGCATAATGAAAGATTTAAAACAGTGTGAAGGAGCACTAAAACTCCTAAACATGCAGGAGAAACAGCAACAATTTATTGTCAGTCACTGAAGACCACAGCAGGACGTATGTGGAAGGGATAGGTAACTCAACAGAGGTGGCAGTAGACTGGATTTCAAAGAACATCAACCACATGAATGATGTGCCAGCTGGGCAGAGTGACATACAAATGGGTGCAAAGGGGTGCAACTGATACTCAGTTTGGTTAAAACTGCTTGTCAGCTGATTCATCGTCTCGGAGTTGCTCTCAGATTGGAGCTCCCACCATAAGGCTGTCGAGAGTCATGTCAATACGTCACTTCACTTGCAGTTTGTAAGTAGTGCAGTAGGCATGGGTAATTATATAGCATTTCTAGCAGCTAATTTTACTCCTTTTGGTTGTAGCAGTCTCCTCTGTGACTGCAGCCCACTGTTGCCAAAGCGTTGAGAGGTGCAGGTGACATCCGATGTGGTGACACTCCAGCACTGTGTGAAATGAGTTAGGTGAAAAGTAGTTTCATTACAGAGTATACCAGAAGTTGTTTCTCAGCAGTGTTTTTCCTTCCCACAGGTGTGCCACCTGATAGAGAAGCTCTGTGCTGTCGTTGTGGTGGCCGAATATGGCAGTAGGATTGGCAACGACACAATCGATACACTTGTTTGTGAGTATATGAGAAGAAAGGGTAAATGAGTTGTCAGGTCTCACAATTTGTGCAACATGAAGAAATAAAAAATGTCTTAAGAGTTTCACACAGGTAACAAAACATTACTTCAGTCTCATTCTGGCCATAAGCCTACATGTTCAGTAGTCTTTGTTGTTCATGTGTCACTCAACATGTCTGCCATACAGTTTATTTATTTATTTTATTTATTTGTATACTTGTTCCATAGATCTGTACATGTGAGCAAGTCACTCAGATGTGGAACGTGTGAATGTACATAATAAAATACATAGAATAAAGACATTGTTATAGTATTAATAACAGTGCACAAAAGTCATACCTATTAGCTTAAAAACTAGTCAACATAAATGTGAAGATAGCAGTTTCATATTTAGGGCATTATTGCATCTATTTTAACCTTGAACAGTAATCAAAACTTCCCACTTTGGGTTTAAAAGTGACCCAAAAATGGAAATGAGAAAAACAGGAATTTTTACATTAGGGCTTTATTACATTAGTTTAACAGTAAACAGTGTCAAAAAATTTAAAAACATCTTTCCAATCTGGGTTTTACTTATTTCTCTGAAAGAATTCCTCTAGTGAATAAAGTGAGGTCTCAAGTAAATAATTTTTCAAGCTACGTTTAAATACTGATGTACTACTCCTTATACTTTTGATGCTGTTGGGTAGGGAATTGAAAATTTTCGTTCCAGCGTACTTTACCCCTTTCTGAATAAGTGTCAAGTTCTTTAACTCACAGTGGAAATCCTCTTTTCTTCTGGTGTTATGTTCATGATGTAGGCAATTCATTTCATACAGAGTGGGGTTATTTATTATGAAGCACATCAGTGAATATATGTACTGAGATGTTGCTGTCAGCATTTCAAGTCGTTTAAAAAGATTTCGACATGAGGTTCGTGGGGGTACACCACAAATGATTCTTATTGCTCTTTTTTGTGCTGTGAGGATTTTCTTTGCGGCAGGTGTATTGCCCCAGAAGATGATGCCATAACACATGACTGAATGAAAATAGCCAAAGTAAGCTGACTTTGAGACGGTAATGTCATCAAAGCGTGACAAAATTCGTAAAGCAAATGTTGCCTACGTCAGCCGTTTTAGTGTTTGTAGAACGTGATGTTCCCAGTTCAGCCTACTGTCCACGTATACACCTAGGAATTTTGATAAGTACACTTGCTTTATCATCTGATCATTCTGTGTGATAACTATTTCTTTTGGGTTTTTGTGGGTTGTCTGGAATTGGATACAATTGGTTTTTTTCAGGTTTATTGAAAGGGAGTTGATACTAAATCAACCCAGAACTTCTTTAAGGATATCATTCACCTCGGATTCTGAGTCAGTAGTCGACACATTATCCACCACAATGCTCGTATCATCAGCGAAAATTGTAAACTTACACTGCTTATTGATGGATAAAGGCAGGTCATTAACATATATGAGGAACAGCGAGGGCCCAAGCACTGATCCCTGTGGCACTCCATGCTGCACAATTCCCCACTCAGAGTCCATTATATATTGTGATACACTCTCTGAAACATCTAGAATAATCTTCTGCTTCCTATTTTCGAGGTACGATTTTAACCAGTTCCCTACAGGTCCTGTAATTCCATAACGACAGGCCTTCTTGAGGAGTATCTGGTGATCTACACAGTCGAACGCCTTTGATAGGTTGCATATGACACCAATTGGCAGCCTCTTACTGTTTATAGACTCTAGAACATGATTTCTGAATGAGAAAATTGCGTTATCTATTGAAACTCCCTTTTGAAAACCAAACTGCTGACTGTTAATGATGCTCAGGTCACCAAGGTGTGCCACAATCCTGTTGTACAGAGCTTTTTCTAGGACTTTTGAAAATGTTGTTAATAGAGTGATAGGGTGATAGTAGCATCCCCTGCTTTGTACAGGGGCCTGACAACAGAGTATTTCATTCTGTCTGGAAACACTCCTTGTTGCATGGATGTGTTGCAGATGTGAGACAAAACTTCGGCCACTTCACTACAGCAAGCCTTCGACAGCTTGCTTGAAATATCGTCAATACCAGCAGAATGTTTATTTTTCAAAGACTGTATGATTTTTTTGATTTCATTGGCAGTAATGGGAAGCACACTTATTTGACTGAAAGGTTCTGGAAAATTATTTTTCATTATACAGGCGACTTTATCTACAGAACCATGGCAACCTATCTGTGTTGGGACAGTTAAAAAATGTTGGTTAAAGATTTCAGCAATTTCCTCACTATTAGTTATCTCTGAGTTGTCAACAGTTAAAACAATATTTTTGTCTTTGGTGTAGTTTACAGTCCCTGTTTCTCTCTTTATCACATTCCAGATTGTTTTAATTTTATTTTCAGAATTAGTAATTTCAGATGCTATACACATACTTTTAGAGTTTTTAATTACTTTGGCAAGAATTTTACAGTAGAGTTTATAATGTTTTAGCTGAGCAGGGTTGTTAGAAGTCTTTGATGCTATGTAGAGTTGTCTTTATCTCTGACAGGAAGCTATGATGCCCTTAGTGAGCCATGGTATTTTTGCAGACCTAGCAGGTTGGGCTCTGTATGACTTTTTTGGAAATACACTTTCAAAGGTACCTGCTATCTCATTTGTGAATAAATTGTATTTTGAATTAGCAGTTTCTGCTCGATAAACAGGTGTCCAGTCAGTATGCTGAAGACATGATCTGAACGTTTGAATAGCTTCCTCACTTATTTTCCTTACTGTTTTCCATCTAGAGGAATTCCCAAGCTGTTGAAAGTAACTCGTTGTCCATCATGGTCAGACAGACCTTTCATAATATTGTTATTATTCCATCCTGAATTTTCCATTGTTCCATGATTTAGTTTAGGATTTTGAGAGTTTTCAGAAGATTGCAATATTTTTGTTATCAATATCTTGTTGATACAGAGAGATTTCCTTAACTTTTAGATTTGTATATGATTGGTGCAATAGTTAAATTCTTCCACTCACTCATTTCTCAAAAAGTGAGTATCATGCAATACAACTTTCAATGCATTTAGTGAAAGGCATTGGGAAATAACACAAACAGCACATTGAAACAGTAGGTAAAAACGTTATTCTAGATCACATTTCTATTGTCACACTGGGAAAAGTGGATTTTTGTTCATTCTTTTTGCTTTTTCCAATCTACATAGTGTTCCATTACAAATAGAGAAGTTACGAATTAGAAAGCAGTTGTGAGCTATCAGTGCTGGATTTGTGAACATGTGAGGTGTGGATATAAACTAATGTGACTATTGCTGTAAAACATCTGGTTTCAAAAGATAAATATTTAGTTGTCATACTCTCTCTCTCTCTCTCTCTCTCTCTCTCTCTCTCTCTCTCTCTCTCTCTCTCTCTCTCTCTCTCTCTCTCTACAACACTCATAGGGAATTTTCTGTTGATGGAAATGGGAAATAGTGTTAGAAGTCGTCATCTGTGAGCTCCTCGACATGTGCTACTTTTTCACTGCTTAAAACAGACTGAAATTTTGTCTCTTCTTTACGCAGATTTGATCTTGGGAAAGGATAAGTGACACTGTGGCAAGTCCAACAAATGTTGTAGGTGGTCCAACACTGAGATGAGGTATTTTGCTACAAACCTATTTAACAAACAACGCAGTATGAGCCTGTGGCATTGACTTGATGCAGAACCTGTAATTTGTCCTTTGACAATTCAGGTAGTTTATTTTCTCGTGGAGTTGAGCAAGAATCTCAAGGTAGTAATGTCTGTTAATAGTCTGACATTCTGGAACCCAGAAATGATAAAATTTGAAGAAGTTTCTCACCAATGCAATTTGGACTTTCCTTAGACACTTGTCACATTCAGCCTAGGGCATGCAGCATGCTCTTGTCAGACGAAACAGTAAGGGTGGGACAAAGGGGGCACAAGGCCGCTGTTGTAATGTGGCCTGTTGCTGCTGTGGCCTTAACTGACACTGCCCTGTGTGATGCTGAGTCAAAGGTTGTACAGCTGCCACAGCTCCCCATCACCCTGAACACTTGCAGCGTAGCTAATAGGGGACGACTGAGTTAGTTCAAATACCCCCCCCCCCCCCCCCCCCACCAACCACACACACAGCAATCTGATCGCCTGTGGCCCATGACACTTCACAGGGCTGCGCTGTATTGAACATGTCTGTAAGTGTCAGATTCTCTCATGAAATGTGTTTTCAGAGTCTTCCCTTTCTGACTGAAACAACTATTGTGCATCATGTAACGAGTGGATGGGTACTAGTGACAAATTATGACAATTGCTCAACCTGTGTAATTCCGCAGCCCAGGCTTTGTAGGATTGGTTTGGGTGTTTCTGACAATGGTAAAATTTCTACATGCATCACAGTGACAGTGTTCTGTCACAGTAACACGTTGAGAGAAGTTGACAGTATTTTATCAAATAAACCTGCCAGTTGTTGCAAAAGTTCAATTTGGCACAACTGATGACTGCGCAGTGAAAACCAGGAAAGAAAGCTCTGCTCAGGTCAGTATTCCCCTCGCGAAAAACCTAGAAATGCTGTAATAACAGTGTCTCGTAGGAGTCCCAATCTTCAGGTGTTTCGTCGTATGCCAGAATGGGCAACAGTTTCACTGGTGGGAGAGTAACCTGTTTGCAAACAAGCAGATGCCACTTGAGAGCAGTGGCGAGAGTCTGCTGTTCTGTGAAAGTGTACTGCTGGGCAGTGATGTGTTCAAATATTTCTTCCATTGAGATGTTTGTCAGGTGACTCAGCACTGGCACTCGTACATGGAGGAAACGTAACCCTCGCTTGTTGCCAAGTTTGTTATACTAAGAACACACACAATTTGTGGAACTTGGTACGTTACAGACCAATGCATAAGGTAAAATGTGAAGGTTGTGTGTAGCACTGAACACATTGACTGGACATTAGTAATGCAGGTTACAGAATAGGCCGAGCAGTCCTATGTGATCACTTAAAGAATACTGTTTCTTAAGTGTCTCACCAGAGTGCACCAGGGAGCTGACACGGGTGGCTTCTAAACAGCTTGTGAATTGCACAGACGTGTTATTTCTGAAATTGTGTGTGAATTTAAGGAGGGCTGTGAAATTCATAACCTCAATACTACACCCACATGAATTTCCATATATAACATGCATCTGTATCTGGGATTTGGAGTATAATTTACATTCCGATGAAAAAGTTTGTAACAGGTTCATGGTAGAAATCAAGGAGGAATTGGAGATTCAGAAACAAAATAAATACCTTGTTAACATCTTAGTTACTGTAATACTTAGACTTGGGAACATTTTGTAACTGGAGTGTTTATGTGAAGCGGATGGTGTAACTTGGCCAACTATCAGTTTTTTCCTAACACTTTGTTTGATGCATTAGACAGCAACTGATTAATGAAAGAGCAGCAGCAACAGTAACAGCAGTGGCTTCTTTGAAGTAGCTGTTTTGTTTTCTAATACACTCAGTCAAATACAAAGTAATTCAGAAGCAATTTTCATTATTTGACCAACATTGTACTAATTATTTTTGTATATGGAACACAGACAAGGTGGCCTTCTTTAAGTGGTTGAATTATTTAAAAATTGTTGCTCAAAGTAGTGCATCTTCACTATAAACTTACCGCAGGTTGTGTATGTGTTGGTGGCTGTACAGTTTTAAACACAGAATGGTTTGAGGTGTGAAATGCATAGTGTCCACAAAATAGAGCATTACTACCAACTTACTGTTGAGTGTGTGCTGCCACCTATACATAAAAATGTGCTCTTTCCAATTCATGGTAGAGACAGCAAAGTGTCACAGAAGCAACATGAAAGAAGGTCTTTGTTGAACAGACCTTGTAGAAAAGTCATAGCTGTTGTATTCCAATTAGAATAACCGATGTAGCACTCTGCATTAAAGGAAAATATTAAGTGCTGGAAGTCTGTAAGGATGTAGCATAAGGAATTATCTTTGCATTTTGATTGGGTTAGGCAGTAAATGTTGCAAGTAACTACCTATTTTGTGAACATGGGGTTGCAGAAGTGCTCTTGCACAGACTGAACATGATACTGAACCTCATCTTTAACCCATTACCTGATTTGGCTTTTTCATCCACGCAAAGACAAATTGGACAGATTCCTGATGATATAATTTGCCTCCTCTATTTTGTGGAATGGAGATGGTGGTGGCAAAACTGTATTATATGCCGAGGTCTCCTTCATATTAATAGATGACAAATTGGTTAGAAATTTATGAAGCAAACTGTTAGGTCATGAGCATAATTAAAATTCTTGTGGTGCCTATTTTATGCATATTGGAATTCTGTGAGAAGTTAATGTCCGTCATTTTGCAGTGGATCAAAGAAGACACAGTATTGGTTCGTTCAGTGTTTCCTTTCCCAGCATTTTTGTTTGCACTAACGTAGCACAATCCAATAAGATGTAAGCCATGTTATTACTCGGTACTTGTTATTGTATTGTTATTCAGCTGTCTGTTTAGGTATATTTTGAAATACTGTAGAAGCCAAATGATTTGGCAGGCAATGATTGAAAAATGGGAAGCAGACTGCCTTAAATGATTTGTAGGTTATAATGTTCTGTAAAGCTCACTAGATTTGGTGAAAATGCTGTACTTACTATAAAATAAGAAATTGACTTTAATAACATGGACTGTCTGGTATTCTGCTACAGGTACGTGTTTGTGGCATTTGGCTCATCTTCACATGTGGACATGGTCAAGATCCTGGTGGACAGTTCTGGACAGCAGGTCCACGTGCTGAGGGATGTGTTGGGGCCCTACGTGTCTCTGTGGTAAGACAGCAGCCTGGACCGAGTCTTTGTGGCAGATATGGGGATGAGCACCATAGGAAGTCTTACCTCTGATGGTAATAATAGCTAAACTGTTATTTTAGATGCATATATTACTGACAAAACTATTCTCCACATGCGAAACGTTTTCCACTTGCTATGGCATTCAGATATAGCAACCAGTGTATAGAATGAGAATAGTCTTAGATGCAATGTTGAAATTACTGCTTATTCATTCATCAGTGATTTGTGTTTTGCCTAATTCAAAGTATCTTCAGATTTTCTGATATGTGTTAAGTTATGGATATCAATAAAACATCCCCATGAAGAAAATTTATTTTTGCTGTTTTCGTATCACAGATATCTTCAACTTGCTTATCAACATCAGCCACTCTGAAAATGCCTGGAATTATGCAAGCCATGAGTCATTGATGAATAAAGAAACACTAATTTCAGCAGCACAACCAAGACTGCTATCTCCTCTTGTTCTACTATGTAAAACTGAGCATATCTTCACTGTAAATTTTGTGCAGTGAGGCCTCATGGTTTTAATAATTTTTAGGAGTTTTTGTGACTGAACTTCAGTCACATTTACGTCCATGGTCTGAAAACTGCTGTTAATAAATGAAGGGTAGAAAGAATGTCATATTGTACAACTTTGACTATTTCCTGTAGCATTTTGATGCAGTGTTCAGACGGATGATTACTTAAGCACCGCTGCACATATTGTAATAAATAATCCAGTTATTGTGGTCATCATTGGAGAGATACACAGAGGACTGTGATGCATTCTTGAATTTGTCAGCACTCTTCTTTAAAGTTCTTAAGCAGGGTTTTTGGGATAGCTGGTTTCTCAAGGTTCTGATAGTTTTTCAGCATCTTTGAGATGCTCTTGGGTGATAAAAGTAAACCAGTAACTGTTCCTGCTGCCCTTCTTTGTGTTATGTTAATGTCCTGCTAGTGCTGTTTAGTATGGGCCCCACACATTTGAACAATATCGTAGAATGTTTCTCAAGTATTCGTAAGCACTCGTTTAAGGGACAGGGCCAGTTGTAAGATACAGGGAAAGCAGTGTGTGTTAATACTATTCATGTCCCAAAAAAAAAGTATACTGTGTACTACAATGGTTAGATAAAAAAGCTGTATATCCAGTGGATCTGCATGGGCACAATTATGCTTTAGATACCTGTGTCTCTCATGTCATGCTTGACAAGGCTGGAGAAAATCTGATACCCTGAAAGTTGTACACTTTGACGCCATTCTTAGTCTTGCATTAATGGTGGACTGAGTAGAACTTAATTGTTCCTCATAATGAGATGTTTGATATGGCAAGGTCTGAGCTTATGTTGCCCATTTTATTGCAGCTGGAGAGTCAATCCATTGGCCTCAAAATTGTTGCATGCAGAAACTCTTGTACCTGAACAGCGAGGTGTGCTGCTGTAATGGTGACCCATGGCTCCCTTGTCTTTGACCTGAGGTGTCAACAATGTTTCCACTATATCTGAAAAAATGTTTCCTTAATGTACACTTAAAAAGGCAAAGTATGGTGGCATCCTGGTCCATATTAATATGAGGTGAGTTCCTTTCTGACCCTTTCACATAATGAAGGTCGTCCTTGGGTACAAAAACATCAATCATTCTGTGTGAACTGCAGTAGGTCACACATTTGTCAGAAAATAACACTATGGAGCAATGCACAGATTTTGTACATTATGCCAGCAAAGCACTGCAGGCTGCAACTTGCTGCTCTCAGGTAATTAAAACACATTTCAGTATCCTTAAATTTTCAAATATTTAATGTCACTTACATTGTAACCTCAGTACTGGTTCACCTGACATACTACAAATACATTTCATCAACATCTGCTATCACTGCTCAAGCAGCTGAGCAGTTGTTTGCTCTCCCATGTCTGCCACGTGAGTTGTTTGACACTGCCTGAAACAAAAGCAGGTTTATCCAAATGGAGTACGGGTTTTTTCATGAGGTCCTGCTAAAGCAGTATCTATAAGCATCTTTCTGTAGGAACTCAAGCACTCACACTCACAGCATTCCTAAAGAATGTTACTGTATCGGCTCAGTATAAGTTGTTGGGTTCATAACTGAAACAGTGAAATAACCCACATTGCAATAGAGTCAAAAATGCTTCTCCTAGACTTCAGTGTAGGTATACCTGTGAAAGAACTATTTATTTGCACATTCGTTAAATGTCAGGAGGGGACAGGGACTTAACATATGCTTAAATTGATGTTACGTAAGTCATGTGTGTTGCAGTAGCTGGGAAGGTTTGGGTGCACTTTCCATGTGACAACAGGTGGACGGCTGCAGTAAAGAACCAGTAGTATCAGGCTCTGGGACTGTGGTTCATCTGTCTTAAGGTTTCTCAAGGGCCTACATTCAGTGAGCACAAGCTTGCTGATACCAGGAAACTTGGACCCTTTGTACATGGAAAGATGTGCTCACACCTGGACCATTTGTTAATGTTAACTTAGTTCCTTATCTGCAATGCTGTATTCCTAACAAAATCAGGACATGCGTAAAGATTCTGCAATTTGAAGTATCACTCACTGCTGCGCATGCAGATTAGCCTTTTAGTATAGGATATCAGCATGTCTGTTTTCATCCTTACTTTGATGTAATTTTTGGGGTTCCATACATGCAGTGGAGGTCCAACAACTGAAATAAACATCAAAGTAGATTGCAAAAAAGTTAATTATGCAGTGCTGTCAAAACTGTATGGAAGACTCTTTCTATGATGTACTACAGGGAGTACATCAACACAACTTTGGTTACATTTGAAAATTCTCAAAAGGTCCTAATGTTCTTGCCCTTCTAGCAGTGGGCTTGCAATGTCACAGGGCCATTTCTTAATGTACAAAATATTCATATCTTTCATGTAGGATTAGAGTATTGTTGTTTGAAATTAGCCTTTGCTTCATTGTCTCTAATGCCGTGACAAAATTGTTTCCTGTTAATTTGGGAAGTCATTTTGCTTAATTATCTTCTAGGAACCAGTGAAATGTTTTTGAAATGCTCTTCTGAAATAACTTTCTCTGCTTCCCTTGTTCAAGCACATGGCTTTCTTTAAATTGTTCAATGGCTTCTACTGACCTCATAATTGCCCTGTATGATGGAATGTACACCTATGTCCTTTCTGAGGTACTGAGAAAATACTAATCTCCAAAAAAACGCGAGAAAGCAGGGCATTGTTGCACAGAAACTTGAGGCTTCATAGTGTTTTCTGCACGCTGTTGAACTCTTCTCTCATGCTTCATTTTTACTCATCTCATTTGAACATCTGTTAAAATTTATTCACAGTGACGTTTCCAAACTTCTGATAATGCTACATTTGAATCTAAATTATTTTTAATTTACTATACATGCAAAAGATAAAAAATTTTCCATGTTGCTAGATTTCTTGTTTTCAGATTCTTATAGTGTATTGAAAAGCAATCATTTTCCTATGGTCAATAAACACTTTTCCCAAAAACTATATAGTTATAATTTTTATCTACAGTGTTCAAATACTAAAATCAAGTTATTTTCACAATCCATTAAAATAGGTTTGGAGGCTTCATTTTTCTGTTTATTAAATGCATACTTCTATTTAACTATCCAAGTTTAAAGCATACTTTCTCTAAACTTTCTGGCGTATTTTCAGAATCAGTATCTTTGGACCCCCCATGACCATGGACCTTGCCGCTGGTGGGGAGGCTTGTGTGCCTCAGCGATACAGATAGCCGTACCGTAGGTACAATCACAACGGAGGGGTATCTGCTGAGAGGCCAGACAAATGTGTAGTTCCTGAAGAGGGGCAACAGCCTTTTCAGTAGTTGCAAGGGCAACAGTCTGGATGATTGACTGATCTGGCCTTGTAACAATAACCAAAACGGCCTTGCTGTGCTGGTACTGCGAACGGCTGAAAGCAAGGGGAAACTACGGCCGTAATTTTTCCCGAGGGCATGCAGCTTTACTGTATGATTAAATGATGATGGCGTCCTCTTGGGTAAAATATTCCGGAGGTAAAATAGTTCCCCATTCGGATCTACGGGCGGGGACTAATCAAGAGGATGTCGTTATCAGGAGAAAGAAAACTGGCGTTCCACGGATCGGAGCGTGGAATGTCAGGTCCCTTAATAGGAAAGGTAGGTTAGAAAATTTAAAAAGGGAAATGGATAGGTTAAAGTTAGATATAGTGGGAATTAGTGAAGTTCGGTGGCAGGAGGAACAAGACTTTTGGTCAGGTGACTACAGGGTTATAAACACAACGTCAAATAGGGGTAATGCAGGAGTAGGCTTAATAATGAATAGGAAAATAGGAACGCGGGTAAGCTACTACAAACAGCTTAGTGAACGCATTATTGTGGCCAAGATAGATACGAAGCCCACACCTACTACAGTAGTACAAGTTTATATGCCAACTAGCTCTGTAGATGACAAAGAAATTGAAGAAATGTATGATGAAATAAAAGAAATTATTCAGATAATGAAGGGAGACGAAAATTTAATAGTCATGGGTGACTGGAATTCGAGTGTAGGAAAAGGGAGAGAAGGAAACGTAGTAGGTGAATATGGATTGGGGCTAAGAAATGAAAGAGGAAGCCGCCTGGTACAATTTTGCACAGAGCACAACTTAATCATAGCTAACACTTGGTTTAAGAATCATGATAGAAGGTTGTATACATGGAAGAACCCTGGAGATACTAAAAGGTATCAGATAGATTATATAAAGGTAAGACAGAGATTTAGGAACCAGGTTTTAAATTGTAAGACATTTCCAGGGGCAGATGTGGACTCTGACCACAATCTATTGGTTATGAACTGTAGATTAAAACTGAAGAAACTGCAAACAGATGGGAACTTAAGGAGATGGGACCTGGATAAACTGAAAGAACCAGAGGTTGTACAGAGTTTCAGGGAGAGCACAAGGGAACAGTTGACAGGAATGGGGGAAAGAAATACAGTAGAAGAAGAATGGGTAGCTTTGAGGGATGAAGTAGTGAAGGCAGCAGAGGATCAAGTAGGTAAAAAGACGAGGGCTAGTAGAAATCCTTGGGTAACAGAAGAAATATTGAATTTAATTGATGAAAGAAGAAAATATAAAAATGCAGTAAATGAAGCAGGCAAAAAGGAATACAAATGTCTCAAAAATGAGATCGACCGGAAGTGCAAAATGGCTAAGCAGGGATGGCTAGAGGACAAATGTAAGGATGTAGAGGCTTATCTCACTAGGGGTAAGATAGATACTGCCTACAGGAAAATTAAAGAGACCTTTGGAGATAAGAGAACCACTTGTATGAACATCAAGAGCTCAGATGGAAACCCAGTTCTAAGCAAAGAAGGGAAAGCAGAAAGGTGGAAGCAGTATATAGAGGGTCTATACAAGGGTGATGTACGTGAGGACAATATTATGGGAATGGAAGAGGATGTAGATGAAGATGAAATGGGAGATACGATACTGCGTGAAGAGTTTGACAGAGCACTGAAAGGCCTGAGTCGAAACAAGGCCCCTGGAGTAGACAACATTCCATTGGAACTACTGACGGCCTTGGGAGAGCCAGTCCTGACAAAACTCTACCATCTGGTGAGCAAGATGTATGAAACAGGCGAAATACCCTCAGACTTCAAGAAGAATATAATAATTCCAATCCCAAAGAAAGCAGGTGTTGACAGATGTGAGAATTACCGAACAATCAGTTTAATAAGCCACAGCTGCAAAATACTAACACGAATTCTTTACAGACGAATGGAAAAACTAGTAGAAGCCGACCTCGGGGAAGATCAGTTTGGATTCCGTAGAAATACTGGAACACGTGAGGCAATACTGACCTTACGACTTATCTTAGAAGAAAGATTAAGGAAAGGCAAACCTATGTTTCTAGCATTTGTAGACTTAGAGAAAGCTTTTGACAATGTTGACTGGAATACTCTCTTTCAAATTCTAAAGGTGGCAGGGGTAAAATACAGGGAGCGAAAGGCTATTTACAATTTGTACAGAAACCAGATGGCAGTTATAAGAGTTGAGGGACATGAAAGGGAAGCAGTGGTTGGGAAGGGAGTAAGACAGGGTTGTAGCCTCTCCCCGATGTTATTCAATCTGTATATTGAGCAAGCAGTAAAGGAAACAAAAGAAAACTTCAGAGTAGGTATTAAAATCCATGGAGAAGAAATAAAAACTTTGAGGTTCGCAGATGACATTGTAATTCTGTCAGAGACAGCAAAGGACTTGGAAGAGCAGTTGAACGGAATGGATGGTGTCTTGAAGGGAGGATGTAAGATGAACATCAACAAAAGCAAAACGAGGATAATGGAATGTAGTCGAATTACGTCAGGTGATGTTGAGGGAATTAGATTAGGAAATGAGACAGGAGTTTTGCTATTTGGGGAGCAAAATAACTGATGATGGTCGAAGTAGAGAGGATATAAAATGTAGACTGGCAATGGCAAGTAAAGCGTTTCTGAAGAAGAGAAATTTGTTAACATCGAGTATAGATTTCAGTGTCAGGAAGTCGTTTCTGAAAGTATTTGTATGGAGTGTAGCCATGTATGGAAGTGAAACATGGATGGTAAATAGTTTGGACAAGAAGAGAATAGAAGCTTTCGAAATGTGGTGCTACAGAAGAATGCTGAAGATTAGATGGGTAGATCACATAACTAATGAGGAGGTACTGAATAGGATTGAGGAGAAGAGGAGTTTGTGGCACAACTTGACCAGAAGAAGGGATCGGTTGGTAGGACATGTTCTGAGGCATCAAGGGATCACCAATTTAGCATTGGAGGGCAGCGTGGAGGGTAAAAATCGTAGGGGGAGATCAAGAGATGAATACACTAAGCAGATTCAGAAGGATGTAGGTTGCAGTAGGTACTGGGAGATGAAGAAGCTTGCACAGGATAGAGTAGCATGGAGAACTGCATCAAACCAGTCTCAGGACTGAAGACCACAACAACAACAGCACCTTTGGACCCTCTAAGTTTGCTATCTTCTAATTAACAGCTAAAATGTAATAGATGAGTATTTGGGTATGTATAGTTTTTGTAATTCTTGCACCTATAAATAGGGATCATGCACAAAGTATAAGTCATCACACAGTTGTTGACGTACAAATCTATCAGAGTTGGGGCCTAGCAATGAACTTATGCACAATCTGTTTCTTCATGTAACTCTTCAGTGCCCCAGAATAAAATTGTAAACATGTAGTTTTCAGAGAGTGTGAAGCTGGTATTCACTACGCCTTATAATGCCTGTGTTAACACTTTAAAAGCTGTGTTAAGCCTCTCATATTATGTGAAGTGTTGACCTGTGGTATTTTATCTGGAAAGTACTCTACACAATCCAATCTTAGGATTAGAGCACTGATGAATGAAAGTGAACTTGTGATACACCACTGGATGGTGAACAAACATCTTTTCAAGACTGACAACAAGAACTACAAAATGTGAAAAGTTAGGAATATTACAACATGAAGCAGAAACATTCTGCAGTACCCATGAATTTTCAGAAATTATCTTACTAGACTCTTTTTGTATATTTTTCCAGAACACAAACTTAAGGATGTAAATTCCCCTTAGCTGTAATGTTTAACACAGAGTAGTTTTGAGTTTTCCAGTAGGTACACAGATGATAGTGTCCTGTGTAGTGTTTCAAATATTTGCTCAAATATTTGCTGAATCTGAATCTGTATGAGTTGTTTTTTGAAGTCCACTGTTAATTTTTAAAGTTATCCTTAGACTAATCAGTTTGTGTTTAGTGTATTTATAAAAAAAACTGCTTGGAATGGTGGCTTTTGCCTGTTAGTGACTACTACACTTTGCACACTTGCTGAAGGGTGTGACTTCTCCTGGAAAGCCCTATAAAAATGAAGCTAAACATATACCACATGTCTAAATGTCAATTGTAAAGAAAGCACAAAACTCTATTTCTGTGATGAAAACCATAGCTAATAAACAAGTAACTATAAAACCTGCAACTCAGTGATATTTGTGTTAAAAATGTAAACAAAATGTATTTTATTATCAAATCTCATTAAAATTGAAAAAAGCAGCTGTTTCAAAGACTGACTACTACTTTTGTCTGTGATGTTTAAGAATTAAATCGCTTTGGTATTCTGACACGCTAGGTATTTGACATACGTATTTTCTTTTGTAATATATGGTTAAAGGTGAATTTCTCCTGTTCCTACTCAAAATCTCTTCCTCTCTGGGGAAACATTTAAGTGAAAAATAATTTAAAGTGTAGTCTGTAGAAGGTTGGCCATCTGGCTTATATTGTAATGGTGCACAATCAGCCACTACAAAATATTTAATTAGATATTAAATATTGGCTTCACCCTCAAATTAACATTATAAATACTTTGCATATTTATAATTTTCAAGCATTAATATTTGCAAAGTTCATTTTATCAGAATTTTTATGGGCTTGCATGGACATATTTAACTGCAGTAAGGAACAAGACTGTTTTATTTCACAATGTCTGTGAGATCACAATTGAATTTATTTCTGTCACGGAAATGCTTAACATCAAATGCCATCTTGCTATGAATAAACTTATTTTTCATGAGTACAAATCTTTACTCTACATAGGTTGCCTCTCTTCACAACAACTAATTTAATTGGTAATAACAGTAAAAGTTTCGGGCTACTTCTGATATCTTCTAGCGAGTGGCAAGTTTTGCTAATGTAATTAAACCATTACAAGCAAAACTCTGTCCATTTTTACTAATACTTGTGCCTCCATAGCAACCTTGATTACCATTAGCATAAATGTAAACTGTATTTGTGACTGTGCAGAATATATGTGATGCCAACATTGTAATAAATATCCTTTACTTTTTTCGCCAACAATCCTGACCACATTTTAGATTAAAATCAGAACATCTTAATATGAAAGAAGAGAGGGAAAATATAAGGCTCTGTTTTATGATGGGATTTATGGAACAGTGTTCAAGCAAGTGAATGGAATGAATACTGCACAAGAGCCAGTATGTAACATGATCGATGAAAATTCATGACAACTCACTTCTTAGTGCTTTCTGGCACTGGTGTTGCATTCTTTAATGCTGTAATCTAACTTCACTCTTATCCGAAATTTAAGCTATAAGAAGACATTGGTAAAATAAAAACATTTCCTGCTTCCATACACTGATAGTACATCCTTAATTATGGAACATTTAATGTCAGATGTTAATCATCTACTATGATATATTGCAGTAAGTAGTTGAGCTGTATATTTTCAGTCACTGTGTCTTCCATTTGTGTATTTACAGTCTGATTAACAGCTTTAATCATTAGTCACAACGTGGAAGGATGGGATGGGTATTGTTTCAGTTTTCTTGTCAGCAAAGAGGTAGTCACAGAAGCAGACAGTTCCATTTACTTCTGTGATTCTGTGTGTAAATTCCCTGTTTCCACTCCTGATTTATTACATTTTAAAGTGATAAGTGTATAAAATGTTCTCATAATTGAAAGGTGTCATTTTTTCAGTTTGAAACAGTATAGCAAATTATTTCAGTGAGTTCCAGAGTCTCAGCTGCAGAAAACTGACTGCACAGTTCTAAGGGTGTGTAACTGGTAACAGTACACCTGCACCATATACAAACAGTACCACTGGAACAGGTGGTGTTGAAGATACAAGCAAATCATATGAAGTAATTCCTTCATATTTGGAGTCTCAAAATATCTACATATTTCACTCGTTTCAACAACAGTACACACATAATTTGTGACAAAATATGAGTGGGTGTGTAAGGAAGGCAAGCTGGGTGGCTCATTGTGGAAAGAAGTGCAGAATGTAAGAATGAGTAAATCATAGAGAGTGTCCATGTCTAAAGAGTAGTGTATTTGGGTTGGTCCAATCTGTGGAAGTAAACAAGCTCAGTTAACACCACTGATTAAGATACATAAACATAGGAATTCCAAAGTTTATTTAATTGCATACAGACAAAGAAAAAAGAATGTTGTAAAGGACCTTGTAGCAGAACAAGGGAAAGAAATTTTTTAAAAGTACAAGATATGTTTCACACAGTATATTTTGTAGCTACAGCTTAACCATATTTGGTCTTCCAAAACCTTGTAGATTTGCAAAATGAAAACAGCCTCCACATGGGCAAAGCATTGTTGGCTCAACAGATTACTACACAATAATTGCATTGCAGAAACTGAGAAGGAAGCTCCGTTCACAATATCAAAGAATTCCAGTATGTGATGATGTATGTAGTTCACTGAACTTCAGAAAATATATGCAGAAACAATAGACCTCGAACTTTCGAAATTTCTAAGTATGGTTTTTCTTCAAGGTGTTTGAATGACAAGTGGAGCATGTAGTGATGGTGTTAGTGTAATGCTAGATAAAAATTTTAGTGTTTTATAACTATTTAAGCACAAGTACAAAAAGGTATTCAAATGGCATTGTGCCAGTGCATTGAATTGATTAAAACAAGAAATTTCCTGTAAATAATGTGCATGTGTTGTTGACAAAATCTGAAAAGGAAAAATTAAACTGGCATCACAAATGCTATAAAACCGGTAAGATTGTCTCACCTTACTCTTACAATTTCTATTAGCAGCATGTGACGTGTGCCTAAGTATAAAAATTTCCATTATGAACCCCTAAAAAGGGATGCATAATTCACATGGAAATTATTCAGATTTTGGGTAATATGGTTGTGAATTGCAAGATTTATCCTACATTTGCCACAAACACTATTACAGGCATGCATTCCCACACACAATTATTGAAACTTTCACTGGGAATGAGTTCTCCCTCACTTACTATTATCAAGCATGTTTTTGTTAGCTAAGTATCTATAGACAGATTTTATAACATTTGCTATTGACATTGAGGGGGGGGGGGGGGATGGTTGTGTCTATATTCATTGGCAGGTACACTAGTTCTCCAATACGTGGCAACTTGGGGCCTCTGGACAGAGAGAATGACAGAGATCCTCTATTAACAGCAGCAGGAACTGCCATAAACTTTAATTAGCATGAGATATGGGCCTCACAAGACTTCATTCATGTGTATAAGTTATAAAAACACTCCATCCTTGGTACAATTGATTGTATGACTTACTGGTAGCTAAGCATGGAACATACTTGTATTAAAACTTGCAGTACCCTGTTTCAAGATAACAGTGCACTGAAAATTTCTGACATGTCATGATGACTGCTAAATGTCATTAACAATGCATCAATTTAATCTTCCAGCAGGTGCTATCATGACACATGACACTAATTCACATGATGAGGTGCTAACATAATGGATAATGTCGTAGTTTATGCAGTTGACATAGGTTATTTTCCTGCTACATGAAAATATTTTGTTCTTAGTGTTAACACATTCTGGTACTTTATTAGGAATGTAATGAAGTATGTTCTGCAATATTAAATGTTATTTATGTTTCCATCTGATTTGAAAACAGATAATGAAATAAATTTTTGGTAAATTCAGAGTATGGGGCTAGGCAGAAACCTGAGGACAGTTTAAGTTACTGTGAGTGAAAGAAACAACAATAAAATTTGTATTGTTCCTAGTTACAGAGTAGATCATAGCTCCTGCTGTTGCCAATGTTGAGTGTGATGTCATACTTGCAGAAATTCTTGTGAAATGGGTGCTACCCTATTTCCAATCACAAAGAGTAAAATGAAAACAGTGCTGTAATGATGCTCAGCCGTTGCATACACTCACTTAGCACCAGGCTGGCCATCTTGCAAAGCAGAGGTCAAAGAATAGACATTCACATATTCTGGAGTGTAACTAAAAATGATGAGTAAATTAAGTTGGTCAGTTTCCCACATCATGGATCCCTTAAATATGGTTACTTTCACATAAATTTTGGTGGATGTTATTCTTGAAGCTGTCATCTTGTTTGCACAACTCATTTACCTGGCATATTCAAAGATCAAATCCCATATAAACAATTTTATTGTATTCTCACTAGCCTGTAAGTATTTATGAAAAACTGTAGAGTTATTGATTTGTATTGTTTCTAACTGCATAGAAACTTAATCTCATTTACTCAATGGAGATAATAGTGTACAACCTAATATTTGGCAGAGATGTTGCTTTGATTTTTGTGCACAATACTTTGATGGCATAACTATCTTCAGGTTTCTGGGAGTTTGGCTGTTTTGTGTACTGGCCACCTGAAATCCAAGAAGACTGAACTATTGAACAGGCAATACAGTCAAAGGCAAGAATGCTTGAGAAAGAAGAGACAGAGATTGAGGAAGTGCAAGTGTCCTAATTATATTTCCCAGAAACTTTTCTTGGTGTAAGAAGAGCAAAATAAGGGAAAGAATGTTGGCTTATGTGTAGATACCTGAAAGTAGCTGAGTAAAAAACAGTTGTAGATGGAATTTATGTGTCGTAAAGCACACTAATCTCAGTCAAAGTAGTAACACAGTAGCAAGTATTGAGCCTGTTTTCCACCCTGTGATCAAAACCAGATTTTTTTCTTTACTTCTTTTCTCCCCATGTCCATGAAGTATTCCCAAATCTGATAACCATTTGAGTAGTAAAAGAGTTACATTAATTGTAAAGTTCAACTGGATTTGCGTCACACATTTATTATACAGGGTGTTCATTTTAAGTGATGACATTGAAATATCTCAAACTACACATTAGATCAAAAAAGTTACAATTCCAGTTTGTTTAAGAGTGAACATCCAACAATACCCCACTCGATCTGCCCCCTTTTGTGTGTGAGTGGCAGGGACCTACTTTGCAATGATCTGCAGTTCCCACTGAATATTTCAGATTAAGATTCTAAAGCAAAATCTGCATACATTTTATCTCAAGCAATTTCTTCATTTTGTCGCTGATGGTGATATAATTGAAGGGATAAAAATGTGTATAGTCACAATTTATAACATGGTACTAAGTGGCCCTTGGGTGTTCAATGAATCATAAGGCCCCAACTAGTTGCTGTGGGGGTAGCACAGGCCTAGATTAACTTTTAATTGGTAAACCCCTTAGCAGAATTTTATTCCTCAGACATAATGAACGAGGGACTACTTGATGTGCCACCATGACTGTGTAGCAAACTAAGACTTATCATAACTGTCAGTAACAACCAGTTAAATGTTTGCACAGTATTTGAAGGTGTTACAATCCTTTTAGTTTCATAATATAAGAATGAGATGTTTTATTCTCGTGTCTAGTCTTCAGAAAGACTTGGAGCACTCCCTTGAATGATGCTGACCACAGAAAAATTTGAAACACATTTTGAATACCATGAGCATTGCAAGAATGCAGGTTTGCCAGTGACATTTCTCCATATGAATTTCACTTACGAAACAGAATTAAGATTGAAGATTTCACACATGGGCAATAAATTGACTTGCAAACCATGTGTAATGGATCATCACTTTTCTAGAAACATCCATTTGTTAATCATTTTTGGTAAAGATACACAACATGATTTTCACAGAAAAGTTTCAAACAATTTTCTTATTGATTTATTCTTCTTCCTCAAATTTATTCAGCAGCAAACATGGCCAATGCTGTTTCAGTATGCAGTGGAATATATTTGTGTAGTAAACTTATGTGGGTCAGGGTAGAAAAACAAAAATACAAGTAAGTGGGGTTTCAAACACAGGGCACAAAATGTGAAGCTGTGATGCTTGCCACTCTGCCACCACTTCATGTATTACTTATGCACTAAAAGGTACATAATGATCCTGAAACTTTGACTGTCATTTACTCAAAACAGTAGAGTGTCTACATAGGTAAGTAAGGTGTTCGCTTATTTTGACCACTCTTAAACTGAATGAAGTTTCTGGGAAATCAGGGTGTGGCACTTGCTATGTTCTCCTCGTAAGGTAGAAGCTATCCTTTGTAATATCGATGACCTAGGTCTCCAAAATCTGGATGCATATTATATTCCATGTGAATGTTGCATCTGTTAGCTGTGGCAGACTGCCTGAACAGGTAAAGAAAGGTGCAAGGAACACCAGTGATATATCTGACTAAAACAGAGCAAAGCAGCTGTCACCAAGCAGAGCCTCGAATATAATTGTGAAACGAAATATGAAACTAGTATCGTGGTGGGAACAGTCACCGGAACAGCATAGTTTATATATTGAAATAAAGACATCAGTCAGCTTTTAGAGTAATTTACCCGAGATTTTAGGGGCAGAGCGTGCCAAAGTCAGGTTCCTGATACAGAGAATAGTGCTCACAGCCATTTTTTGAACTTGATGCAAACAGGTGTGACGTCACACTCCTCGGCAGCAGTTTATTATTACGAGGTACTCCACAGTCTTCGTCCTGAAGCCTTTGACACATTTTGGCGTTTATCAGTTCTTACCAGTCAAACTTACGGAAGTTTGACTGCTGACTAAAACAATGAAAAGTTCGCGGCATTTTCAATATACCACGTTTTTCCTAGTTTTCTTCCGGATGAAAAAATTCCCGGGTTTCTCGCGGATTTCCCAGTTGTCCCGGATCGCATACACCGTGAAGACGCAATCGATACCTTCACTGCGCGATAGCAATGGTGATCTTTTTGACGACAGCGCCACGAAGGCAGAGTTACCAAACTGTTTTCCGAATTTCTTTCACAGGAGAGGACGAAGTAAACATTCCAGAACTCGAATCGAGGACGACTGCCAATATGAGTAATTCAGAAGCAGAAATTCTTGGTGCAGCAAAACAGCGTAAACCACAAGGAAGGCAAAGCCTGCGGTCCAGATTGTATACCAGTCTGTTACTCTCACAGTATGCTGATACAGTAGCTCCACACTTAGCAACCATATACAACTGCTCGCTGGCAGAAAGCTCCGTACCCAGCAGAATGGAAAGTTGCGCAAGTCACACCAATAGCCAAGGAACAGGATAAGAGTAATCCACTGAATAACAGACCCACATCACAAACCTCGGTTTGCAGTAGTGTTTTGGAACATATACTGCACTCTAACACTATGAACCACCTCGAAGAATACGATTTATTTAGAAACAGCCAGCAGGCATTTAGAAAATAAAGCTCTTGTGAAACACAACTAGCTCTTTATTACCACGAACTAATGACTGCTATTGACAAGGGACGTCAATTTGATTACGTAGTTTTTAGGTTTCCATATCGCTTTTGACACCGTCCCTTCTGGTTAAATTGCGCACCTGTGGAGTTGTGTGACTGGATTCGTGATTTCACGTTGGAAAAGTCACAGTTCTTAGTAACTGACGGAAAGTCATCGAGTAAAACAGAAGTAACGCCTGGCGTTCTCCAAAGTAAGAGTTAAGAGGCCCTCTGCTGTTGCTGGTCTCCGTACACCACTTACGAGACAATCTGAGCAGTGCTCTTAGACAGTGTCTAGCTGGTGCAGCCACTTACAGTCATGTAATGTCATCAGATGACCAAAACGAATTGCAAAATGACTTGGACAAGGTATCAGAATGGTGCAAGGAGTGGTAATTGACTACAAATCATGGAAAGTGTGAAGTCGTCCACATGAGCACGACAAAGAAACCACTAAGACGATAAATCACAAAAATTTGAGGGATATAAATTCAGCTAAATACTTAGAGTTTAAGTTGTTTATACCTTAAACTGCAACGATGACATGGATAATGTTGTGCAGAAAGCAAGCTAGAGACTACGATTTACTGACAGAAGAAGTAGAGGACGTGACAGGTATACTAAAGAGACCGCCTACACTACACTTGTACGCCCCCTTCTCGAGTACTGCTGTGCAGTGTGGGACCCGCCTCAGACAGGATTCACGGAAGCGATCTAAAAAGTTCAAAGAAGGGCAGGTCGTCTTGTATTACCGCGAAATGGGTGAGACAGCGCTACGGATATGATACAGCAATTAACATGGCAGCCGTCAAAGCGAAGCCGTTTCTTGCTACGGCAGGACCTTCCCATGCAATTTCAATCGCCAGCTTTCTCCTCAGAGTACGATAATATTTTTTTGGCGCCCACCTACACAGGTGGAAATGATCTTCATAATGAATTAGTGCAAGTCAGAGCTCTCACGGGGAGATGTAAGTGTTTGTTTCTCCCGCGACTGTTCGAGAGCGGAACGGTAGGGGAGTAGCTTAAAGGTGGTTCGATCAACCCTCCGCCAGGCACCTAAGTGTGAATTGCAGAGTAATCATGTAGATGTAGATCAGGATCTGCACGGCCCCTCTTACACTGGACATGAGCCACACTCTCAGAAAGAATGTTGCCTCCTCCTGCCTGCTGCTACTTCCGTGGCATCGCGCAACACGCCCTTCAGCTGCCACCTTTCTGTTTAGCAGCGCGCAGTCTGTTTTCCGACTAATCGTCCAGTCACCTACGTTTATTCTTTACGATATTCGCAGTGTGCTCCGAAGTATTTAACGGGTTCGTCTGCCGTCATCTGAGCAGAGTTATCGAAATGAAAGATGTCGCATCCTCCAGCCACGCCACAGCACCCTCTAATGTAACAAATACGAGTCGCAGACCGGGGACAGCGAGTACATCAATTACCACGTTACGTGTTTTACGGCGAAGCCCTCCAACCTTTGGAGTCTTCTGCAAGTAGCGGAAACCGGTAAATACACCTGTTGCACATGAATAATAGTGGTAAACGAAATGAATGGTACTTATTCTCGGCAATTCCTGTAGTTCCCATCGCTAGTGGAACCAACACGACAATATCAGTCAGCTTTTAGAGTAATTTACCCGAGATTTTAGGGGCAGAGCGTGCCCAAGTCAGGTTCCTGATACAGAGAATAATTCTTACCCGATGTCTTACTTACGTTGTGGGAAAGTGTATTTGCTGCTTCTTAAAGGTCACGCATTTTCTTTGGCCTCCAGGATTCTCACCTCTTTTTTGGTTGATTCTTTTACTGGTAATTCAGGGTGTAAAAATATGCTTTTCCCCGGGTGAAAATACACTTTTTCCGTGCTAAGTGACGGTAGGTTTCCAGTAAACTTTCCCTCGGAACTGTAAAACTTATCAATCCTTTGAATGGTTTACGGTTTATACACTGGCGTGGAACTTCCTGGAAAAAATGGAACGGGGAGAGAAGTTTTTGAACGTCCTTTCATTTGCAGCAGCATATAGTCCTACGCTGCATATTTTCGTATTACGAAACTATAAATTTGAATTGCACCAAACACGGCACCCTAGTTTCCGGAGCTTTGAAATCGAGATTGCGACGTCATGGCACGTGACTTGGCCAGCCGATGACAGCAGACATTCAGAGCATAGGACCTGCGCTGTATTAAGCCAATAGCAATCACCTACGTAGCGCGAACACACAAATAGGAAAAGTTAGGGGTTTACATTAAAATATGAAGTGTAGCAACAAGAAAAGCCAAGCTTTCACATACAATAACGACGTTTATTGCGTGTGTTGTACTCTGAGGTACGTCGCACAAATTTGCCAGTAAATTTAAAATACTGACGTAAATGTCTGGTCTTCAGGGCTCGAAACGAGAGTCGAACGCTCTGTTTTTTTAAGACATTCATCCCACTTCCTCACACATAACATAATTCATCCTGCGTAGAAGCATATTTACTTTGAAAGTAACACTTTTCAAACCACCATTCGCAAAACTATCCCGAGACGGTCTCAAATACCTTCGGCTTAGCAGTCGCCAGAGAGCGCCAGAAAACAGGCATTACTGCGCGTGCGCAGCTGCAGTGACGTAAGAAGGCCGCATGTTTGTGTGTATAAAGCACAAAGAGGTGTTACATTACGCCATAAAAGAAACAGGACGTCAGAGGATACTCCGAGTGCATCAGAATTTCGTAAACTATACTAACGTGAATACTTCGGTCTGAAGTGCACACTGTCCAGATTCACAGTTAAGTAGGTCCCACCTGACATTAAGCTTTTCGGTGTGGTTTTTGGGACGTAAGTTTTCTTTCAGTAGCAGTACTGTAGCATCTCATGTTTTTTTTCTCTTCATTATGACATAATGCCATACATGGCAGAACATGAAAACGTGCACTTTACATTCAACGAACAGCTGTGGAATGAAACACTTCGTTTCAAATAAATTGACTTCCTCAGCGAGAATAGTAACGCCAGATTTGTGTAGCAAACTGACAACAACAACTTCATAGTTCTGCAAAGCAATTAATGCTTGACTGCCAAAAACTTTGAAATAAAATCCAGAAAAGTGAAACTAAAAATATATTTTTGCCTTCAATAAATATGTTAATGTATTTTAATTCGCTTCGTAGCTCCCGGCCACAGAAATACGTTTTGTGTTCATTAGACGTGGGAGCTGTATATGAAGAGGAATCAGCGAATTATATCACTCAACGCAAACACGGGTCACGTTGACACTACCCCCCCTCCACCCCTTCGCTGCAACTCAGATAACTCTGCGCATGCGCGAATGCGGCAGCCATGGCGCGCGACGCAACTAACGGCCGGAGCAGTCCGAGCAGCGGGCGAGTCAACTGCGCATGCTCAACAGCCCGCTGGCGACTGCCCAGATGAACCTGACGTAAGCAGCTGTGACGTCACGCTCACAGAAAGGAGTTTATTGTTACAAAGTATCACATCGTCTTCGCCCCAAGGCCTTTGACATATTTTTAGCTGAGTTTTCTTGTTGTAAATGGCGCATTTCTCTGCAACTAAAGATTTATTTTTTTCCCTCCCGTTCATTGCTGCAGTGTTATTCTCCAGTAGCGGGATACAATTTGCCAGAGAATCAGTTCCTACCAGCCAAAATTACAAAAAATTATCTGAAAACTAAAACAATGAAAAAATTCACGGGTTCTTCCCAGATTTCCGGTTGTCCTGAGTCGTATACAATCTGTAATTTTTGAACACCCGTTCTTTGTACAAATATTTACTCCTTACTTTTCTTCCGAACGCTTTTTTACGCGCATGACCCCCATTTGGTATGAAATCTCCGTACATGTTTCTGAATGTAGCCACGACTGCGAAGAAAGCAATAATGACCCCGTAACTTCCCACCCGAGACTGCTACACTTAACTATTTCCTGTACGATGTTAGTGAGCCGACGCACCGCAATCCCTCCTGCTTGTTCTTCGTACGTCTCTCGCTGATATGGCCACTTGGGCAGTTCTTGCAGCAGAACGGATAGCTATTTAGATGCAAGCAGGCGATCTGTGTGTCCAATTTGGTGGTGAGAGTAGCTAAACCATTTGTAGTAAATTCCAAGACGCCATCACAGTACATTTATTAAAAAATGCAGTAAAACAGTTTGCATTTAAATAGATGAAACGGTTCACCACATGAAGTTACAAAAATCGGGACGTGTGTGTGTGTGTGTGTGTGTGTGTGTGTGTGTGTGTGTGTGTGTGTCGGAGGAGTTTGAAGTCTGACATGTGCTGAGATGAAATCTTGTTCAGAGCCCAAAGGCGACATTGCAGTTGTGAAAATAACTCTTACAGTAAATGGCGAATATCTACATACATTATTGAAAACAGGTTCCCCTTTTATGCAGAAAGAGTAATTTCTCTTGTTACGTAAACATGTTTAGGCACCTCTGTGCCATACCCAGTGGACATCTGATTATTGTAAGCTGTAGAAAGTGAACATATTTTATGTTTTAATTGATCTAACAAAGACAGGCCTAAAGAAAGTTTTTTTTTCTTCTTACCGTGATTTTTACATTACGCAGTTTAGCAGGACTATCTGTATGGTGTCCTGCACTGCACACCTCTTGATTATTCAGCGACGTAATTTTGGCGTCAAAACATTTAGCGTATACATGTTATTGCTCAATTTTTTTGCGACATCATTCTTTTGCGTTCTGAGGGGACTGCACACACAAACACACGTTGTGTTTGCTAAAGCCGTTAGCGTTCAACTCTTCTCGAGAGTATTTGGCGACGAATTTGAATTTTGTTTACACTATCGGTCTCTCTCTCTGTCTCTCTCTGTGTGTGTGGGCCTGTTTCTTTTCTCCCTACTAATTTGTTGGTTTAATTTCTGGATCATATGGGACTTGCCACTATTTTCCTCTGGTATATGTTTTATTGTGTGTAGCTGCTTTGTGTGATGGTGTTTGCTTACGGATGTTCTGTTCAGTCTGTGGAGTCCGAATCTGAAGCTTGTGCAGCACCGGGTGATTCGGCGGTTTGTGGACGGCGATGCTTCGTGGCTGTCGGTTTCCCGACTATTGTGAAGCCATGGTGTCGTGTTTCTCTTTCGAACGGCGAGATTCAGAAAATTTAGTGTGTTTTATGTTTCCGTTTGTAGCCTGGTGTGAATGTGTGGGTGTAAGTTGTTCGTCTCGCCGTATAGCGGTTACACACGTGACCGCCTGCTGCGCCACAGGTGGGCCCTGGCGGCCGATGCTGAGTGAGGGGAAGTTGCAGGTCCGTCTCGCAGCCGAGTACTGGAGGCTGGCGGGCGCGAGTCTCTGTCGCGGCCCCACGGCTGGCTCGCGAGCCCTCACCCCAGCCACTCACCGTCACGCCGCGCGGCGAATCCGCTGCCGGCGCATGCGCGGAGAACGCCTTCCCGCTCGCCGCTGCTGCTGCTGTATTCTGCACTGTTCCCTTAGCTGCAGCGTCACGTTGAAACGTAAAATCTGGAAAAATAAGTTGTTGCTGTCGACAGGGAATGGAACCTCACACACTCAATCCAGCCAGTTCGTTTTCGACGTCAACATTTTATGAGTCTTTGACATCGCTTGACACTTTATAAGAACGTCTTCTGTGCACATTGGACATGTATCTCTTACCTATGTGTAACCAGCAGGAATTCGCTTCAGTGTAGCACAGTTGTCACAGGAAACTGTCTTTTGAAACTTAGTTGTAGTGCGTTTTGTTTTTGACATCCCCGCTGCTCGTTCCGTCATTTTTATTAAACGTCGTAGACTCAGGTGACGAAAGTTACGAAATAACGACACGCTCATATACAGATGGCGACAGTATGGGAAAGTGTGTAATTTACATCGAGAGTCAGATCTACATTTGAATTAACGTAACAGCAAGTCGCTCATTAGAATCTCACCAGCAGTTGGAAGCACTTGCTCGATTAGTGGGCGCCGGCCGAAGTGGCCGTGCGGTTAAAGGCGCTTCAGTCTGGAACCGCAAGACCGCTACGGTCGCAGGTTCGAATCCTGCCTCGGGCATGGATGTTTGTGATGTCCTTAGGTTAGTTAGGTTTAACTAGTTCTAAGTTCTAGGGGACTAATGACCTCAGCAGTTGAGTCCCATAGTGCTCAGAGCCATTTTTTTTTATTAGTGGGCCAAAGTAGAGAATTTTATTTATTTTAGTTTTCGTCATAGTGTCACCTCTACGAATGTGCCTGATGTGTGACTCGTTCCGTGTGCAGTGTTGCCTGGTATGTGGTGTAACTCTTGCTACCAATGTGAGGCTGCAATTAAAGGCGGCAAGTATTTGCCTACTGCAGATACATAAGTGAACTCGGCGTGAGATCGCAACTGAAGACACATTCTGACTGAACGACTTGTGTGCCAGTAATCTGAGTATGGTGCAGTTTATGCTGGTGTAACATAGCACCACACATGCTAGCAGCATACAGTTTCGAGTAATCAGGTAATGTAGCGGTCTGGTCCGAACAACGAACGTTAGTGCAGCTGCGTGATGTGGTAGGCAACCAACAATATTGCGCCATTCGTGTCTTCAAAGAGATTGAGTGCTGACGTTATCTTGAGAGAGACAGGTGGTGCTTAGTAATAGTGCAGTGTTTATCAGTTGTTACTCAGCTTTTGCAAAAACTGATCGTGAAGTATTTTACAGACTGAAGGGCTCCTCACGTTAGTTTACAGGTATCTCTCGTTGTTGTCCCGGTGTTACCAGAGTTGTCATACGCAGCACAAAATGGTATGTACAAACAAATGAACAAAGGATTGATTTTTTGTATTCTTTATTTGAAAGACCAACGCATATGGTGTAACTGCTTGTGCTTCCTGAATGCCGTATGTCAGCGTTGTGTCAGCATATCCACCAGCTCCTGCTTTCCCTCCTGCCTGGCGAGGTCCAGGGGGGTCCTGCCACCCCTATCCCGGGCCCCCCTGTCCGCCCCCGCCAGGAGGAGCTCAGCCGCCGCCCCTGCGTGGCCCTCCTCTGCCGCCAAGTGCAGCGGCGTCTGCCCCCACCAATCCCTGGCGTTGAGGTCAGCAGAGGCGCCGACCAGCAGCCGCACCACACCAGCGTCGCCACTCCGTGCAGCCCAGTGCAGGGGCGTCTCCTGCCCCCCGATGCTCCTGGCGTCGACCTCCGCGCCGGCGCCGACGAGGCAGCTGGCCGCCGCCACGTGACCCCCGCCTGCTGCCTCGTGCAGGGCGGTCCAGCTGCCCCCCACTCCTCCTCCCCCCTCGCCCCCACGTCCGCCCCCGCCGCCAGTAACTCGCGCAGCTGCTCCGCCGCGCCCTGCTTGGCCGCCTCTATCAGCCTCCTCCCTCTCTCCTGTTGAGAGAGGCTCCTGCACAAAACATCGACACTCTCTCACTCTACTACACACACACACACACACACACACACACACACACACACACCGAATGAAAGAAACCGTCACAGACGCGAAACTTCCAGCAGCCCTCAATACACTTCTGCCTAGCCATGAGTTACAAATGTAGAAATCTTCCCTCTACGATACAGATCAACCAGCGTATCACAGACACATACCAGTATCCCACTATCGAAATCTGCAGCCGCTTCCCGTTAAAATATTTGTGCACTGCATCTCATTACCAGCTGTTTTAACTTTTTCTCCTAATTCACTCTGAGGAGTCACCTCCTGTGACCTCAGCATCCTGTTGGTAACCGATCTTTGAGCTTCAGAGAAACACACCTCTAACGGTTACTTGTGTGTGGAGCAATCCCTTCCGACACTGGGGAAGAAAACACAGGCAACTAATGGCATCTCTGAGTACAGAAATACAACTTCCTCGTCTGTTAACAAAACGTAGATCGCAACACAGGCCAGACCACATCGAAGGAAAGGCTTAAATTGTCCAGTACAGCTGCAGTATGTGTTGTTTAAAAACCGTATCGGACGGAATGTATGCGCCAATTGTGGATGAAGTTGTACACGAACACGCATTCACACGAACAGGCATCCGCTTTTATATTTCTAAGAGATACGGGAACGCTGACGTATGATTCCTGTTCCCGTGTTTATGCAATTTACTCCGTAATGGCGTGTTTTTCTGGACAGGACAGTCGCTGAGGTGGGAGTGAGCGGCGCCAGGCTGTGTGGCCAGACTGGGTCGCCGGGACAGCACTGCGGAGCGGAGAGGGCGCACGACTTGACGGACACACTGTACCGCGTCCAGGGCAGAGGGCGGCCAGGGCAGGCGACCCTCACAAGGGACGCCCCCTACCGCCTGTCAGCGACTGTCCGACACACTTCAGTATGTGCTCAAAGTATTTAAATAAAGTGTATTCCGTCTACGTACAATTGCGAGTAGTTTGTAATTTCGACCTGAGACCAGGTGTTTCACCGTCAGGAAGCAACCGCGTGCCTTCAGGCAGAGACCAGGTCGAATGTTAGGCTGAGCCGTGCGACAGCCGTGTCTGCAGACGCAGGCGGCTGCGGCGTGGCGCACGCGAGCTGCAGGCAGGGCCGAGCGTCGGCCGGGCTGCCCCCTGTACTCGGCTGGCTCGCCTGCAAGGGCTGCCGCCGTCTTCTCTGATGGCCGCACGGCCGCAGTCGACAGACTTCGGCTGCGGAACGGCAGTCGGCGCTACACCAGGATTGTCGATATTTTTAAAAATATGGAGTGTCCAATACATCGATACTAATTAAAATGTCAATATCGACACTCGATTTCTTGAAAAAAGTGTGTATCGGCGGGCAAAATATCGGGACACTACTGCCTATAAAAATATCGGCTGCACATTGTAAATATACTGCTGGTTCTAGAGTTGTCCAACTATCGACTTATTATTACATGTTCTGTACATCAACAAGCTATACAGCGTGTATACGTGCACAAGGGGAAAAAAGTTCACGCATTTTTCCTCGGCTTCTCGGTTAAAAATAGTCTTTCTCCCGGGTCAAAATACACTTTTTCCGTGTTAAGCGACACTATACTCTTCCTCGCCATTGTAGAACTCAACAATTCTCTGACTGTTATACCGACGTACAATTTCCCGCCACATTAGAAAACGAAACTAAGCGGGGGAAAAAAAAACGTTTTGCAAGACCTCTGATGTCGTCCATATGTTCCTATTATGGAGGTATAAATTCGGATTCCCTAAAACACCGCATGTCACTTTCCGATACATTGAAATCGAGATTGCGGTGAGCTTCTGTAAGCCAGCCATAGCTCAAGTCACGTGATCTCGCCAGCTGATGACAGCACACGACACGCGATGTAGTCAGCCAACAGCAACATCACTCGTAAGTAGCGCCAACACACAAATAAGAAAACAGTCAAACGCTTTGTGATTTAATAAATTCATCGTACATTCTCGCACACAATCCACCTCGCGTAAAAGGAAATTTGCTTTGAATGTAACGCTTCTCGAACCACCATTCGCAGTATTTTCCCGCGACCTGCTAGAAATATGAGGTTCGTTTCAGCAGCTGACAGAGAGCGCCAGGTGGAAGGAGTCACCGCGCTTGCCCAGCTACGATGACGCAGGAGGCCCTCATGTTCCTACGTGTAAAAAACTCTGAAAGATCTTACATTATGTCACGAAAGGAACAAGAGCATCGGGATTTCGTGCACCACACTCAAATGCACAGTTCGCCTTAAAGCGCACATTCCCAAGTCGAGATTCCGATGTTAATTTCCTTGCAGCACCAGTACTGCATTACATCATGTTTGGTTCTTTATTATGCCATAATGCCATAAGTGCACTTGATGCGCAGCGAACAGTTGAAACTAGGCAATAGTGTGAAATTAAACACTTTGTTTCAAATAAACTGACTGCCTGAGCGGAAAAGATTATTAAAAGCCCAATCTCTTTAGCGAACCTTGAAAAATAACTTGATTCTTCTGCAAAGCGATTACTTCTTGACTGTCAGAGAGGTGGAAATAGAATCTGAAACTAGTAACATACTTTAGCGAACGTATTTTAATTCAGTTGACAGCTCCCTGTCACAAAAATCCGTTTTCCTTTAATTTAACGTGAGCGCAATAAACGAGGAGGAGACAGTAAAACCGCTGAACGTATACACAGGCCACGTGGAGGCGACCCACCCGCCCACCACAGCTCGGGCTGCTCTCTGCACCAGCCCCGGGTCCACCGCATTTCCCAAGGGCGGCTCCCAGCCACACTTCTGTAACCACAACAGGGAGCAGGGACCGCTCACACGCCACGCCACTCAACTGCGCATGCGCGAGAGGCAGCCCGCAACTGTTCACACGAATCCAATTCAAACAGTCGTCACGTCACGCCCATCGGAGGCAATTTGTTGTTATCGAGCACTGCACAGTCTTCCTAAAGCCTTCGACATACTTTGCTGTTGGCAGACGCTTGTATGAGCACTGTGTTTTGTTGTTGAATGTGGCGCATTTCCTTCGCAACTAAAGTTTTATTTACGTTTCTTTTCTGTCGTTCATGTTTTTTTGCTGCAGTATTATTCTGCAGTGGCAGGGTACAGTAGTATCCTTTGTTATAGTATTGGTTCTCACCAATCAAAACCACAAAAATTTAACTGAAAACTGAAACAGAAAAAGGCATGTGATGGGTCCATCGTGGTGTTTCGTCACCACAGCGGGTTTGTCCGGAACACTTCATGCCCGCTTCCCTGCTTTTCCAATTCCGCAAAGGCCAGGCACCTACCAGCTGCAGCGTCGAAATTCTGCGGCCAAGTTAAAGCGTGCTTTTTCCCTTGGCAGCGCTGCCCGCCGATTACGTCAGCATTTCCCCTCACACGTCTGCGCCCACGGCTTGTCATTTACATTTTTGTTCTTCATTTTCAGCAACTGTTTTTCAAGAATTTCGATGTGCAGAAATAGCACACTAGTTCCGCTGAAAATTATTTTTTTAGGAAATTGGTGTTTTGTTTGTTGACGTCGTAAATCTTGTCATTCCATTCAATCCGCCCCCCTCCCTCCCACGCCGCGGTGCAATCGGTGTTTTTGTTCTCTGCCACAAATACTTGATTCACACACTCAAAGGGCGAGATTGGACGTGATGAAAACTCAGAAAGTAGTAAGATTATTACACACTTGAAGGTAAGAATCATGTCGCACTACAATTTGAAAATAAGACAGCTTGAAATATTTATCGAAAATATAATATAAAATAAAAATATCACAGTCGATATTGCCGTTTTGATATCGACATATTGATATACCGACAGAAAATGATGTCCGATATACATCAATATTTTTTGGAGAAGATATTGATGTAACTACATTTCATCAACATCCTTAAGCTGAAGGCATGGGACATTCCATTTTGCAAATTCTTACGGATTCGAAAATTACGACATCCACAGTGATGTGAGTACGACAAAAATACCAAATTTCAGGTATTGTCTGTCAGCACAGAGAACACAGCGGCCGACTGCCTTCACTTTACGACCGAGTGCAGCGGCGTTATCACAGTCGATTATTAGGCGCAGACTGAAGCTTGAGTAGAGACTGATGCAGACTAATACAGACTGAGTAATCGGAGGTTATAATACCTCGCGCGTTCAGGTATCACTGCGCGAGTGTGATCCGCGAGGAGAAGAGGTTCTGTGTTAGCAGCAATCTCATTGGCTGCGTTACACATTAACACGCGGATCGGCGGAAGCAGAATTTGGTCCGCCTCTAAGACAGCGCCATCTCGTAGTGCGGAGACGGACGAGCGCTGCGCCTGCGCTGTTGTGCTTAGCGGGGCGCGCTCTAGTGGGAAAGTTGCGTACGCGCTGACTACGCGGAACTATGTACACAACAACACGTCAATCACCGTGCAGGGGAGGATACTCTGATTGAAAGTCATTGTCAGCTGCTGGAGGATGAAGACGATGATTCCTTGCCTGTGTTGTTGATTGTATCTTCTTAACAGCTGTTGTTGTCACTGTGTCTCTTGCTTTGGACATGCGTTCGTGTGCAAAGGACCTGTACATCATTATTCTTAAGAGGTAGGGATACTGCAGCCACAAGAACGACAGAAATCGGCTCTCGGCATATATGCTGTCCAGCGAGCAGTCCGATCCGTGAAGGTGTCAGGGCTTGGTTGCACCATCACTTTCTCCCAGTGGGGCAGCGAGCCAACTCCAGAGACTTACTGGAGCGTCAAACAACAGCGGCCAGCAGCAGTGTACCACATTGGTTCAGAACTGTGGTGTCGGTTAATGGGGAATACAGTGTTTGCAGTTGCTCACTGGATTTGCTGCCTTGTTTCACTGAAGCCCCAAATATTCTCAACTCCAAACCTGAACGCTTTGTCATTGAAACTTGGATGCAGCACCAGTGAGGGGCAGGCAGGACACGGCCTGACAGCTCCACCCACCAGCCTACAAAATGCAAGTGGCCGCTCACGCCGCGTTAAACCCTGGCCACGCCCTGCCACTGGGACGACACAGTTTGCGGTGGAGCCCCTAATTACTCTCTTTAGTTTTACCCTCGACAGTAATAGTAGTGGAAAGTCCAGTAGTAGCTGTGGGTAGCTTTCACTATTAGTGTGTAAGCTGAATTTCACTCCTCTGCAGTCAGTATTGTTATTCCGTGGTGCTGTTTTGCCAGTTGCCCACAGTGATACTGTACAGAGCGTGAAGAGGCTGTTTCCCGTGTAAGAAGTTAATGTACCTGAAGTTCGCACATTTATGGAGCTATGCAGGTGGGAGTGGCACACAGTCAGGCTGTGTTTCCATGAAAGGCAGCTGACAATCGCTATATATCCGAGAAACGTGTCAATGCACGAAAATAAACCGTCGTTATAATCTAGTGAACTAGGGGGGAAAAAAACCAAATCAGTTAAGGCAGCCTGGTAGGGTTCTGGGCGGTGCAACACCGAGACGTTATCACAGACGGTTCCGGTGGACAGAACGATGCAACCGTCGCTTCACTAATAGAATAACGAAACTGGATTGTAACAGTAGGAGGTCGGTGGTTCGATGACAAGTAGATCCACACGCTGTACGTGTCTACAGCTGAGCACGATATGTAACCGAGCCACGAAATCCGTGAGTCTCCGTATAGGGGGAGCAATGTGTTTTCTAAAGTCAGTGCATATATTTAAGTTACAGCATTTATTTTGCACCTACTTTCGCACTTGAAACTTAGGACACTCCTCTATTCTATTGCGTCTTGCTGCATTCTGCTCTGATCAGTTTCAAATGGCGTGCTGAATAGTCACAATGTTGCTAGTCCTAGTCCTGTGGAGGTACTATTCTGGTACATCGAGCACCTTCTTCAAGTTCAAAAACAGCTATGTCAGTGGAGTCTCAACGAAGCCATCTTGTAAAACCTTTCAGCTGGCTGTAAGGCATATTTTTTCAGAAAGCCGACTAGTTATGTCCACTAACACCGGTCGCTGATTTCGAACAAGCGAGATGAATATTAGGAAGTTGCTAAGGAAAAAACTGCTCTGCGCTGACTGGAGATGCTGTGCTCGGGACGCCCGGCAGATGCCACCAGCTGCAGGGCGTGGTTTGAGACGGGCGGGGTGTGCAGTGCTGCACACGCCTCCACCCTGCCACGCCCACAGCACAGCTGACCTCGTCTGCCGCCTATCGTCGACGGGCACCGCAGCCGTCACCCCACCTGAGCGTGCCTTCACCCCTGACTCCAACTTTCATTGTGGCTGATGTTTTCTGAATTTCTTGATTTCTAAACGCTACTACCAGAGCTTTAATTTGCATTAAGATCATCAGTGGCTGCTACGTACGAAAGTTGTGTTGTTGTGGTCTTCAGTCCAGAGACTGGTTTGATGCAGCTCTCCATGCTACTCTATCCCAGTCCCTACTGCAACCTACATCCTCCTCAATCTGCTTAGTGTTCTCATCTCTTGGTCTCCCTCTTCGATATTTACCCTCCGCAGTGCCCTCCAGTACTGAACTGGTGATCACTTGAGGCCTCAGAATATGCCCTACAATACGAAAGTATCCATCCACGAAAGTCATCTCAAGCAAATTCGAATAATATTTGAGGACACGCAAGAAACAAGCCATATCAACATCCTCTGCTGTTAACAGCCGGTTTTGAGCCCACTTACTTCTAATTCTGCTTACTCTTACTTTATCACTGTTTTTATGTTTTCTTTTGGGCCTGTGCATACACCTGTATACGCAACGATTCATTAATGCATCCTCTGGGTTACGTGAATGCCGATGCACTGAAACCCTGGCTTCACACCCATTTCCTTCACGAGTAATTTGTAACACGCATAAAGACCATCGAAAGTTGCAATTACACTAAACACACCGTTAAGCAAGGAAATAATTTTTCCTGATAACTGTAACCTGGGCGCCATCTAACATTTAATAAACTATATGAAATTCGATTTCTTCGTTAGTATAACGTTTGGTTGACGCGGCAGTGAGTGTTGGTGTGAGGGTACAAGTCGCGGACTTGCAGCGGCCACTCACCGCAGGCGGGAGACGGCGGCGCTGTCCGGCGGCGGTGGAGATCGGAGGGCGGCGGGGGCGGTGGGGGCGGCGGGGGCGGCGGGGGCGGCGGGGGCGGCGGCGGGGGTCCGGCTGCTGTCGCTGGGCGGCCGGGCGGCGGGGGCGGCCGGCGCGCTGGAAAACAAGAGGCGCGGCTGGAGGCGGCGGACACCGAACTGGACACGAGAGCCCGGCCGCAGGGGCCAGCAGCTCTGCCTCAGTCACACAACACCTGCCGGGCACAACCTGGCGAGCAGTTCAAGTCGGCTGGCTTGTGAGGTTGGTTGAAACCCAATGTATGGAGGCTCAGTGATGTCACTGAAGACAGAGAGAGAGCGAGAGAGAGAGAAAGGGGGGGGGGGGAAGGAGATGGAGAAGATATAATCTGGTAACTCGGGGTACCAACTTACATACAGGAGTTGTTTGATAGGCTGATATTTTGATGAACAGTGGATAACTACCATGCAATACGTTTCAGGCTTGACAGAATGAAAAAGGCGATGGCCAGGAACTACAACAGCTATACTGCAAACGTTACAATGAGTAGTTTCAAAATTTGCTTTTCAGTAAAGCAGACAAAATCATACAGGCATGTAATGTCTCTATAATTCGATTTCTTGAAAAGACAGCAAGGGTTGTGTGTTTCTGACTCAAACATTATCTTCCGTTTTAAACTGGACAAGAGAGACTGACATTGAGAAGATTACACTACAGGCTGCTGTTACAAGAAAAAGTGGGTCTGGCAGTACAGGCAACATTGCCTCACAGGCAATGTTTACAGCTTGTCAAGTAATCTGTAGAGTATTGCATACACATTCCAAAAAATTTGAAAAATAAAGGAGACAGCCTTGTATGAAGCATACGTATCTGAGAGACAGAGAGTAACGAATAGGAGTGGGATCTAAGCGTCACATCAGTACTGACATTGTAGAAGATGCTTGAGACTCAAACAGATCCATAGGCAACGTAATCTGGCGTATCCCAGTAGGAGCAAACTGGTGCATTCCACTGGACGGCCTCCGGCGGCGCCAGAGACGATTACAGACGTGACTGGAGGGCAGAGATTTGTCTGAGGTCTGGGGACCTGGAAGGCTAAGCATGACGAAAGTGGTGGCTGAGCACATGATCATCACCGAACGACATGCGCAAGTGATCTTTCAAGCGTCTTTCTTTTTTGTTCTAATAAAACCGCAGGTCATTCCAAGCATGGGTGTCAATTTTTACCTCTCTATCTACATTATTCCGTGGTTTATTAAGTTTTCAAATTTATACTGACTTTTTGACCACCCGGTACATAAGACTGGAACAGAGTATTGACGTTCTGTTAGATGTCGGTTCAGGAAAGTTAAAGGCATCAGAGGGACAATTTTGATACGGTGTTGATAATGGAAGCACAACTGAAGAAAAATCAAGCCACGTTCATAGGATTTGCCGACTTGGAAAAAGCATTCGACAGTGTGAAATTGAGCAAGATGTACGAAACTCTGAGAAAATTAGGGGTAAGCTTTGGGAAAGACAGGAGAGATGCAATATTTACAACAACGAAGAGGGAACAGTAAGACTGGGAAACGAATAACGAAGTTCTCGGATTAGAATGTGTGTAAAAGAGGGATGTAGTCTTTCTCTCGTACTGTTTAGTCTACACATCGAAGAAGTAATCAGGATGAAACGACATTAATGATAAGAACTGCTGATGAGATTGCTTTCCTCAATGAGAGTGGGGAAGAATTACAGGGAATGGAATGAAGAAGCTAATGAATGTGGAATATGGTTTGAGCTGAAATTGAATAAAAACGAAAGTAATGGGAAGTAGCAGAAATGAGAACAGCGAGAAACTTATCATCAGGGTTGATGGTCACAAAGTAATTGAAGTTAACGAGTTCTGCTTACTAGGCAGCAAAATAACAGATGGAGGAAGGACAACATCAAAAGCAGAGTTGCACAGGTAAGAATGGCATTTCTGGCCGAGAGAAGTCTACTAGTCTCAAACATGGGCGTTAATGTGAGGAAGAAATTTGCGAGAATGTCCGTTTGAGCACAGCACTGTATGGTAGTGAACATGGGACTGTGGGGAAACTGGAGCAGGAGAGAATGGAAGTATCTGAGATGTTACACTGGGCGTCTCTGATTTCTTTACTTGACGTAACTGCTGACAAAAAGAGTTCAACGTGGAGCTTTAATAAACCAGTCGTGACAAGACAATTACGCCATCGTGAGCTGTCAGCGAATGGCATTCCGTGCACGGGTACTGTACAGCACTGATACATCAGATGTGAGACGCTGACAAATATTTTAGTCTCAGAAATACTCACACACACGCACACACACACGTATGTTACTGGTAGACACAGAACAACATCCTGCCCCGTGCTCACCTGGGTTCTGCTGGTGGCTCACTGAGCAGCCGACTGACTTCGACGATGTCTTTCGGGTACTGCAGCACGGCGTCTGCCCAGCCCTGCGTCGCCATTACTTTGTGTGTTTGAGACCTTATGAAGTGGATGGCGGCCGCAGTTAGGCTGGGGCACGAGTGCCTCACCGCCAGCACAGCTGCAGCCGCCGCCGTCTCCACCTCCAGCTGCGCCGCCACCTGCTGTTCGCAGGCGGCCTTCAGGGCTGACAGGCCGTATCTGTCGGCTGCCGCCAACAGCTCCGGGGCCGTGTCAGTCAGCTGGGGGGCCTGCAGGGTGTACACGTAAGACAATAGCTGCCTCATCACCGGGCCCCCCACGTCCGCGATTCTGACCTCGCCGCAGCTGGCCTCCAGCGTGTCGTGCTGGAACATGGCTCGGAACACGGGACTCCTGGCGGCCAGGACCGCGCGGTGCGCCGCCAGCCGCGTCTCTCCCGCCACCAGCGTGACGACCGCGCCGTCGCCCGCGTCCAGCAGGGCGCCCAGGTCCACGGCCGCCGTCCTCTGAACCTCAGCAGCTGCCGACATGGCGGAAGGTCCTGAAACACGGCGCCACCGAGCCGGCCTTACACGGCACCCTCCACACTCGTACGGCGCACGAGCCTAGTCGCGCCACACGTGACGAGCTGCACATCTCCGACAACACAGCTTTCCGGACTTACCGTCTCGCCGCAGCACCCTGATTTTGGACGCGCCCTCAGGAGCCTTGCAGGCCTCATTTGCCTAACTTCTTTCTGCAGAAATGGAGACAGTAACCGTCCCAGTCTCTCCAGTTATTTACGAAAAGAATTGTATTTGACTCCAGAAATCTGCATTCTTCCGCGGCTAGCAGCTAGTTGCGCACGTCTCGTAGCAGCTCCCTCGCACAGTGCACCGAACTTCTGCTACTAAAGTCGGGGGTGACTTAACGGCGAACACTGCCACGGGGTAACTGTCGGACTCGGACTGCGAATCCTTCCCGGCCTTTCGGACGCATTCCGACAAGACGACACCTAACCGAGAATTGGTCAGCTGTGCAGCGGCTCACAGAGAATGTGTCTGTCAGTTGGCTGAGACATGAGCTATCGTTTTGTAACTGATGTCACACACTCACAATGTAAATGATGGTATTCGTAACAGCAGTTGCCTAATGGAGGAGAGACACTTCTGGATCCTGTCTATTGACTGTGTACACTTTGTTCTGTGTGTGTGTTCGCACTCTCGCTGCTTCTGTACCGTATTTTGTGCAGTGGAAATCGTGAACCGACCCAGCATTAGCGTAAACGAGTGTGGGAAACCGCCTGAAAACCTCACTGAGGCGGGCGGCTGCACCACCCACGGTCGGTAATCCGCTGTGCGGAATTTCCACTTCACCTGCCTGCCGCCAAGCGAGCGCGCTATACGTCACACTACAGGGGTGGGCGATCCTACTTCCTCCACATATGTTCTCATCATCTTTCACAGCCTGTACGGTGTCCTCTGCAGACTCTCTCCCACTTGACGAGTCACACTCCCTACATCACTCACTGCTGTCTGTTCTGAGCATTCACCAGTGACCGGTGTGAAGTAGTGCGTATTCGCTTATTCGAAGCGGCTATCACAGAGTTCAAGACGAAAATAGGTCACTGCACAGTGTCAAAATGTGCCATACTGCTAGAATGACCAGTGCATTACAACTGTACTTGCTCAAGAGCCATAAACATATTTCCTCTTTTATATTCGTGTCTATTTCTGTTATGACTTTACACACACACACACACACAGGCACACACACACACACACACACACACACACACACACACACACACACACACACACACACAAACACTGTGAGTACTTTTTTTCCTTTTCCACAGTAATGCCCAAATCTCTGCACTCAACACAGACTGCCATAATTCGCTAGAGAATATAATTTCATACCTCTATGACATAACGAAGTGAAAAACAATAGTGAAGCTGTAGCAATGTTATACAGCCTCGGAACTACCACATGTTCCTCCCCCGTTCATTTGCCACGAAACGAGTAAAGCTACCAGTCCAGAAAACTCGTTACTGGGGTTGCGTGACACACACGCTTCAGGAGTCCCTTCGAAACTGCTTTCATCTGCTAAAAATTTTATCATTCCAAGTCCAAAGATTATTCATTTGTGTCGTGGTAAAAATTGGTAAACCAACAAACTTCTTTTACTCGTAACGTGACATCATTTATATTTAAATCCAGACTGAGGATGATTTTCTTCCTCCTTATCTGTGACACACATCCATCACTGGATGTCTCAGAGTATACATGAGTGAACTGTAAAGGAAGACGCCTCTCCCATTGCACGAAACCTTCACATTTAATCGACTACTCTACAGAGTTCCAGATATTTTCGCCACAAAAACTTCTCTACATCCACATCTACATGGATACTCTGCAAATCACATTCAAGTGCCTGGCAGGTGGTTCAATGTCCTTCAGAATTCTCTATTATTCCAATCTCGTATAGCGTATGAGCTCTGATTTCCCTTATTTTCTCGTTGTAATCGTTTCTCCCTATGTAGGTCGATGTCAACAAAATATTTCCGCATTCGGAAGAGAAAGCTGGTGATTGGAATTTCGTGACAACATTCCGTCGCAACGACAAACGCCTTTCTTTTAATTATGTCCAGCCCAAATCCTGTATCATTTCTGTGACACTCTCTCCCGTATTTCGCGATAATACAAAACGTGCTGCCCTTCTTTGAACATGTTCGATATACTCCGACAGTCCTATCTGGTAAGGACCCCACACCGCGCAGCAGTATTCTAAAAGAGGACGGACAAGTGTAGTGTAGTCAGTCTCCTTAGTAGATCTGTTACATTTTCTGAGTGTCCTGCCAATAAAACACAGTCTTTGGTTAGCGTTCCCCACAACATTTTCTGTGTGTTCCTTCCAATTTAAGTTGTTTGTAATTGTAATTCCTAGGTATTTAGTTGAATTTACGACCTTGGATTTGACTGATTTATTGTGTAACCGAAGTTTAAGGAATTCCTTTTAGCACTCACGCGGATGACCTCACACTTTTCACACAATGGAATACGCTCCTACCCCGTGCATATCAGCTGATGTGACGAGGCACTACATGCTTAAAGGGGGCAACGTGAGGAGATAGACAGGCGTCGCACTTTCTGTCTTCCTGCTGCACACTCACGGTTTATGTTTCCATCTAGGATTATAGCTACGCCAACACACAGTGCTTCAACATCTGAAGCACTCGTTGGTTAGCATAGGCAAAAACTGAGAAACTGAGTTTTGTTACCAGTAGCTGCTACTTTCTTCTCAGTTGTATCGTGTGAGTTGTCCTACGTAGCAGTTTCCACTGTCTGCACAAATCACAGTAAATAACATCACAGCAATAGTCTGATCTCTGTGTAACATTGAGAGGCTTTTTGGCAACTTGGTCTGAGCTTACCTCCCTGGAGACAAAGGCTGTGAATTGATCTGCAAGTGAAGGGAACAACGTGTTTCAATTGAAAAGTATACGAATCACATTTCATTTGGAGGAACTGTTCACGTCGATAACTCTACACTGCACAATGTCGTCTCGACATTTGCGACAGTTTATTACAGTGGCGTCTTTCAGCTCCGGGAAAACCATTTTTTTCCCGGTTAGAACACGAAAGACATGTAACGCTACAGGTACAGAACACGAAGGCCCAGGGCATTGGGGAGACACGGCCACGACGACTGTGAAGCAGCGGGACGGTGGCGGCCGCGTGGCCCGTACTACGGCCCCACCCTGTGTCCCTTTGCAAATTACAGAGCTGCCGCGCACAGACTCGGCAGAGCGGGGAGGCGCTACCGGCTGTCCGAGCAGTGCGGCGCCTGCTGGCAGCGTGGAGCCACTGTGCCGGCAGGCGGGCCTCAGCCTCTACTCACCTCAGACTCGGGGAGAAGTGACGTCACAAAGTCAGCGCAGCACGCAGAACGCTCCGTCGGTCGCCGGTGCAGCGGTGTCGGCGCGGACAGCCCGCTCCCCGCTTATATGGCTGGCGGCGGGGGCAGAGTCCGCGTGACGTCACTCTGTCCACCTGTTGCCGCGTGCGCGACCGTCAGGTGGCGGCCCCTATCAGGTTATCTCCGATCTAGAGCGCGCCGACCGACCGGGGTTACGTAACCTGTCTGTCGTTGCCGGCTGACACGTCTCACTTTCAGAAATTTTAAAATTTCGACACTAGTTCTGTGTCTGACCGAAATTTGGTACATCTCGAGTGATAAGTTTGTACACAATCTGTATTCGAATGGGCTGAAACAGTTTGTTTTCCATTGTCTGCGGAACAGGTGGAGTTGTACTGCTGATGGTCGTAAGTCAGTTCTCTTTCATTTGAGCGAATAGTCTGACGTGAAACAGACAAATAGTATGTATAATTTTTTTTGGACCTTCAGAATATTCGCCACTGCAATCGATAGTTCAGAAACTGCTCCGTCGCAGCCCGGCACCGAACCAGAGTGAGCTCGGTCAGCCACTGCGTGCAGACCGCACCGGTGGTAGCGGCCGGCCAGCAGCGTCTGCGACAGGCTGTCGGCGGCCCGTCACCGAAAGTGTCCGGCGGCTGAGAGACTCGGAGAGTGCGCCAGCCGGGGGAGTAGCCCAGTGCCTTCCGTACTGAGGCAGGCCGGGTGTCGCGCGCTATCTTGTCGAAGCACTACTCTCGTGGACACCTCGAGGATGGGGTACGACACCGGCCTTGAAGCATCAGAAACGTAACACTCGTTCTCGAAATTACCTTATTGACGTTTATTCTGTGCTGTGGTCACAAAACTGAAATTTAAGCATGCAGCAGTTGTAAATTTATTGCTGCATCACTACATCTGGTGAATGATTTTCGAAGAAAGGTAATCTGTTGTCGATTCAGGGCAAAGAAAGACAGTTTGCTCCTCGAAATTATCACGAACCAGTAGAAAAGAGAATGTCAAATACGAGTCCACTCGCTCCCTGTAGTGGTAAATTTATAGAAATTCGTGATATTTTATAGCAATTCGTGATATTAATGGCTCGAGATGTTTACCCCAAACGTAACTGCCGACTTCCTTCTCTTATTTGTAGTTGCTATTATTGTGTTGATAAGAGTCACTCTGATGGGAGCTACCGTATTTTCTTAGCAGTTTCGCTAACGGGAATCACTGTTTGAAAAACTTAACTCTCCCCAGAGCACACAGCGCGGTACATCTGTCAGCCGACTTCACAATTGTTAAATTGCGATAAGGGTCACTTGGTAACCAGCTTATCTCTCCGAGCGCTTACTCCAAAGTGCGATAACGTCAACACAGCCGACGTCTGCAGATAAATCGAGCTTAACTTGAAAGGAGAGTCTGAAAGTGTCGGACACGCTATCTCACCCTTTAGCAAAAGAATGTACATTTCTTCTTTCATTAAGTTTGATGTTACAAAATTTCTTTTGCTGTCCTCTCTGTATCTACACAGCTACAGAAGATCAGGGACACCTTCCGTTTTCCGGAATGAGAATCACCGTTTGTGTGTGTGTGTGTGTGTGTGTGTGTGTGTGTGTGTGTGTGTGTGTATACAGGGTGTATTAAAAAAGGATGGAGCAAACCTACCGAGCTGAAAGTACACGATAATAGGAGCACAAGTGTCAAGTAAACAAGGGTTCTAAAACGCATACCTTAAGAGCTATGAGGTATTCTTGGTTTTCAATATTGTGAAATAAATCTCTTCTACTGCAAGCTCTTTGCTTCCCATATTTTGGCAAGTGGTAGTACGGATCAAAACAAGAAAAACATGTCCAGTAAACATGTGCTCTAAAATGCATACCTTAACAGCTTCTGAACTGCTACCTCTGAAGAAACGTTATTACCGGCCAGTGTTCAACAGAAGATCCCAAAGAGGATGGCAATAGATAATCACTTCAAAGTACAACATCAGTTCTGAGGAAAACAGCACACCACTTCTGAGCTGTGGTTGCCTGGCTGACGTATCTGAAGATATCAAGAGAAGATACTGACAGGGTATGACACCATAAATTGACGACACCACCCGACTAGCGTATCAAACAGATTTTCAAGGAATAGTGTCAATAGGCAATCACAACATAATACAATCTACCTTCTTAGTTGTGGAATCAGTAGAAACGATTAGCGGTGTTAAAATATATTGATGTACAGTTGTAATCTCTCACGATCAATATCGTAAATTAATCCACAATATATAAGAAAACTTCTGAGTACACTACAGAGAATCTTTAGAGATGGATTCTCTACACTAATGTGTGTTAGTTGGGCCTATACTTTGGTAACAACTTCGTTCAGTAATATAACACCACAACGTTGTAATTCCAAGTCGGCAAATCACAAATTCACAAATTACTGCCCTACTTATAGCTTCCGCCCAAATAAATGCCAATAGAGATACTAGTGGGACTCTCAGTGCAGAGACGCACAAAATATTACGTACCCGAGTATTGCAATCTGTAAGTCATGTTTGCTTACGATAAAACAATCCTATGCCTGTGCCATGTATTTGAAGAGGATTAATATAAAAAGGTATTTCTTTAGATGATAAAAGAAATCGTTATTTCCATCAGATTGATAAAACAACGTTAAAGAAAATTAACGACACAAAAACGACTATTTGCGTTCAGCTGATCTGATAGACAAATGACTGCTGTTTGCGTACTGTTTGGATGTGATAAAATATATCTTTTCTACCAGAGGCAGGTAACCTCTCTGACAGTTTAAACTTTATATCGTAACTGTCAAAATTCAATCTTATGCTTTTCACTTTAGAGAAAAACGTTACTAAATATTTCTCTTCAGAAGTATTTGTATTATTATTTCTGCATTTAAAATGATCAGAGACATTGACACAAGAATATAAGTAGTATTAACTAACTACGCAATGAGTTCGGACACCAGTGGAATTTTGATTTTAATTTAACGATGAACATTAACTTATTGTCCTTGAGGGACGTTACACAATATTTCAGTCTTTTATGTTTCAACAATTTCAGTTGTTATATAATATTTTGCTGGAAAAGATTTGAAAAAAAAGTCCCTACTTTCAGTATTGAATAATAAATCAAAAATAAAGAAAAACAAATGAGTAAGCTCCACCGCCACTTTTGTCCCTGCATGAAATAATGTACAAGACTCAACCTCTTCAGGCGTTGGACATTTGCGGTTACTAACCCTTTTTAAATGTAGAATAAGAACTTTTTTTTTAGTTTGTCTGGCAATTGTTCACTTTACTTACTATCAAATAGTAATGTCATCAGCGTAAGTGCTCACAGTAATTAAACTCGCAATTGCTTATTTCAGTATGAAATGGGAAGAACAACTATTACAACAGCATAAATTCCTCAGGTGAAATGGCCAGGATTTAATCACACAATCGTTTACACTCTCCACAGGGGTTAGTAGTCACAACCGCCAACAAATGGGTACATTTGTGATTTGTGAATTGCCGACTTGGAATTACAACATTATGAGTTTTTATTTGGGTGCTGAATTGAGGTGGCGCTGGACGTATTCTGAAAAGAGAAAAAAACTATTGATCCAATGAGTCGGTGTCAGATTAATTTTGTTGCATATAACGTACGCGTACAGGTTGCCTACACTTTTCGACACTAACGGCCTAAATAAAACTGTGGTGTTATATTACTGAACGAAGTTGTTGTTACCAAAGTATAGGCCCAACTAACACACATTAGTGTAGAGAATCCATCTCTAAAGATTCTCTGTAGTGTACTCAGAAGTTTTCTTATATATTGTGGATTGATTTACGATATTGATCGTGAGAGATTACAACTGTACATCAATATATTTTAACACCGCTAATCGTTTCTACTGATTCCACAACTAAGAAGGTAGATTGTATTATGTTGTGATTGCCTATTCACACTATTCCTTGAAAATCTGTTTGATATGCTAGTTGGGCAGCGTCATCAATTTATGGTGTCGTACCCTGTCAGTATCTTCTCTTGATATCTTCACCGGAAACTTCAGATACGTCAGCCAGGCAACCACAGCTCAGAAGTGGTGTGCTGTTTTCCTCAGAACTCACATTGTAGTCTAAAGCGATTATCTATTTCCATCCTCTTTGGGATCTTCTGTTGAACACTGGCCGGTAATAACGTTTCTTCAGGGGTAGCAGTTCAGAAGCTGTTAAGGTATGCATTTTAGGGCACATGTTTACTGGACATGTTTTTCTTGTTTTGGTCCATACTACCATTACCACTACATATACCGACACCTATCATCAAAATAAATCAATATACAACAGAGGCTTCACTTACGCTTGTCGTCACTTTCTCATCAATTGATAGCTTCGCGTATTTTACAATGTTGTTGTTGTTGTTGTGGTCTTCAGTCCTGTGACTGGTTCGATGCAGCTCTCCATGCTACTCTATCCTGTGCAAGCTTCTTCATCTCCCAGTACTTACTGCTACCTACATCCTTCTGAATCTGTTTAGTGTATTCACCTCTTGGTCTCCCTCTACGATTTTTACCCTCCACGCTGCCCTCCAATGCTAAATTTGTGATCCCTTGATGCATCAGAACATGTCCTACCAACCGGTCCCTTCTTCTTGTCAAGTTGTGCCACAAACTTCTCTTCTCCCCAATCCTGTTCAATACCTCCCCATTAGTTATGTGATCTACCCATCTAATCTTCAGCATTCTTCTGTAGCACCACATTTCGAAAGCTTCTATTCTCCTCTTGTCCAAGCTATTTATCATCCATGTTTCACTTCCATACATGGCTACACTCCATACAAATACTTTCAGAAATGATTTCCTCACACTTAAATCTATATTCGATGTTAACAAATTTCTCTTCTTCAGAAACGCTTTCCTTGCCATTGCCAGTCTACATTTTATATCCTCTCTACTCCGACCATCATCAGTTATTTTGCTCCCCAAATAGCAAAACTCCTTTACTACTTTAAGTGTCTCATTTCTTAATCTAACTCCCTCAGCATCACCCGACTTAATTCGACTACATTCCATTATACTCGTTTTGCTTTTGTTGGCGTTCCTCTTATATCTTCCTTTCAAGACACTGTCCATTCCGTTCAACTGCTCTTCCAAGTCCATTGCTGTCTCTAACAGAAATGCAATGTCATCGGCCAACCTCAAAGTTTTTATTTCTTCGCCATGGATTTTAATACCTAGTCTGAATTTTCCTTTTGTTTCCTTTACTGCTTGCTCAATATACAGATTGAATAACATCGGGGAGGGGCTACAACCCTGTCTCACTCCCTTCCCAACCACTGCTTCCCTTTCGTGCCCCTCAACTCTTATAACTGCTATCTGGTTTCCGTACAAATTGTGTGCTCCCTGTATTTTGCCCCTGCCACCTTTAGAATTTGAAAGAGAGTATTCAAGTCAACATTGTCATAAGGTTTCTCTAAGTCTACAAATGTTAGAAACGTAGGTTTTCCTTTCCCTAATCTTTCTTCTGAGATAAGTCGTAAGGTCAGTATTGCCTCATGTGTTCCAACATTTCTACGGAATCCAAACTGATCTTCCCTGAGGTCGGCATCTACCAGTTTTTCCATTCATCTGTAAAGAATTCGCGTTAGTATTTTGCAGCTGTGACTTATTAAACTGATTGTTCGGTAATTATCACATCTGTCAACACCTGCTTTCTTTGGGATTGGAATTATTATATTCTTCTTGAAGTCTGAGGGAATTTCGCCTGTCTCGTACATCTTGCTCACCAGATGGTAGAGTTTTGTCAGGACTGGTTCTCCCAAGGCCGCCAGTAGTTCTAATGGAATATTGTCCACTCCTGGGGCCTTGTTTCGACTCAGGTCTTACAGTTCTCTGTCAAACTCTTCACGCAGTATCGTAACTCCCATTTCATCTTCATCTACATCCTCTTCCATTTCCATAACATTGCCATCAAGTACATCACCCTTGTATAGACCCTCTATATACTCCTTCCACCTTTCTGCTTTCCCTTCATTGCTTAGAACTGGGTTTCCATCTGAGCTCTTGATATTCATACAAGTGGCTCTCTTTTCTCCAAAGGTCTCTTTAATTTTCCTGTAGGCAGTATCTATCTTACCCCTAGTGAGATAAGCCTCTACGGCCTTACATTTGTTCTCTAGCCATCCCTGCTTAGCCATTTTGCACTTCCTGTACATCTCATTTTTGAGACGTTTGTATTCCTTTTTGTCTGTTTCATTTACTGCATTTTTATATTTTCTCCTTTCATAAATTAGATTCAGTATCTCTTCTGTTACCAAAGGATTTCTGCTAGCTCTCGTCTTTTTACCTACTTGATTCTCTGCTGCCTTCACTACTTCGTCCCTCAGAGCTACTTATTCTTCTTCTATTGTATTTCTTTCCCCATTCCTGTCTATTGTTCCCTTATGCTCTCCCTGAAAGTCTGTACAGCCTCTGGTTTAGTCAATTTATCCAGGTCCCATCTCCTTAAATTCCCACCTTTTTGCAGTTTCTTCAGTTTTAATCTACAGTTCATAACCAATAGATTGTGGCCAGAATCCACATCTGCCCCTGGAAATGTCTTACAATTTAAAACCTGGTTCCTAAATCTCTGTCTTACCATTACATAATCTATGTGAAACCTGTCAATATCTCCAGGATTCTTCCATGTATACAAACTTCTTTCATGATTCTTGAACCAAGTGTTAGCTATGATTAAGTTATGCTCTGTGCAAAATTCTACCAGACGGCTTCCTCTTTCATTTCTTACTCCCAATCCATATTCACCTACTATGTTTCCTTCTCTCCCTTTTCCTACTCTTGAATTTCAGTCACCCATGACTATTAAATTTTGGCCGGTCTTTGTGGCCGAGCGGTTCTAGGCACTTCAGTCCGGAACCGCGCTGCTGCTACGGTCGCAGGTTCGAATTCTACCTCGGGCATGGATGTGTGTGGTGTCCATAGGTTAGTTAGGTTTAAGTAGTTCTAAGTCTAGGGGACTGATGACCTTAGATGTTAAGTCCCATAGTGCTCAGAGCCACTTTTTTTATTAAATTTTCGCCTCCCATCACTTCCTGAATAATTTCTTTTATCTCATCATACATTTCATCAATTTCTTCATGATCTGCAGAGCCAGTAGTCATATAAACTTGTACTACTGTAGTAGGCATTTTACAATATAGAACTACTACTCCGAAGACAACGAAAGTTCAACCAAAGTCAGCTACGTCACTTTTCAACCCAAACAAAATTTATTCTGAAACTAACTTCAGATACTACATTGAACCTCTGTTCAACTTTCTAGAACAGCTCAGTCCTTGTTTTATAAACCATTTGGTAGCATCTAGCTTTAAAACTTCCCATTTCAATTAACATAAGAACGATCTCCGACCGAGAATTATTCGCTTTTATACAACGAATTTTATATGGTTGTTCACTCGTCTTAAGTGAAAACAGACTTATCTTCTTCAGAATTAAACGAAAACATGAGCCTTACGTAAGTGATGACAAATTTCAAATTTTCCAATCAGGATAGAATCCAATATTATCTTGCTAATTTTCCTTTCTTTACGTATCGATGTAAATACGTAAGTCAGATCATAGATTCTCCCACTGCCAGATATAATATTAATTAAGAGTCAAACGCTGAACTAGTGTCCTAACCAAGAACAAACGACGAACTCTGTGTCTGCTTCAGACCTACTTCTCACATACTACTAAAATTCTTATTCTTTTACATCATTGTTGTTTTAAATGATTAACTCTTTTTTGGCCTTCTGTATTCTTTTTTTTCTTTAGACGCCAGGTCGCTGTTGTACCGCGATCGGCAGCCACGCCCACCACTTTGTCTTGCGGTCTATAACATATAACAGAATTCCTTTTAACAAATAAAATTTATGTATTCATTATCCTACCACTTTGCGTATTTTGAGGCTATGTACATCTTGTGCTGATAAAATATGAGCGAATTTTTACTCAGGGGCAGCACACTTTGAGCACCTGTTCACCTTCGGTACTTTGGAACACAACTCTTCCAGTGAACAAGTGCTCATAACTTTTGAGGTGTGCGTCTCGGGGCCCATGTCTACTCGACATTTGCGCTTCTACTGTCGTGTACTTTCAGCCGTGTAACTCTGCGCAGTCCTTTTTGGTACGCCCTGTGCACTCGCGTACAAAACAGCCCGTCTGACCACGAGAGGCATTTGGACGACCACCTGTTCGAGGGGTGAGGGAGGAACATTTCCAGTGTCCGTAGAACAGCACCGAAAGCACAGCGAGGGAAACCAAAACACTGCGTAAGCTCTGCGTGAGAAGGGTCGTCGATTTTGTAAGAACGCAGAGTGGAAAACGACGCGTAAAGTTACACGATCGTAGGTTCATCGTCAGACTTCACTCTGTGCCATACAGTAGACTTTTTGCATCGAAATGCAAGCTTACGTTACAACACTTTTACCAAAAGGCAGGTCACGAACTCACGTATAAATAACGGCGTCTGAAAATGTAATTAGTGTGTACCCAACTCCTGTACACCCAAGTTTCAATGGCTGTGCAACACTTTATTTTGAGCAGAAAAAGTTCGCTGTAATTATTTTAAGCAGAGCGGAATGTAGCGACAAGCACGGCGATGATACACGCGTGCTTTTGGCGCTAGTATGTCGACATTTTGTTTCTCCGCGTTCCCAAAGTTCTTCTCTTGGACCTCCGAAAGGTGATCATTCGAATGTGTCTCGTGCTAAGACGTGCTGTTTGGCATGCGAGTGCTTCGTAGCGTAATTTCTGGGATGAGCGACTTATATTCTAAGCTCATTTTCGTCGAGTTCTAAGCGTTTGAGTTCTCGCGCTTACCTTTAAAGATCGCGGGACACTTTTTCAAACATCCTGTAGCATCCTCGACACAGAGGTGGGTGTTTGGCGGAGGGAGGTGTGAGGTCTGTAGCGATGTTATCCGCATACTGTCTTATTGTGGTCGTGTGGCAATCGAGGGACGATGTCTGCCTGCACACCTCGGTCTGCGCCGTGAGGAGGTGAGAATAGTGTCGACTACTTCGAGGTGTGTGGCTGGCGGATACTTTTACCAGCAGCACCTAACGCGTCTAACTTGGCACCTCCACAGCCTCTGGCTTCCATTACCACTGCAAGTCTAAATAGATTGACATACCAACACTCGTTTGAACAGACTGATATTTACCTCTTGTTTCCTGAAGAAGAAGATGCAGGGCCCATCTCTGTGGTAAAGAATGCAGTATAAAACGGTCATAAACAGCGTCGGCGTTTTATCCAGTGACTGCAAGCCACCGTGTATCCAGCCATCATTTTCAGGATGAGCAGTTCAGAGATGAGAGAGTCTGCCTCCCTTTCCAGAAGATGTATTCTGGAGCTTTTAGACAAACACACACACACACATTCATATTGTCTGACAACAAGCGGTACATCCATCCAGACTCGTGGATTTATAAGCATTCCAGTGTGTACGAGTTACAGTGAACTTGTTTTCAATGTTCACATAATTTCCAATGGTTGTCACGATTCCTTCTTCACTGCAATTTCCGTACAGAGGTGACACAGGTCAGAAATGATTTTAAGCTGGCATCAGTTTGATTCTTTACAGTAGTCTCATCAGTCTAAATTTCTCAATTCTCTCCTATTTTCCCACCGAAATTCGAAATTAATGGGTCAAACTTGTGGTCAAAGGACACTGTACCAGGCTTTTCAGTAATGAGTAAACATTTGGTCGAAGTTTTGGTATTAACATGTCTATCGCCTGGTTCCATCCTTCAGAGGCGTTGATAGTGTGATGGGGCCTTCCACCGTAACTCCACATCTCTCTTGTCTTGGCACATCCTCGTTATCAACCAGCTGGTCCAAAAATAGTCGAATAAGTTATGAAACTCTTGTTTTTCTTCTGAATAGACAGCCCACCATCATGCAGTATTTATAAGGTAACATAGGGTAGAGCTGCATACGTTCTTATGTGTGTATTTCTTCGTTGTGCTAAAGACAGGTAAGAAAATCAGCGAAACTTAACTTGATTCCACAAACGTTGATCAAAATGGAAATTGCAACCTATAATATCTGGCTCAGGGAAGAAATTTCCAGCTGATTCGACAACAGCGACTTCCAAAGCCATCATGAGAGAACCAGGATTCCATCCAAGCACGTTTCATCAGATAAACAAAAAACCGTATGTTTCACGCTTTTTATTGCGTAGAGAAACATACACCAATGAAATTGTGCATGTTTCCTCCCAAGAACTCGTAATACTGGTATGTATTATAAACAAATGTCCAAACTACTTGTTCGAATTTTACAGCGTTACATCCGTAAAGAATGATTCACAGCTTGATGAACACGATTTTTTCTTTTCCGCCAACAGACACCAGTGCTGTCATTCAGTCCACTGAGATCATCCGCAGATAAAAGTTTGCTGCCATCATTCGGCAGTAAATTTTTTCTTGAAAGAATATTCCTCCAGAATTGGTCGGATGCAGTTTTTCCTAATGCAATGCAGTTACTGTTTTGCACTTGTACGAGACGGTAACGTAGTTAGAAAAGTCTTAGCCTCGATTGAAGCACTACTTCTTCAACGTAAACTGACGAAATTGTAGTATCTGTTTCTTTTTCACTTTTTTTTTTTTAGTTGAAAAATATTTTCACACATCATTTGCTGCTTCATCTGGAATACAAGCGTGGGCACCATCTCCCAAAACTGCATTATTTTTAATGGTTGGTCTGCAGTTGATTCTTTATGATGTTTACACAATGGCAGTGAGTTACATCCCTTTTTGATGATATAGTCCACCATATACTGATGCCCATTCTTAATCATCCTTGCCGTCCACAACACTTGGAATACGAAACACTACTTGCCAGTCAGATGTCGCCTGCAGTACTGAATTCTGGGACAGAAGCCACACATCACTGCTGTCTGTCAACAGTCTGGACTGTGGACAGGGTTCTCAGTGCAGCGAGTGACCCTTCCCCACAGTGCGTCACATGCAGCTGGGTTAGGCTACATCCGAGCACCCCGTTCCGAAGTCAAGTTCCGTACGGATGTCGACACATTCCGCCTCCAGACTCCTGGAGCGCGCACTGGCGGCTGACCCTGCTGCCAGCTCTGACCCCTCAACTACGCAGTCGCTCGGGCTGTTCGGAGTGACCTTCGCCTGCCTCGAAACGTGCGCGCCGGCACGTCGCCGGTCTGGTGTCCACGAGTGTGGGGAATTCCGATAAGGTGGTCTCGCCTTTCAGCTTATCACGTGTTGTCAGCTCACTGACATTTCCAGGTAAATGCATTTTAACCCGGCAGCAGTGCCTGATATCAACCCAAGACAATAGGTCAACTCTTTCCCTAAGCAATTTATAATTTTTCCACTGCCAAGTGCTGTGGTGTACATGTTTACATAGGTGTTAGTGCAGCAGTGACAAAGATCACAGCTGACAAACGGCCAAAGTTCGCTTCAGTCTAGCGCACCGTACCTTCTGAGGAGGCTGTACCCTCCCCCTTACTAAAAGGCCTACCCTGCTTGCAATATGAAATATGACCGTGGATCGCGTGTATGCCTAATGGATTTTTACTAACTGGATAAGGCTATCTTTCCCGAAGGAGTAATATCAACAAGTAGGAGGAAAATGTACAACCGATCCTTCTGATGGAGATATGTACTACAAGTAAAAAGTAGTTAACCGAATAGGGCTATAATTTGGAAAAATGAAAGTTATTTTGTACATTCACTCAGGAACAACACTGGTCAGAAAAGGGGTACCACTGATCACGAATCCAAAAGTTACAATAATGAACGAAAAGGAAATAATTAACGGTCGCCAGCACACTAGGGCAATTTACATCCAAAATCCTCTACAAGATGATGGGAGAGAAAAACATGTATTATTTATTAAACACTGACATGGTAACTGTAGGTTGTCACGTTTCTTGACACTAATTTTAAGTGAGTATGTAATGATAAAGAGAACTGAGAAGTCACTCTTACATTGTGTTTGGCATTAAAGTTTGAGTAAGGCAATCGAGTAATCATTTGAAAATATACAATTAAACTGTATGTTAGTACTGAACTTCGTTACGTGAACAATGACCTTCAGTGACGTCAACGTAACGTCATCAAAGAAATTTAGAGAAAAGGCAACCACTTTTTACTTTGTAGTTAGTTATTTTGCAAACTGGATTTCATATTATTATCTGAACAACTGTGCCTTTTTCTTAATGAATTGAACAGAATTAAATACTAGAATACGTATCACACTAAAAAGCCACGTGCTCCAAACTATATGTAAAATAAATAAAACTTCTGCACTCTTAATCTGCGCATTTTCTTTAGATTTGGATTTTTTCCAGTGATAGATTCTCAAACTTGAAAATTGAAATTGCTTTACTTTACTCAATACTGTTGTACTGTTGTACAAGCTCTCCTGCAGACCTTGCAGAACTAGCACTCCTGAAAGAAAGGATATTGCTTCTGTAAAGTTTGGAAGGTGGGGAACGAGGTACGGGCAGAAGTAAAGCTGTGAGCACGGGGCGTGAGTCGTGCTAGGGTAGCTCAGGTGGTAGAGCACTTGCCCGTGAAAAGCAAAGGTTCCGAGTTCGAGTCTCGGTCGGGCACACAGTTTTAATCTGCCAGGAAGTTTCAAATCTCTTATAAACCGCTCTAGCTGTAGCCTTTCTTATCGGATGAAACTTGACACACTTAGGAAATGTTTCCAGCACCACTAACATGTACGCGAAATTCACTGAAGTCTTGAGCAGTAGACCGTAGAGGTCCGTACAGGCCAAATCCAGCACATCGTTACGTCTTATGCTCTGCCTAGGGCCACGGTTCGTGCAGTTCGTTACCTTCACCCTCTGGCACTTGTCACATGTCCTTATTCGTTGAGCAACTCTTTTCTGCATATTACTAATATTTACAACTTCCGCCAGCTTCTCAGCGCACTTCTTTAGTCCGCAGTGACCATACGCTAAGTGATAGTAGTTTATTGACTGTAAATGATAGTAGTCAATCATGTCCGTGACGTACTTGCCTGGCCAACACACTCGCCATTTATAGCTTTCTTCACCTTTACGTATGTACAAGATATGGTTATATATTTTGTAATACTTTCTCAGTTTCTCCCCTTGTCTACTCTTTTCGTCATACTCGTTTTTAACAATTATTAGACAGTCATCCGCGTTTTGCTGACGACGCATGTTTTTACAGACGGTCTCTACTCTTTTACGACCTTCTACATTTTGAAAGCAGTACAATGTCAGTGCGGCTTCAGACTCGTCCTCCACAAGCCGATGACCGGTTTCAGGCAGACGTGGCAGCGCGTCCGCTATACAGTTGGCCGATCCTCTCACGTGACAAATGTCAGAGTAAAACTGCTGCAAGAAGAGAGAGACCACCGAGTCGGTCTTTCACGCGGGAAACGACGATCCTTTGGATAAGTGAGCGCCTTGTGGTCAGTGTGAATTATCACCTTTCGGTCCCACAAATAACCTTTAAATTTTCTGAAAACCCATACGGTAGCGAGACAATCTTTCTCAGAAATCGTATAGTTTCCGTCACATTTCGTCAACGTTCGGCTTGCGAGCGCGACTGTTCTGAGTTCTTTATTTTCTCCTTCTCCTACTTCTTGAAACAATTCCACTCCTAAGCCATAATTAGACGAGTCCGTTCCCATACGAAATGGCAACGCAAGATCAGCATGGTACAACATGTTATTCTGCAGTAATTCATTTTTCAGTCTTTTAGATACGGCCTCACACTCGTCACTCCACACAAAGGGCGTATCTTTTCGCAACAAGCTGTTCAGGTTTGGATCGTTTAACGCATGGCCCTGCGCCGACTTGCGATAGAATCCTGAGAGGCCTAGGAAACTCTTTAACTGCTTCCTACTCTTCGGCGAAGGACAGTTATTTATTGCCTCATCGATTAATGAACTTTGCTTATGCAATAGTTCCCTAATTGTCACGTCAGGTAGGTGTTCTTCGCAAAGATGGCTGTCATCTTCCGAGATTTTTGGAGCAAAGTGCTCTGTTTTGTGTTCTGTCTCATCTCGCGAGCTCACGCTACCGTCATCAGCCTCGACTGCTTGTGTGACGTCAGGTCTGGCCCCGTGGATACTGCAGTCTACGTGGCTTTCAATTACTCGTACCTGGTCATTGTGGCCAAATTCATCTTGCCCCTCCTCGCAACATCCGCCTCTGTTTTCAACAGGACTAGCGTCGCTGGGCTTGGCTACTTCAAAAACTTGATTTGGACAAGCCTGCCGTTCAGGTACAGTGCTTTCCGTTTCAGGAACGTTAATTTCTTGAGGGCTGAGAAGCGTCGGTTTCTGTCCGCTCTCCCCATTAACACACCTCCCATACAATCCTCTCTAACTTTTCAGTTCGTAGTACATCCGACCGAACAGACCGACCACGCCTCCTCGCATTTCCCTGCTCGATTCCGGAAACTTTATTCGAGGTCGGCTCTATTTCTTCCGCTGGCGACTCGTACTCTGCTGAAACTTGGGTAACCGTTGTTGGGGCCGCTTCCTTCTCCCCTACCGGTACGCTAATATCGTTGTTACTTTTACGAGTAGTGACAGCTGCGTCGCCTGCCGTCTCCAGCTCAGTTACCATTACTCTAGGTGCGCCGCCCTCTTTACTCTCTCGCACATTCCCCCATCGCTGAGTTATCCTTCCGGATTTGTCATAGCGGCATTGTCTAGGTTCTCGTTTGGGCCGCCGAGGTCTCCCCACCCCCTAACGGGCGCGGCTGGTTGCTTCCCTCACCAATTCCCACAGACCTGTGGCTGCCACACCGGCGTGAAGTGTCATTCCGCTCCTCTCTACAACCATTCCTCCAAGGACCACGTACCGTACTTACTTGATACTGGCCTCTATCATTTCTACAGTTGTTGTTACTGTTACTATAACCATTATTGTTATACTGCTGTGGATTGTTATTACCATAGTGGTTGATACCATTATTGCCACGGTGACTTTGGTGGTAATTGTTACCATTGCCACGACTTTTAACATTTTCGCCGTTATTCCGCTATTTGTATTCGTTCTCTGTTTTCTCTACAAACGCAGCAATCGTTCTCGAACTACTGCCCAAGTATCTGTTGGAGTCATCTGGAAGCTTCTGCCACAGCTCCCACACAAATCTCCGATTCACTTTTCCGATCGCGCAGATATTCCAATTTGCGGATCCAGTTTCCACAAAATTCTTTCATGGAGCCTCGCGTGTTTACATCGTAGGGCCTGGACATTACGAAATAGTGCCATACACACTCTTGTATCAGCTCTGACCACAACTCTTTCAAGAATACATTTTGAACTCTTGAAACGTCATGTTTGTTATGTCGAGGTTTAAACCCCATCGCTTAGCCTAGCCAGCTAACACGTCGATTACTGCATATATTTTTCCCTTGTCTGGCCATGATTCCGGCAATCCCCTTTCACAATTTTTAATCAAGTCGGCAGCGTGCAGTCCACCCAGCCTTTTGAGGGGATCTAAACGCTTTTCCTCCGCTAATATTTCGGCGCTATGTGCGTGGTATGACACACAGTGCTGATTTTCTCCTAATCGTCTCTCTAACTCATTTGTAACCAGTTGGCAAGTTGTAACTGATAACGCTTCCACCTCCTGCTTCTTTTCATTACACACAACCAATTGTCTATTTACTTTAGCACCTACGTCGGGTACTAAAGTGTGTAAACTCATTATTTTTCCTAGATCTTCTTCTCGAGCTACTTTCAATTTTTCAGCTCTCTATTGTGGGGCCAACAGTCCCTACCAGCTTCTGTTTGATCCTCCCTACTTCAGTTTCGAAACGATTATTTATGTCTCCCATCTTTATTTGGGATTCCTCCACATCACTCTCCAGATTACCGATTTCTGTACTCAGCTCCACTACCTCTGCTCCAATTCTATCTACCTTTGAGTTAATAATCCCAACATTACCGTTAACAGTTCCAACTGCTTTATTCTGGTTATCTATTGTTGGTGATTGGGCATCCATTTTACTCATTAACGAACTGAACAAACCTTTTATATTTCCGGACATCACACGTTGCAACACCGGTTTGTCTTAATAGATTCCTCGTATGCGTCATCAGTAGGTTCCATTTTACTTATTATTCTGTATTCCGTAGCACTTGCGAGTGCGTGGAATTCCATTTCCGCCATTGTTCGGTTTTCTGCAGCTGCGTCTGTGATGCTAGCCGCCGAACTCTGAACAATGCCTCCCGCTTCATGATCGTGCATTGTTCGACCGATTGTTCCGCATTTGGTACAATCAAATTACTTGTTTCGCCTAATTTATTCATGTTGGCCAGTTTGCTGATTACTGTGAAATTTAAATGTGCTGCTTATCTGCCACTTACTGTTATAATAATTCCAATCTCAAAGAAAGCAGGTGTTGACGGATGTGAAAATTACCGAACTATCAGTTTAATAAGTCACACCTGCAAAATAGTAACGCGAATTATTTACAGACGAATGGAAAAACTGGTAGAATCCGACCTCGGGGAAGATCAGTTTGGATTCTGTAGAAATGTTGGAACACGCGAGGCAATACTGACCTTACAACTTATCTTAGAAGAAAGATTAAGGAAAGGCAAATCTACGTTTCTAGCATTTGTAGACTTAGAGAAAGCTTTTGACAATGTTGACTGGAATACACTCTTTCAAATTCTGAAGGCGGCAGGGGTAAAATACAGGGAGCGAAAGGCTATTTACAATATGTAGAGAAACCAGATGGCAGTTATAAGACTCGAGGGGCATGGAAGCAGTGGTTGGGAAAGGAGTGAGACAGGGCTGTAGCCTCTCCCCGATGTTATTCAGTCTGTATATTGAGCAAGCAGTGAAGGAAACAAAAGAAAAGTTCGGAGTAGGTATTAAATTCCATGGAGAAGAAATAAAAACTTTGAGGTTCGTCGATGACATCGTAATTCTGTCAGAGACAGTAACGGACTTGGAAGAGCAGTTGAACGGAATGGACAGTGTCTTGAAAGAAGGATATAAGAGAACATCAACAAAAGCAAAACGAGGATAATGGAATGTAGTCGAATTAAGTCTGGTGATTCTGAGGGAATTAGATTAGGAAATGAGACACTTAAAGTTGTAAAGGAGTTTTGCTATTTGGGGAGCAAACTAACTGATGATGGTCGAAGTAGAGAGGATATAAAACGTAGACTGGCAACATCGAGTATAAATTTATGCGTCAGGAAGTCGTTTCTGAAAGTATTTGCATGGAGTGTAGCCATGTATGGAAGTGAAACATGGACGTTAAATAGTTTAGACAAGAAGAGAATATAAGCTTTCGAAATGTGGTGCTACAGAAGAATGCTGAAGATTAGGTGGGTAGATCACATAACTAATGAGGAGGTCTTGAATAGAATTGGGGAGAAGAGAAGTTTGTGACACAACTTGACAAGAAGAAGGGATCGTCTGGTAGGACATGTTCTGAGGCATCAGGGGATCACAAATTTAGCATTGGAGGGCAGCGTGGAGGGTAAAAATCGTAGAGGGAGACCAAGGAATGAATACACTAAGCAGATTCAGAAGGATGTAGGTTGCAGTAGGTACTGGGAGATGAAGAAGCTTGCACAGGATAGAGTAGCACGGAGAGCTGCATCAAACCAGTCGCAGGACTGAAGACCACAACAACAAATGGTTCAAATGGGTCTGAGCACTATGGGTCGCCACGTGTAACCTCCCCCTTACTAACCTGCCTATCCTGCCTGCGATATGAAATATGACCGTGGATCGCGTGTATGCCTGCTGGATTTTTACTAACTGGATAAGGCTATCTTTTCCGAAGAAGTAATATCAACAAGTAGGAGGAAAGTGTACAACCGACCCTTCTGATGGAAAAGTCTACTACAAATAAAAAGTAGGTAACCGAACAGGGCTATAATTCGGAAAAATGAAAGTTGTTTTGTGCTTTCACTCACGAACAACACTGGTCATAAAAGGGGGTACCACCGATCATGAATGCAAAAATTACACTAATGAACAAAAAGGAAATAATTAACGGCCGCCAGCCCACTAGGGCAATTTTTATCCAAAATTCTCTACAAGATGATGGGAAACAAAAACACGTATTATTAAGCACTGACGTGGCAACTGAAGGTTGTCATGTTTTTTGTCACTAATTGTGAGTATGTAATGATAAAGAAAACTGAGCAGTCGCTCTTACGTTATGTTTGGCACTAAATTTTGAAAAAGGCAATCGAGTAATGATTTGAAAATACATAATTAAACTATATGTTGGTACTGAACTTTGTTACGTGAACAATGACTTTCAGTGACCCCAACATAACGTCATGAAAGAAATTTAGAAAAAAGGCAAGCACTTTTTACTTTGAAGTCACTTGTTTTGCAAATTGGATTTCATATTTGTCTGAACAACTGAGCCTTTTTCTTACCGACTTGAACAGAATTAAATACTAGAATACGTACCAAACCAAACAGCCATGTGTTCGAAGCTATATGTAAAATAAATAAAACTTCTGCACTCTTAAATTGTGCATTTTGTTTAGATTTGGATTTTTTCGAGTGATAGATTGTGAAACTTGAAAACTGGAATTGCTTTACTTTACTCAAATACTGAAGACTCTGTTGTACGACAGTTAGTTGAAAGTAGACTGAGGCTGAAGTTCTTAAAAGTGAAATTATTCATTAATAAACTGGCTGTAAATATTCAATTTGTTTCTTTTGGTACTCGGTTAGCATATAAGGGGAAAAAAATGGAACAAGGATCCTGGTTGGTAACGATGTCTGGCGACAAAGAGGACACAATCGCCCTGAATTTAACTGATTATTATTGAAATAAATTTTACGAATCAGATCACATTCAGTTGCGGTGCTGGGTTAGCCGTTAGTACTTGAGTGCTGTGCGTGCGACGAAACTCGGAGCCGGCGGCGAATCCGAGTTGCCGGAACTGCTGTTGTTGTTGTTGTTGTTGTTGAGGGCGGCAGGATGTCGTGGAGGCACGGCTAATCACAGGAGCGGGCAGTCGTAGTCGACACAGCCTGTCCGGCCCGTCCGCTGCCCTCCCTGCTGCTGCTGGACATGCGGCCGGCGCGCCGACACGATGCAGCCGGAACTGGTGCCCTCTGGTGCGAGAGCGTCGACGCCGCACTGCCGCACCCTGCAAGCGCCGCAACCTCTCTGCCTCTCTCCACGCCCACTCCGCGCAACACCTGCCTACCCGAAGGTTTTCCAACGCACGACCACTGCTATTATCGTTGCTAGTCGACGCAAATAATAATTCCTTTGGCTTTTTCCCAGAGCTTGTAAGTATCACTGTAAGACACAGGTAAGTGCAATGAAATGCCAACAGACTTGTACCTAAATGCAGTGAAGCAAAGTCCTGACTTGTTAAAAGAAACCATTCAAATGAGAAAAATATTGAGACACCGTTCAGGAGGAAATCAGTGGCCGGCAGCGGTCGTCACGCCCCCGCACTTGGGGCTGGCGCCGCCGCGGCACGCACGTCCCGCCGCCAGGGGGGCGGCCCGGCTCTGCCCCTCGCCGCCCACCGCGGTCCACCCAACACGCTGCGCACCGAGGCACACTGCGCTGAGGCGTGGCCGGCACGCAGGCCGCCCTGCCAAAATCCTCGTAACACTGCCGAGTCGCAGCAGTCGCGAAAATGGCGGTAGAATAGCCGATCAGCTGCAAGAAGCTGGTATAAACCTTTGGCACATCAAATACTGACGTCTGGGAATTTGTAAATGCCTGATAAAACTTCTTACTTTGGATCTCTCTGTCCTTTTTTTTCGGTAGTCAGTCCTGTGGCTGGTTTGATGCGGGTCCCCACGAAATCCCCTCCCGTGTCAGGTTCTTCATCTCGGAGTAGCACTTGCGATCAACATCCTAAGGTATTTTTGTTGGATGTATTCCAATCTCTGCCTTTCCCAAAAAGTTTTTTCCCTCTACAGCCCCCTCAACTATCGCGGACGGTATTCCTTCACGTCTTTATTTCTCCACATCTTTATACGCGTCCCATCACCCTTTCCCTTCTTTCTGTCAATCTTTTCCACTTGTTGCACTCATCGCCATTCCTGCGGAGAACCTCCCCGTCTCTTGTGAGTCCCCTCAGTTTTCGGAATCCTTTGACGGCACGAAATCAGAAACGCTCAGATTCTCTTCCTTTCCGGTTGTCTCCACAGTCCGTGAATCACTTCCCCAGACATTTCTTTCTACAAATGAAGGTCTATGTTTGGCTTCCCACGTAGCAAAATTCCTTCACTTTGCCTGCTCTGTTGCCGCTCCCCACAATTCTGATATTAAATTTATCACCGCTACACGTTATTTCTTTTGTACGTCTTCAGTTTTCTTTCAACCCACAACGTGTGCTCAGCACCCCCTTCATTCCATTCAACACAGCAACGTTTCAATTCCGTCATTTGCGAATCTTGTCGTCGGCACCCTTTCACCCGGAATTTTAATCCAACTCCTGAATCTCTCTCTCATTTCTGCCATTACTTCAGTCATGCATACCTTAAACAATATGACTAGACAATACATCCATGTCTTGTAACCTCTCTAATCTGAGCACTTCATACCTGGTCCCCTTCTCTGCCTCTTTGTCTTTATACGTACCGTACGTCACGCACCTCTTCCCACAGTTTAGACCCAGTATTCAGTGGTTTTGGCAGACTCCCTGTAGACGGCCGTCGCTCATTTCCTGTTGGTCGTGTTTGTCTCTGACCTCACTCCCTCTTACTGTGCTGCCATTATCTCAGACACAGCACCTGCAAGTGCCTTGTACGTCAGCCATTACCCACGTATCATTTTGAGGTGGTGCTGGCATCAGGGAAGGGCTAATCGCACCGTGGAGTGCGACCACTTTAAACAGTGAAATTCTACTCTACTATTCCACACGGGAAATGACAGACATGGTGCTCGCTGTGGTGTTAACCGAGAGGTACAGATCGGGTATGCTGAGCGACATCTTCAACACTGCACAGCATCAATCAGGTCGTTCTGGCGGCTATCAGACATGGGGTACCTGCAGCAAGGACAAGACATGACATGCCGGGGAGGGAACAGGAGGGGGGGAGGGGGGAGAGGGGGGGAGGGAGGGAGGGGATAGAGGGGGGAGTGTTGCCACGACTAGGTGATGGTCCTGTAAAAAGTGTGTGGATAACTGTAGTTGTTGAGGCATTACGCACGCTCTCGGCTGGTCAGTTCTGCACAGACACTCACTTTGTCCACACCACTTGAAGCCTGTGCGAGCCCTCAAGTCATGGGAGATGACAGTTCTACCAGTGCATACTAAGACGGGCCACTGAAGATTCAGAGTTCACAACTTGCCTTTTATTCCCAGGTGAGGAGAGATAGACAATGAATTACCACAACAACCAAGTTTGGGCAGATGTAAATCCTCGAGTGCATATGGAAGCAAAACACAAGGTCCACTTTAGTACAACTGCGGGGTGACAAGTTCATCAGGCGATACACCTGCACACGATCAAATCTGAGAGCAGCCAGGTTGTGGCCCTCACACTAAGGCTCCATTAATTTCGACAATGATTATGGGTATATAATAATACGGTAAGGTATCAGTTCCATATTATTGGGAACAAAACGATACGAGAAAGCGTACAACTAATCACCAACATGGCCATTTACCGTGCTGTCTCAGTCAACACTTAATTAAAATAACTGCAATCAATAAAGTTCATTTTTGATTGCTTACCTGGGAGAATGCTTAACTGCTATTCATAAGCTAAAAGTATGGTTTATTGTAATTTATATTACAAATGGAAAATCAGGTAAAAATACAATACAGTCGGCACTCCTAGGGCAGATAATTTACTACTGAATCAATTAATTATGATGAGAATAATTTACACATAAGAATGGCTTCTACTCGCTCTGAAGACGTCATTCAGTAGTCGTGCTGACAAAAAGATTTGTCTTTTCTGGAAGAGTGAAATTTAATTAGGAGCAAATATTGTACCATTAAGTTAGTTTTATTTTACACAGAGATTGATAGACTCATAATCGACTGAATAGTGGATGCACACAACATGATGATAATGAATGGTGTGACCTCACTCCTGCTGTAACTGCCAAAAACTGTAATAGATAGTTCAGTTCAGCTACCTGAATATCATTAATAACATTCCTTTAGCGTAATAATAAAGCGCCTAAGTGAACGACAAAACACTTTTTCGATGCTACAATGCAGTAGGCAAGAAATCCACAAAAAACAGGTGAAAAATATTCCTTTATTTAGGTATATGAGTGAATAAGTTAATGAATTTGACTAGATCATGTTCTTTTAAATAGTTCTTGCAAACATTAAATTTCAAATATTAGTGCTTTTAAGCGTCTTTGAAAAGATTGGTTACTTATAAACAATCTCAACTTTAAACCTTACTAAGGTTTTAGACTCATTTTTGGACGGTATTAATGATTTTCGTCAACGATTAAATGTATGATTGGACTGCTAATGCAGGACTATATGCCTTGGACCGGGATGCAGGTAATAATGAGTTGGGAAATTGCGAAGTCCCTACATCCGCATTTCACACAAAATTTGTGTGGTTGAGACGGTTGTGTGGGCGCGGGCAGTCGCTACTTGCCAGCCGCCACCACCTGATGACGCCTGGGGACACACAGAGCCGGCTGTCAGCCAGCGGCGGCCGGCCTTCCAGCTGCTCCGGGCTTCCCTCATTACCCTCGCCAGCCCTCGCGACTCTTCCTCAACTCCTCTGCTGCGACATACTGGAGCAACTCCGGGTACCGTGCTGCAGCGAACAGTGACCTCGAATAGACTCTTGTGTTCTCTCAGGGGACGACGAGGTGTGCAGGGTGAGCGTACTTTGCTTCCGCTCCTCCGCCATCAGCGACACTCCAGGATCCGACTGGACAGTTTGCTTACTGTGTAGCTGTTCTCACTCTTCGACGTGTTCCTCAGGTCCGTTACTCCAATGTACGTCACCCGTGAATGCTGATCTAAAATGACTTTCCGAATTTTTGGAGTGAATACTGAAGTAAACCATATAAATACAGCCAAGTCCTCTTCAGTTACTACAGCCGCATATAATGAAGCGTTTACAAAGTTACTGTTCTCCAACCGTCACGTATGTTCCTCAGTTCCCTTGCTGTCACAAACTGTAGGTGCCAGGCAGGAGGGGACAGTAACCTAGAGTAACCTCTGCTGTTTGTTAACGATTCATTGGAGTGTGTTGCGTTACAAAGCAAACCCTCCTTTTGTTTCTGCGACAGTATTTGGACATGATATTCCAGGACGACAACGCATCATTTCTTGCTTACGCTGTTATTCAGCTCACCCATCCCATGTGACCCTTACCTGCCTTGCAGTTACATACAGGACCATCTCCTGCTTTTGTTGATGACACATTGAAGTAGGCAGAAGGAAAGATGTGCTACAAAACGGCTGCACAGGGCCCGTTCCTTGTGACTTTGTTCAGCTCCTCCTTTCGTCATGTTTCTCAGCTTCCTTACAGTAACAAAAGGCATCAGCTTTGGACATTATTTTACGAGCTACCATTATTTGAAGCTATCTACGGTTTCTGAACCTTCCTGAAAAATTATCAGATCAGGTCTCGTGTCCAGACACTCTGCCTCTCGTGCGCCGTCGTTCCACCAGCTTAGCTGTCCACTGTATACCTGTATACCTGGCTTCCTTCAGCCAGCAAGTCTTTACCGCTGTCCAGACTTCGAGGAGTTTCTGCTCCAATTCTTGCGGGACCAGCACCCCAGGTAGTAAGATTTTAGGGAGGACAGCGAGTCAAGATCCAGTAGTTTACTAAGTTGGGCAGATCTCCCTGAGTCACAAAGGTTTAGGGTTCGAGACCCGCTCCAGCACACAGTTTTAATCTGCCGCCAGTTTTCAAACTGAGTACCTCTGTGCTGTAAATTGAAAATTCATTCTGCAACGCATGTTTGGTATTTCTTAAGGAAAAACTGACGTTAACTGCGAGAATAATAAATCAGTCACCATCTGTTTCTGTAGCTGTCGTGTCACGTGATTCTGCAGCTCGACAATATTGCATTTCTTACTTGTCCAAATTTCCAGCTCAAACATTTCACATCTTCCTCGGGTTCGCTGGTATCTTCTTATGAGGAACGTGGTCTACAATGACATCTGGGTGTGTTGTGGCAATACTGAAGTGGGCAGCACCAGTAATTCCCAGTCACCTTCCGTTACCAAAACATGAGTGCGAACTTATCTCCCAGTTGCCTTTAGGTATCAAGATGTGAGGATGTCTAAAATAATTTTTAGCCTTGTTGATCAAATGTGAGCCGGCCGCAGTGGTCTAGCGGTTCTAGGCGCTCAGTCCGGAGCCGCGCGACTGCTACGGTCGCAGGTTCGAATCCTGCCTCGGGCATGGATGTGTGTGATGTCCATAGGTTAGTTAGGTTTAAGTAGTTCTAAGTTCTAGGGGACTGATGACCATAGATGGTACGTCCCATAGTGGTCAGAGCCATTTGAACCATTTGATCAAATGTGAACCCTTTCAGACGTCAATTTTTTCTCAAGGAAGGAAAATTTTTCTTTGTGTGGTAATGCTGATATGTGATTTACTAATGACTTTAGACGCAAGATTTGTACAAAAATATACACTCATTTTCAAAACATACATTGTACACTTGGCTTAAGTTTATGTACTAAAATGACTAGTTACGATATACTCTTCGTTATAACAAATAGTAAAACGATCATTCAATAATTATCACGCAAAATAACAATAACAGTATTTAATTATGCAGCGGAATATAGGGAACCAACGACATCCGTGTATTCTGGCTGTCACGAGATGCTGTCCACTGCTGCACCGATCTGCTGGTACTTTCACAGTGATGCCCAACAGTTGGCAGCACTTGTGAATGATGAGAAGGTTGGACGTTCACAAGTGCGTAGCTCAAGTTCCGATTGGGAAAAATTATTTCCGTCGCAGCTGAGACACGGTAAAAGTTGGTGTGCACAATTGTAGCCAGAGGGTCTGAAAGGGTTAACGTGAGCAAGACGAATGAGGCCTGTTCAGATACAGAATCGTCTTGTCGTTCTCTTCCAACTGAACGAATCGCCGTTCCTTGCTTCTGCTGTTGCTCAGCTCAGTAATTTCTTATCTCTCTCAGCTGTCCCTGGCAGTCTGATGTTACGTTGTAAGGAATGTGGCCTAATAAAAAAGAGCTCTGGTTGCGCCGAGGAGAAACTGAAGTGGACTTGAAGAATAATGCCAGTCCAGCTTGCGTTTTCAGAACATTGACCGGAACTGGTCTGCCAGCTGGCCATTTTTCCTCAGTTCTGGGCAAGTTACGGGCGAGTGACGCCCTTCCAGACTGTGCTCCTGCATCGTTACCGAGGTGTGACGCTCCAGTGGCTCAGCGCCACTCCACTCGCTGGAGTCCAGACGGCTCGCTCTCTCCCTCCTTCTCCTCAGTTTTCCTCCCAATGGACGAAATTAACAACCGGCACAAAGGTCGTCAGTTACGAATGGGGACTGAATAGGAAAATGGCAGAGACGGTTTACTTGGAAGTGTCAGCACTCGGTGCGTTCTTCGGCACAGTTAGCGAGTGCAGCCAGACCCAGACGGCAGTGACGACACTGACAGAGACGGCGTCCCTCGCGCTCCTCGGCTGACCGCTCTCCAGCACGCTGCCGCAAGTTTTGTCTGTCTGGAAGGCCTGGAGCGGAATGTAGAGCGACTGAGTCAGCTACTGTTCCATTACAGTGCTGGCGATACATCGACGGGGAGAATAAATGGCGTAAAACAGCCAGGAATAACCACCCAGGGAGGAGGGGGAAAGCAGGTGCCTGGCTGCGGTTCAGTGGATAAAATATCGAGGAAACTTAATTCAGCCGCGAAAGAAGTGTTTACTCGTTAGGCACAAATTTTCCGTTAACTGTTTCAAGTCTACAAGCAGCAGCTAACAACGAAAAAAACCGTATAACTACTACAACACACATCAGCTGCGAATGCTGGCCAAAACAAGAAAGTTGTCCGCCATGTTTTTGGCAGACGGTGCGTGGGACTTACAATTAAGTGACTTCGCAAGGTGCAAAGCAGTAGCCTATTATGTGGAACGAAAAATGGATTTCACAAGTCCCGTTAAAGGAACACTTACATTGTGTTTTAATAGCCTAAAGCGAACGCCATACCTATATGGCTGCGTATTTAAATAGTGTAGCACGAAACAGTCTTCTCCAAAGCCATGTCTATGAACTACTATCGGCAGAACTAATGAAAGATATTTCGCGTACTTCGATATCCTGGGTGCAACGAAGCTAGGACAGAAAAAAAGTGTCTTTTGTTTCATTTCGGAGATACGAGAACGATTTTAGTGTTTCTCCATGCATATTCACCATTGGAGTTAATTGCAACAAACGTTTTAATATTTTTTTGTTGTACTGGAGGACACCGCGTGGGTTGCGACCCACATGTAAAATAGACAGAAATGAGAGAGAAAAATTTGAAAAACAGTTCACCACGTGGCCATCTATGAATTTTCCCGCTATTTTCGAGCTCAAAACGATCATAAATACCTCTTGTCATAGTTATTGAGCTCTTTGAGCTCTAGAACTGGACTTTATTATTTTTAAAGCACAAGGAGGTCGAAATTTAACAAAAATGGCCGTTTTTATGATTTTGAAAGACAATATTTACCGAGAGATTAACTAAATTGTGGCGCTCCATGCTGTTTTTCAGTACAAGAAATAATGTCTCTTCAAAATTGTTGTTCCATCAAGATATCTGAAAGTTAGTTCAAAAAGGTACTTTTCCGTAAACTTTTTGTAATATCTCCCAAATGAATTAAACGATTTTGACGGCATTCGACGTGCTGTTGTAAGTTCTTGCAGTTGCCTCCTCACAAAAATGTCTCTTGGTTAAGAAATCGAAAAGTTATTCTGAAAAAAACATTTTTTTTTTGAAATTTTTGAAAGAGATAACTTTTGGCCGAATCTACCGTTTTTTTTATACGCGTTATTTGACGTTGTTTGTTGAGACAAAGTGTTGATTAGATTCTGCAGTCAGTCAGTAGAGCCGTTTAAAAGAGATTAGAAATAAATTTTGAGAAAATACTAAAATGAAAGTTTTAAGAAAATATTTCAAATTTTCAAGATATCTATGGTTAGAATGTCCGTGGTCTTGGGGCAGCGTCTTTGATTAGTAACTAAAACGTCCTCGGGCCGAAACCCGCCACCGCTTACACTTTGATTAATAATCAGCATTGTCAGCCGAAGACTTCTGGCATAAGAAGCCACCCTCACTCTGCCAACGGCCTTGTCAAAGAGGGCTGAGGAACGGACAGAAGTTCAGGACACTTCCCTGTACTTGGGTTGGGAACTGACCCCAATGGAGCGTCGTGATCAAGCGCATGAGGATGCAGAAGGCAATGGAAACCACTGCATTAAAGATACGTAAAGCGTATTCACAGGACATGTGGCCTGTAATTGAAAAACTGTCATGATGATCCCTGCATTAGCATAGATTCCGGAATAGTCCCCCATTCGGGTGTGGAGGAGAAGAAAAGCTTACAGGAGAATATGTTCCGTGATAAATTTCAGCTAGTAATAGCGAATACTCTGTTCAAGAATCGCAAAAGTAGGAGGTACACTTGGAAAAGACCGGATGATACAGGCAGATTTCCAATTAGATTACATCATGGTCAGACAGAGATTCCGAAATTAGATATCAGATTATAAGGCATACCCGGGAGCAGATACAGACTCAGATCTAAATGTAGTAGTGATGAAGAGTACGCAGAAGTTTAAGAGATTAGTCAGCAAGAATAAAAATGCAAAGAACTGGAATACGGAAGTACTAAGGAATGACGAGATACGCTTGAAGTTCTCTAAGTCTATAGATGCTGCAGTAAGGAATAGCTCAGTAGGCAGTACAGTTGAAGAGGAATGGACATCTCTAAAAATGGCAAAGTTGGGAAGCAAAATATAGCTACAAAGTACGTAACAACAAAGAAACCATGTGTAACAGAAGAAATACCTCAGTTGATCGATGAAAGAAAAAAGTACAAAAATGTTCAGGGAATTTCCTGAATACAGAAATACGAGCCGCTGAGGAACGAAATAAGTAAGAAGCGTAGGAAAGCTACGACGAAACTGCTGCCTCAAAAATGTAAAGAAATCAAAAAAGATCGTCGGAAGGACTGTCTCAGCACATAGAAAAGACAAAACATTCGGTGAATTTAAAAGCAAGGATGGTAACATTAAGAGTGCAATGGGAATTCCACGGTTATAGTAGATAGTGGATAGGTGGAAAGAGAAAACGGAAGGCCACTCTGACGGTGAAGACTTGTCCGATGGCGTGATAAAAGAAGAAACAGGGGATATGTGACCTAGTGCTAGAATCAGAATTTGAAACAGCTTTGGAAAATTTGAGATCAAGTACTGCAGATGGGGTTGGTAGTATTCCATCAGCGTTCCTAAAATCAATGGGGGAAGTGGCAACAAAACGTCGGTGTGTGGAACGTAAGAGTCTGGCGACGCACCACCTGGCCTTCGGAAAAACACCATCCACACAAATCCGAAGGCTGCAAGAGCCGACAAGTGCGAGAATTACAGGACAATCAGCTTAAAAGCTCACGCATCCAAGTTGCTTACAAGAATAATATACAGAAGAATGGGAAAGGAAACTGAGGATGTGTTAGTTGACGGTCAGGTAAAGGCACCGTAGAGGCAATTCTGACGTTGCGGTTAATAATGGAAGCAGGACTAAAGAAAAATCAAGACACATAGGATCTGTCGACCTGGAAAAACAGCTCGACATTGTAAAATGGTGAAATATTTTAGAAATTCCGAGAAAAGTAGGGGTAAGCTATAGGGAGAGACAGATAACACACAACATGTACAAGAGCCAAGAGGGAATAATAAGAGTGGAAGACAAAGAAGGAAGTTCTCGGATTAAAAAGGGTGTAAGAAAGGGCCTTTCGCCCCTACTGTTCAATCTGAATATCGAAGAAGCAAGGATGGAAATAAAAGAAAGGTTCAGAAGTGGAATTAAATTCAAGCTGACAAGATATCAGTGATACGATTTCCTAACCTGAGTGAAAGTGAAGGAGAATAACATGATCTGGCGAAAGGAATGAACGGTCTGGTGAGTACAGAGTATGGATTGAGAGTAAATCGAAGAAAGAGGAAAGTAATGAAATGTAGCAGGAACGAGAACAGAGAGAAACTTAACATCAGGGCTGATGGCCACGAAGTAGATGAAGTTAAGGAATTCTGCTACCTAGCCAGGAGAATAACCCGTGACGGACGGAGTGAGGGGGACATCAAAAGCAGAGTAGCAATGGCTAAAAGGACATTCCTAGACAAGAGAAGTCTACCAGTACCGAACACAGGCCTTCTTAATTTGAGGAATAAATTTCCGAGCCTGTACGTTTGGAGAACAGCATTCTGGGGTAGTGAAGCATGGACTGTGGGAAAACCGGAACAGAAGAGAACCGAAGCATTTGAGGTGTGTTGCTGAAGACGAATGTTGAATATTAGGTGGACTGATCAGTTTACGAATGAGGAGGTACTACTCACAGTCGGAGAGAATAGGAATATTTAGAACCATACAACGTCGAGATCTACCGGAAACTAGATTTTCTAAACTCGGATTAAATTCAATAATTATCCCACATTTAAAAATTTTCGTACCATTCTACATTAATTATAATTAAACTCTTACTGGTTTGCTATTTTTTATTAAAAATAGATAACCGGAAATTGTCTATGATATTTATAAATTAACAGATATAGAACGTAACTAATTTATTGAGTTTTATAATAGTGGAGAAACGGAACGCAACTTTAAAGAGCCTTAGCAACGCACTTGGGGAAATTACCTCATTTTGAAGGCGTAGCCTGCTATCTCTCGCTCCCGGCATCGTATTTCATTGTTTATTCCCGCCCGGACGTCAGTTCGTGCAAGTTTATAGTACTACGGGTTTTTGTCATTTACTGATGTTGTTAAAAGTTCCGGTGTCGTGTAGATGGTTTTGATTCTCGTTACATTTGTTAAGTACAGAGAATACCTACATCGTCCATTACAATGAACAGATAATTTACATTTCATTTAATTGACTTCCGAAGAAAAAGTTATTAATTTGCAACCTTCGTGTCTAATAATTACTTGAATTAGTATGTTTTAGACACATTCAGGCGCATATAAACACACATCTGGTTCCGAAAAAGGCAAAAATAAAACAATGTTCGAATTACATAGAGCGATTTTGAATCCAAAGCAATCCAAGCTTTCATTTACGTTTACATCTCACGAGCCTGAAGATTCTCAAAATCAGAACGAAACGCAACCTCGTTAATAAATTAGTTTTTTAATGCAGTTCCCTTTTTCGGATTTAACAAGTCCAATTTATAGTTTGCTAGCAACAAAATTTACCCTCGATTTCAGTTTTTTATTCCTTTTTATCTTCAAAATTAAAGCGACTGAAATCTGTTAAAATTACGTTTTAGACTAGATTTAGGTCATGTTTTACAAATCAGTCATGACACACCACAGGAAGGAAATGCCTGCATTTCTGATCCTACAGACACAGTTCTCTCGGTCTCTGGCGATACCGGAGCTGGCGCAGACTTGCACTGACAGACGACGATTACAGTGGAATTCGCAAACTTTCAGATTTTGCTCCACCACGAAAGAAATGCCACCCATGCACTGAAATTGCGTTTTTTGTATGTCCACCGTATCCAGTGCTCGGCTGATAAAAACAGCTTGCCTTCTGATGTAAATCGAGTTTGCTACCGAAAGTGACTAACCAGAGAATAGGTCTCTAATTCTCTCGAATTAAATGAGCTATTCTGGACTACCTGCATGTGTTTCGCGTGTGACGGTACAAGAAAAATGAAGGAGGGAAGAAGTACATTTATTGATGGTGTTGCAACGTGACCTCCCAGTACTGGTGGTGGTAAAATTCCACCTAAGCAGGTGGATTACCGTCGCATTGACATGTCCTAGCGCTCCTGCGAGCTACCGTCTGTAGTAAATGGTTTCTTAAATTCGTGTGGTCCACGAAATTACTGGCCCCTGTGAGTTATTGCTGGGTAGTGATAATTTCTAGCGGAAGGTCTTAACGATAACGCATTTATTTTGAACCACTACAGAAGGCACCTATACGGGGCTTAATAGGCATTATATAGCTTTGCTTTTGCTTTCATGACCCAGGATTCGACTGTGGTACTGACTGCCACCTATTCTTTATGATGGAAGGAGTAAATAATCAGTCGGGGGTAGAGATTAATTGACATTTATTCAGTACCGATGGTATTCCAACAACTAACCTTGTTTCTCTTGCAATGTACATCATCAAAACCGGTCTCTACTTAACGTGGTTCAGTTTCGCCACGTAATTATGGAATGGGACAGAGGAGCGCAGACCTGGCTTCAATGTAATTCTATACAACCGCACAATTATACCTAAACCCTCGGTTATTACATTCAGTTGCTATACATTATACAGAACAAGTTCCGCAAAGACAATACAAGCAGAACTAGGTCAGGGTGGAAGAGTATTTCGCAAACCTTTATCAAATCAGTGGACATTAAATTCCGATACTTTTCCTAGTGGTACGAGTATTTTACTTAACGCACAACATCGCCAACAAATCAAATCATTATAGGGGGTGCACAAGAAACATCACATCAATGCTGTTCAACCCACATGGCCAAGTTTCAGTAGCCAACAGAAACCCAGAAAAATATGGACCCACACGATTATTCCTTCCCCATTTTACACTCGCTCACTATCGTATGATTATTCGTCGTGTACAATATATCTTCAGACCGAAACTACAATTTATCAATGCGGCGGTTGCTCCAACCGACCACGTGGCAAGTTCACAAAGAAAACATATGGAAAATAAATGAAAATCCCCAAAATATTACTGCAAATGGAAGAGCAGATTAAAATACATTGAATGAGTGAATTTCCGTTAAGCTCAGAGCAATAACGTGATCGTGAGCTTAAGGCACATGGTGCGTTGCCCGAACAAGGCACTAACGCAAGGTCTACTGAAATTCGAGTAAATTAAGAAAATCAATTCCCTTCATTTCGCGCCTGATTTCAACATCTGGACTTGATTACAGAGCAGATTTCATACAATGTAATACCTACGTTAACATTACCAAAACAAGAGCTGCGTCTCCACGTCTGTCCAGCACCACGACCCAGGAACAAGAGCTCCTCTAACAGAATTCGCCTAACCGTTCCGCTTACAAACGTGGCGGGTTGTGGCGCGCCAACCTGACAGAGCCAATGCGCGCGCCTCCGTGTCGTCTTTGCCCTGACCTGCAAACTCGGTCTCTGCTAAACTTGTTCACGCTTGGGGGGTTGGTACTACCCTACCCCAGAACGACCATTCATGCAGTGTTACAATCTGTGCCTAAAGCTTTCTGCTAGTTCGCACACTCACTCATTTATCCCGTCCAGGCCGCACAAAGAAAAGGAAAATGAGAAACGTGGTACACAACAGAAAAAAAATTTAATAACTAACACTGTTTAGTCCATTCTCTCCTTTTGGACACCAGCTGAGGTATTACCTACAAGAGAAGAAACTCTTGCTAATAATTTCTGCGTGCTAGCAATTTAATAAAACATTGGAACGGTACAACAAGTTCCGTTTCAGTGTCACTCCATTAAATAAATATTTTTGAACAACTCGTCAAACACGAAGGAAGACACAGTCATCTGTTAGCCGTCGTCGCCTTGCAAACACCAAAAATACGAGGAAATGTTCAACCAAGTCTAAGGCGGAAAAATATGCAAGAGATTTCCAATAGCCTTCTTGTTCTGAAAATGAATCATCCATATGATAATATTTATATCCAAACAATGTATGACTTATCGTGGAAAAAGTGATGCCATGTACTCACTGACATATATCGCCGACGGCTGAAACCAGAATATAAATTCTATGTACGCTGTAGCAGCTCTTTCCGACATGTCCGAAAGACCAGCCACCATTTTGTTCCAGCAGCCACTATGAATTAAATCACAGGGGTATTACGTACATCGGCTGCGAGTCGGCACTGATGCAGTAAGTTGAAAACATGCGCCAGACTGGGATTCGAACCCAGGTCTCCCGCTGAGCAGGCAGGTGCGCCACTGCCGCCTCTGCCCGGACCACCCCAGCAAACTCTCAACCCACCCACACACTGCCGACGGAGTGAACCTCGGCCGTCATCACCACTACTCGCGCCATTTCAAGTCGATCCCGCCTTGCGGCTTGTCTTGTCTTTCGTACTCGGCAGTAAGTCTTGTAACTCATTCCTTGGGAACTTTGCGGCTCTCTTCGTAGCAGCTGTGATCTCGATGCGTCGCCATGGCAGAGAAGATTGTTTCGCATTGTAACGACGATGCTATTTTATAAATATTCTTACTCGGGTCATATTTAGACATTGAGAAGATACACAACCTGGCTCCAAGCAACACAGTTCCATATTATATAGTGTTTGAATAGTTTTTATTACGTACTGTGTGGGATTCGTTACTAACGCACTGTTTATTCACTCGCTATATAACGGACTGCGACGGTTATTTAAGATGGCCTGCGTTAACATTCAGTTAAATAATTTTATGATATTAAACTTTCTAGTGTCTACTAATATGCAAGGCCCAGAAATATGATTTAATTACTCAGCAGAAATAGTTCCCGCCAGTTCACGTAAAATTTGACCAGAGATTTTATTATTTGCACCTTATTGAGGTTTAAAGCTGATATACGACTGTCACTGTTAATATCTTTGTGGTTCGTAGTAAACTATTTACTCTAAAAATTCGAGTTAAAATCACTTTTTAAACTCTCGTAGCGTATTTAGTTAAAAGTCACTTCTTAATGAGTTCTCATCTAATAAACAGTTAATTAATATTTCTCTCTTTTTCTCCGTAGTTTCAAATTTGAAAAGTAACTCTTTCGTAGGATGAAATTAGCGCCGAGTTGGTGCAAGGATATCTTTGGTTAAAGGACGTACGCTGTTTAAAATAAACTTTGTTGCATTTTCAGTACCTTCTCTGCACAGCACAAATAAAGAAACTTTCACTGCAGTGTCAATATAGACGTCAGAAATCGTATCAAAAACCGTATATTAGCAACAAGAGCGACGAATAAGTGCAGCAAGCGACAAACAGAAGAGAGCTAACAATGTCGTGCAGTAGCTTACATAGACCATAACAGTGTACGATGTAACATGCTTCTATTCCTTCACTTGGTACTCTTAGAGACCACTTTAAATAGTACCGAACTGAAATATTTCATTTTATTACTAAAAAAATAGTAAAGGCAGATTGAAGTACGTCGCCGGCAGCTGACGAAAATGCGAGAGTGTCTCCACATGTCGCCGATTCCCGTAAGATTTGGAGCCTGTTGTGCATCCGCCCTGAAGAGACCACTGGCCGCCTTCGCCCTAATTATGTGGACGTGTGGCGTCTGCTCTTTCCGACGATACGCCCTAGTAAGCAGCTACGGCACAAATTTTCGTCTTTCCCCATTGCTTTAAATCAATGCCCACTCGCAGCCAATGCCCGTAATTCCTCTGTGACTCTGTAATTTTAGTTGCCCTGTTATCGAAGTATGATTCAGTTCTTAAAACTCACATATTATTGAAAGTAAAAAAAAAGAGTCAATAAAAGGTAAGGGTAGAGACAGTCTTATTACAGGGAATGACAATATTAATGTGCTAATAGTAAATTGCAGGAGCGTCTATAGAAAGGTCCCAGAACTGCTCTAATCAATAAACGACCACAATGCCCATATAGTACTAAGGACATAAAGTTGGCTGAAACCAGATGTAAACAGTAACGAAATTCTAAACTCAGATTGGAATGTATACCGCAGAGACAGGCTGGACAGTGAAGGGGGAGGCGTGTTTATAGCGATAAGAAGTGCAATAGTATCGAAGGAAATTGACGGAGATCAGAAATGTGAAATAATTTGGGTGAAGGTCACGGTTAAAGCAGGCTCAGACATCGTAACTGGATGTCGCTATAGACCCCCTGGCTCAGCAGCTGTTGTGGCTGAGCACCCGAAAGAAAATTTGGAAAATATTTCGAGTAGATTTCTCGACCATTTTATAGTTCTGGGTGTAGATTTTAATTTACCAGATATAGACTGAGAGACTCAAACGTTTATAACGGGTTGGGTTGGGTTGTTTGGGGAAGGAGACCAGACAGCGAGGTCATCGGTCTCATCGGATTAGGGAAGGAAGTCGACCGTACCCTTTCAAAGGAACCATCCCGGCATTTGCCTGGAGCGATTTAGGGAAATCACGGAAAACCTAAATCAGGATGGCCGGACGCTGGATTGAACCGTCGTCCTCCCAAATGCTTATAACGGGTGGCAGGGACAAAGAATCCAGTGAAATTTTTTTAAGTGCATTGTCTGAAAACTGCCTTGAGCTATTAAACAGAGAACACACTCGTGGCGATAACATATTAGACGTTCTGGTGACAAACAGACCCAAATTATTTGAAACAGTTAATGCAGAACAGGGGAACCGCTTACAGCATCGGCGATTTCAGTTGTAAATAAAAATATTAAAAAATGTAGGACGATTTTTCTATTTAGCAAAAGTGACGAAAAGCAGATTTCAGAGTACTTGACGGTTCAACACAAAAGTTTTATCTCAAATACTGATAGTGTTGAGGATCAGTGGACAAAGTTCAAAATCATCGTACAATATGCATTAGATGAGTATGTGCCAAGAAAGATCGTAAGAGATGGAAAATAGCTACAGTGGTACAACAACCGTGTTAGAAAACTGCTGCGGAATCAAAGGGAACTTCACAGCAAACATAAACATAGCCAAAGCCTTGCAGATAAACAAAAATTACACGAAGCGAAATGTAGTGAGAGTAGAGCTATGCGAGAGGCGTTCAACGAATTCAAAAGTAAAGTTCTGTGTATTGACTTGTCAGAAAATCCTAAGAAATTCTGGTCTTATGCCAAAGCGGTAGGTGGATCAAAACAAAATGTCCAGACACTCTGTGACCAAAATGGTACTGAAACAGAGGATGACAGACTAAAGGCCGAAATAGTAGATGTCTTTTTCCAAAGCTGTTTCACAGAGGAAGACTGCACTGTAGTTCCTTCTCTAGATTGTCACACAGATGACAAATTGGTAGATATGGAAATAGGCGACAGAGCGACAGAGAAACAATTAAAATCGCTGAAAAAGAGGAAAGGCCTCTGGACCTGATGGGATACCAGTTCGATTTCACACAGAGTACGCGAAGGAACTTGCCCCCCTTCTTGCAGCGGTGTACCGTAGGTCTCTAGAAGAGCGTAGTGTTCCAAAGGATTGGAAAAGGGCACAGGTCATCCCCGTTTTCAAGGAGGGACGTCGAACAGGTCTGCAGAACTATAGACCTATATCTCTAACGTCGATCAGTTGTAGAATTTTGGAACACGTATTGTGTTCGAGTATAATGACTTTTCTGGAGACTAGAAATCTACTCTGTAGGAATCAGCATGGGTTTCGAAAAAGACGATCGTGTGTAACCCAGCTCGCGTTTTGGTCCACGAGACTCAGAGGGCCATAGACACGGGTTCCCAGGTAGATGCCGTGTTTCTTGACTTCCGCAAGGTGCTCGATACAGTTCCCCACAGTCGTTTAATGAACAAAGTAAGAGCATATGGACTATCAGACCAAGTGTGTGATTTGACTGAAGAGTCCCTAGATAACAGAACGCAGCATGTTATTCTCAATGGAGAGAAGTCTTCGAAGTAAGATTTCAGGTGTGCCGCAGGGGAGTGTCGTAGGACCGTTGCTATTCACAATACATATAACTGACCTTTTGGATAACATCGGAAGTTCACTGAGGCTTTTTGCGGATGATGCTGTGGTATATCGAGAGGTTGTAACAGTGGAAAATTGCACTGAAATGCAGGAGGATCTGCAACGAATTGACGCATGGTGCAGGGAATGGCAATTGAATCTCAATGTAGACAAGTGTTATGTGCTGCGAATACATAGAAAGAAAGATCCTTTATCATTTAGATACAATATAGCAGGTCAGCAACTGGAAGCAGTTAATTCCATAAATTATCTGGGAGTACGCATTAGGAGTGATTTAAAATGGAATGATCATATAAAATTTATCGTCGGTAAAGCAGATGCCAGATTCATTGGAAGAATCCTATGAAAATGCAATCCGAAAACAAAGGAAGTAGGTTACAGTACGCTTGCTCGCCCACTGCTTGAATACTGCTCAGAAGTGTGGGATCCGTGCCAGATAGGGTTGATAGAAGAGATAGGGAAGATCCAACGGAGAGTAGCGCGCTTCGTTACAGGATCATTTAGTAACCGCGAAAGCGTTACGGAGATGACAGATAAACTCCAGTGGAAGACTCTGCAGGAGAGACGCTCAGTAGCTCGGTACGGGCTTTGGTCGAAGTTTCGAGAACATACCTTCACCGAGGAGTCAAGCAGTATATTGTTCCCTCCTACGTATATCTCGCGAAGAGACCATGAGGATAAAATCAGAGAGATTAGAGCCCACACAGAGGAATACCGACAATCTTTCTTTCCGCGAACAATACGGGACTGGAATAGAAGGGAGAACCGATAGAGGTACTCAAGGTACCCTCCGCCACACACCGTCAGGTGGCTTGCGGAGTATGGGTGTAGATGTAGATGTCGATTACCTTTTTGTTAAAAACCGTTATAAATAAGTTAATAAATGTTTGTGCACGTCAAGTTAAACAAGAGATCGTCAAAGAAATGCAGGCTGCGACATCCTTCAGCTTCAATCCGGATTCTTGACCAGACTGCGTGGTTGATCAGGCTGTAATTTGCGTACGCTGTTTTAAGAATAAAACCCCACAAGAACGGGCGAGCAGTACGCTTCCTTTACGGAAATCGACAAGAGAAGGTTATCCAGGTCTTGTAACTCATGAATTTGCCCAGTTAGGCTTAAAGTTGAAAGGTCTTCTTGGCTTATCTGTTGATGGTTCAGAAGTATGCCAGCGAGTATACTGGTCTTCAAGCGACACAGAAGGAAGAAGTAAAAGAAGTTGAGTTTCACGCGTTGTTACGCTCATGTTTTAAATTTAGTGCTAGGAGGCGCGGCGTAAAAGCAAGGAATTCGTTTGGGCTCTTGGAGTCTGCCAGTGTATTTATTCAAGAATCATTTAAGCACACATCCTTATGGGTGGGCAAAATATCGGTAATAACAGCTGGTCAAGACAAATTGCGATGATTGTATCACATCGGAATAACGAGGTAATGGGCTAAAGACAGAGCCTCGACCACTATAATGGAGAAAAATTTAAGTGACATATCTTCGAGCATGGAGTTCGAGCCAAAGGTTTCGTTTCAAGCGAAGTTATTGATGGATTCCTGTTTGAAGTTCGGAACTATGCAGACAACCTTCGCATTCAAGAAAGATGTTTGACCTATCAACCCTGGTAAGTCAATATCCCCAATGTCTTGCATCAGAGTACCTTAGGCCTTGGGGACTTGTCAAAATTTTGGAAATACGTTTCGCGAAAGCAGTTAGATTATTCTGACAACGTTTTCAGAGCGGCAACTTTGTTTATATCCCAAGTTCAAGGATTTATGCACGCCGGAACAATTGTTACGGACATGCGGCCCACGCTGACATTACGAAGAATATCCAAAAAACCGAAGAAACTCTGTGACTTGTGGCAAGACGAGGCGGCACTTCTGTCTGCGGACCCAAAGAGAGTCTATTCTGTTTCCGTCTACAAAGCCATTATTAACGCAGCTTTAGTTAAAACAGATGCAAAATTCAGTCGCAACGAGCATTTAATGAAGCATATCGCTTGTTTGGACCCGGAAAACTTTGATGAAATTAACAGAAATGGTCTTGTAACAGAAATGGGATCCCTAGTGACGCATTAAAGTCTCTCGCTACAGCTGCAAATATCGATCGAGAGCTGTCTAAAAATATTTGGGATGAAGACGTTCCAACCAGGCAACAAGACGTGAATGGCTCATATTCTCAGAGTGAGGACGAAGGTGTCGGAGATACCGAAGATGCCTTAGATCAATGTGCAAAGGACGCCATTTGTTTTTCCCGAAGCGGTTCAGATGACTGCCAAAGTCGCATACGGTGCGCATGTAAACTTCTGTCACAATATATCATGCACTCGGTACGTTCTCCAACTTATGCGTTGCTTAATGTGTAATCCTCAGTGACCTGTGAGAGGCGATTTTCTGTGTGCTAAAGCGCGTTAAGACGAGGTTTCGGTCTTTACTAGGGCGATTACCTCAAACAGAGAATCGGATCCAATCAGGGTTGGCGGGACCAAAAGCTTTCACGGTCAAGTTATTGACAGCTTAGCTGAAACTTCTCCTGTTTTTAAAAATTTTTGATTGAGTAGCTTATATGCAGGGTGAGTCACCTAACGTTACCGCTGGATATATTTGGTAAACCACATCAAATACTGACGAATCGATTCCACAGACCGAACGTGAGGAGAGGGGCTAGTGTAATTGGTTAATACAAACCATAAAAAATGCACAAAAGTATGTTTTTTAACACAAACCTCCGTTTTTTTAAAATGGAACCCCGTTAATTTTGTTAGCACATCTGAACATATAAGCAAATAGGTAATCAGTGCCGTTTGTTGCATTGTAAAATGTTAATTACATCCGGAGATATTCTAACCTAAAGTTGACGCTTGAGTACCACTCCTCCGCTGTTCGATCGTGAGTATCGGAGAGCACCGAATTACGTAGGGATACAAAGGGAACGGTGATGGACCTTAGGTACAGAAGAGACTGGAACAGCACATTACGTCCACATGCTAACAGCTTTTTATTGGTCTTTTTCACTGACGCACATGTACATTACCATGAGGGGTGAGGTACACGTACATATGTGGTTTCCGTTTTCAATTACGGAGTGGAATAGAGTGTGTCCCGACATGTCAGGCCAATAGATGTTCAATGTGGTGGCCATCATTTGCTGCACACAACTGCAATCTCTGGCGTAATGAATGTCGTTCACGCCGCAGTACATCTGGTGTAATGTCGCCGCAGGCTGCCACAATACGTTGTTTCATATCCTCTGGGGTTGAAGGCACATCACGGTACACATTCTCCTTTAACGTACCCCACAGAAAGAAGTCCAGAGGTGTAAGATCAGGAGAACGGGCTGGCCAATTTATGCGTCTTCCAGTTCCTATGAAACGCCCGTCGAACGTGTACCTCACCCCTCATGGTAATGTACATGTGCGTCAGTGAAAAAGACCAATAAAAAGGTGTTAGCATGTGGACGTAATGTGCTGTTCCAGTCTCTTCTGAACCTAAGGTCCATCACCGTTCCCCTTGGATCCCTACGTAATTCGGTGCTCTCCGATACACACGATCCAACAGCAGAGGAGTGATACTCAAGTGGCAACTTTAGGTTACAATATCTCCGGATGTAATTAACATTTTACAATGCAACAAACGGCACTGATTACCTATTTGCTTATATGTTCAGATGTGCTAACAAAATTAACGGGGTTCCATTTAAAAAAACGTAGGTTTGTGTTAAAAAAACATACTTCCGTGCATTTTTTTATGGTTTGTATTAACCAATTACACTAGCCCCTCTCCTCACGTTCGGTCTGTGGAATCGATTCGTCAGTATTTGATGTGGTTTACCAAATACATCCAGCGGTAATGTTACGTGATTCACCCTGTATATACACAGGGTGTTACAAAAAGGTACGGCCAAACTTTCAGGAAACATTCCTCACTCACAAATAAAGAAAAGATGTTATGTGGACATGTGTCCGGAAACGCTTAATTTCCATGTTAGAGTTCATTTTAGTTTCGTCGTCCACCTACGCTCAATGGAGCACGTTATCATGATTTCATACATGATATTCTACCTGTGCTGCTAGAACATGTGCCTTTACAAGTACGACACAACATGTGGTTCACTCACGATGGAGCTCCTGCACATATCAGTCGAAGTGTTCGTACGCTTCTCAACAACAGATTCGGTGACCGATGGATTGGTACAGGCAGGCGGATCAATTCCATGGGCTCCACGCTCTCCTGACCTCAACCCTCTTGACTTTCATTTATGGGGGCATTTGAAAGCTCTTGTCTACGCAACCCCGGTACCAAATGTAGAGACTCTTCGTGCTCGTATTGTGGACGGCTGTGATACAATACGCCGTTCTCCAGGGCTGCATCAGCGCATCAGGGATTCCATGCGACGGAGGGTGGATGCATGTATCCTCGCTAACGGAGGACATTTTGAACATTTCCTGTAACAAAGTGTTTGCAGTCACTCTGGTACGTTCTGTTGCTGTGTGTTTCCATTCCATGATTAATGTGATTTGAAGATAAGTAATAAAATGAGCTCTAACATGGAAAGTAAGCGTCTCCGGACACATGTCCACATAACATATTTTTATTTCTTTGTGTGTGAGGAATGTTCCCTGAAAGTTTGGCCGTACCTTTTCGTAACACCCTGTATATACTAGACTGCCGTTAATCCGGCCCTCAGTAGTCCGGCCTCTCAGTAGTCCGGCGCACATCCAGAAACACGTGCGCAATGAATTATCGTGCGCAACAATGCTTAATTGAATAATGTTTTATATACTGTATTTCAAATTGTAGCTTTTTTTTACAGTTCTGAATCATGTCTTCTAAAAAGGAAACACGTTACGCACGACCCCAAGTAGAAATTCGACATTTTAGATAAGCTAAATCGAAGTTCTTCGCAGAAAGCCATTGCTGCTGAGTTCAATGTTGGACGAGCAACTATCAAACAGAAAGGAGATGTTACTCGACAGTAATCAAGACAAATGGATGGTGAACTGGAAAAACGGAAGGTTATGCGAAAGAGCGAGAATGAAGAACTGGACGTAGCTGTTTATAGACGGTTCATACAACAACGCAGTAAAGGAATTCCAGTCAGTGGCCCGATTATAAAGGAAAAAGCAGCTGCATTTAATCAAACAACTTGGCGGTAGTAACTTGTTTGCAACGAGCGAAGGTTGGTTGCCAAACTGGAAAAAACGACATGGCATTCGGCAGCTGACAGTTCCCGGAGAAAGTCACTCAGCTGATGAGTTTGTGAGCCAGATACGGAAGATATTAGAGGAAGAGGATTTAACTGCTGAGGCCTTGTATAATGCTGATGAAACAGGACTCTCTTACAAGATGCTCGCTTCAAAAACATTAGCTGACAAGAACTAGAAGCAACAGAGACAGCGTGTAACATTAATGGCGTGTTGTAATGCATGCGGGAGTCATAAACTACCGCTTGTGGTGACTGGAAAATCCCAACATCCACGTTGTTTACAACACACTGACATAAATACCTGCACTCTACCAGTGCAGTATTGCGCTCAGAAGGAAGCGTGGATGGACAGACAAATACTCTCTCGGTGCTTCCATGAAACGTTTCTACCAGCGGTGAGAAAAGAGCCGAAGAAGAAAAAGCTTCCACTGAAAGCTGTCCTTATATATCTGACAGTGCTCCCAGTCATCCTTCAGATGTTTCTCTGAAGTCCGATGGTACACAGGCACTGTTTCTCCCTCCCAGTGTGACAGCCCTAATCCAGCCCACGGACCAGGGAATTTTAGAGTCAATTAAACGTCATTGTCGACTTTCACTTCTCGTCTCCTCGCTGAACGAAAGTGAAGAAGACTTTATCGAGACTATGGTGAAGGCGTGGAAAGCGATTAACATACGTGATGATGTTTTGCAAGCAGCAGAAGCGTGGGATAAAGCGGAGAGCGGTACCATAATGAAGAGCTGGAGAAAACTGTGGCCATCCACTGATGCCGAGTTGGCTCCAGTAGCGAGTGACAGCGATGAGCCAGTCAATTCGGAATTATCAATTACTTTGTGCGCTGACATGTTCCACAACCCTCGAGGAGGAGAAGAAATTGGTGGAGATGTTACTAAGTGGCCGAATCAGGAAACCTGGGATACGGACCGAACTTTGACAGATGAAGAAATAATCTAAGGTGTGAGAGAGAGTAATGATGAAAATAATGAAGAAGAGGACACAGGGGGAGAGAGCATGAAGATTTGTCGCACTGCTGCGGAGGTCTTCCTGGAGTACGTTACGCAACAGCCAGACACACACAGTACCGACGTAGCTTGAGAAGCGGTTGCGTGATGAAGCATGCCACCGCCGCGTATCGTCTCGTCATTGCGACAGTTAAAGATTAGGGACATGCTTCACAGTGAGTGATACTGCTGTGTGATTGCGTACTGAATATACTCAAGGACTAAGTTTTCAAATTGCATCCTTCGGTTTAATAAAGTACAGTACACTATATCCCCTATATTCCCAAAATAAATACAGAACAAAATAAATAAATAAAATAGATTCCAGACACTCAATAATCCGACACTCTTGCTAATCCGGCACCCATTTGTGCCAGGAATGGCCAGACTAGCGAGAGTCTAGTGTGTACATGTGAGAAGCTAGTCAGCTTTATACACACACACACACACACATCATTGTTGTTGAAAATTGCATGTGTTCACTGTTGTGTAGTGGTTATGAATTTGATTTGTGGAGTCTAAAGGAGTAGGTTCACATTTGCAACACACGGTGGAACTTTTTCCCATTAGTGTAATTGAAGTACGTTTTGCAATATTCGATCTCACTTAGATATAAGGCCGATCTTTCTCAGGAATTACTTCTTAAAGATTTTCTGATCAGCCTGATTAAAAAACGGAAGATTAAAGCGGCGCGAGTGAAACGAGGGGCAGTGGCGCTTACTTCCTTACTTGCTACAAATATTCGCCTCCTTATTTCTGAACTTGCCGTGACCTCCCTTTCACACCTCCCATTCACACCGATCAGCCAAAGCATTAACACCACTGCCGACGACACCCTCAATGACGTCACTTACCTGGAAATCGCAGTCAAAGTAAGCAACAATAGTGTACGGTCAAGGCAGGAAAATGTCGTGTGCTTGTAGACGCTAACGAGATCACAACAAGGGGACGTGGCACTCTTGTTACTCTGTTGGGACAGGAGTCTGGAGGGAGGACTTGTCTGTCGCGACTTTCGGTACGGCCTTGTGCGTGCAGGACTCGGCTCGGCAGCCGCTCCAGCTCCAGTCATGGCAGTAGGGGGGGGGGGGGGGGTCCCGTTTCAGACCGAAAATGAGACAGCTGCCCGGCAGTTCTGTAGCTGGGCTGGAGTTTCACCGCGACTCGATAACGCAGCGTCGTGTCAACAGCTGTTGGGCGCCGACGTACTCTCGCTATCTGGAGCCTCCAGCGATAAGAGCACCCTCCGTCTGGAGAGCCTTTGTAGAGCGACAAGATGGTTAGGTTTGCACACCGCTCTGCGTCCTGCCTAAACGATTACAGATAAGAAGACTTAACTGTAAAACAAATTACTGCGCTTTCACATACTTTTAATATTTTCGGCATTTCGCGACCTTGTCAGCAACGGTATAAATATTAATTTTAAATTAACAAGAGCTTTAGTTGCAATGGTTACCTAGATTTACCGAGGTTTCAGTTGGGATAAACCAACCTTATTCACAATAAAATGAACTACGATTTGTCCATAATGGACAAAGTCAAAAACTAAAAGCTATAATATAGTAACACGTCGTCATATTGCAATAACGTATCTGGGAAACAGCCTGGGCCGCAGTACGGCAGCAACGTATGTTGTACTGGAACTGGCTACAGCCTCGAGAGCGCATGCGCGATGGTGTGTCACGCGTGCTTGTTAACCCTGGTACAAACACGTACTCCTAAATTTAAAATTTTGTAAATAACCAGGTGCGGCTAACGAAACTGACGTATACGTTATCCCGGAAGAAACAAACATACATCGACCGTCTTAACATTTGTGACAATTTGTTGGACATCAAAAGTGAAGGGAGCAATGCGTTTACTATTTTAAGCCAACCTAGCACATTCGGGCTAACCATCGAACTTGACCGCAGCAGGATAAATAAGGGTTTGAAATGCCACATAATCCCAGCTATTCAGGAAACGGGAGTGCTAGAAACATGTTGGAAAGGGTATAATAATTACTCCCTAAAATCATGGCGGATGGAATAACGGTTGAAAACCTTCAAAAAAGTTTCCGTTACGCAGCTGCAGCTGGTCGTTAAGAAGGTTACGTTTGTCATATGCTCTCGCGGTCCTATACAATATTAGGCAGGTGTACCAGTTTCTTTGGCTATTGTGTGTGTGTGTGTGTGTGTGTGTGTGTGTGTGTGTGTGTACAAGGTGGTCCATTGATCTTGACCGCGCCAAATATCTCGCGAAATAAGCGTCAAACGAAAAAACTACAAAGAACGAAACTTGTCTAGCTTGAAGGAGGAAACCAGGTGGCGCTATGGCTGGCCTGCTAGATGGCGCTGCCATGGGTCAAACGGATAACAACTGGGTTTTTTAAATAGGAACCCCCATGTTTTATTACATATTCGTGTAGTACGTAAAGAAATATGAATGTTTTAGTTGGACAACTTTTTTCACTTTGTGGTAGATGGCGCTGTAATAGTCACAAACATATGGTTCACAATTTTAGACGAACAGTTGGTAACAGCTAGGTCTTTTAAATTAAAATACAGAACGTACGTACGATGAACATTTCATTTCGGTTGTTCCAATGTGATACATGTACACTTGACCGCAAAAAAAACGGGTCACTGCCAAATACAACCAACATAACGTAGCTGTGTTGCAGGTCCTCTAAACACCAAAACCCCGTGGGGTACAGTCATTTGACTACACACAATAGGTACCGCAAGAGACAACTAAGAGACCAAAGGTCTTTATGGCAGTCAGTCTAAGCGTCAACTAATATCGTCACACAAAACATATTAGAAAACACGTTCTTAGCGATGAGACACCCCATACCACTCATAAACTAACCTTTATTACAGTAAGTGACATTCCAAAGTTCTGAGAAAACGGATTATTTTACATATATCGTACAGTAATCCTTCGTCAAAATTAAATACTTGAGACAATATATGGAGTTACAAAGCTGTACGGCAATTGGAAAAAAGTTTTTCGCTCTCTAAAAGGTTTTCCATCCACGTGCTGAAGGTCGCTCAACGGCGGGTGGCTGTGGAAACTGGATATTGGACGAACTAGTTGAAAAACGCGATTAACGGCAACAAAGGTCAAAGTTTTAATCGCTATAGATCTTCGTGCTGATCGATTTTATATCTTGTTTACTTGATTAATCTTGACAAGTATAGCAGAAATATGACATACTATGTGATCAAAAGTATCGGGACACCGGGCTGAAAATGACTTACAAATTGGTGAAGCCCTCCATCGTTAATGCTGGAATTCAGTATGGTGTTGGCCCATCCTTAGCCTTGATGACAGCTTCCACTCTCGCAGGCATACGTTCAATCAGGTTACATTTTTAACAAACGGCAGGAAAACCATAGATTTTGTACTAGCCTGTACGTCAGTATGATTTCTGCGTGGCTGCCTCAACGCACGTTTTATTTCGGCGGACGAATATCCGTTCTTCATTAGTGCATTGTGTAGATGTTCCATCTCAGCGTCGAGCAACGAATAGGGAGAATCTTGACGAAGCGGAATATTACCGTAATTTACAAGCCCACCAGGAAGATACAGGAAGACCTTAAGCCTGCCAAGGACTCTCGCAAACCACTGGAAAAAGATGGAGTGTATAGGATCCCATGCAGCTGTGGTGATGTTGTGGGTACCACTAAAAGAACTGTTTCTAAACGTTTGGAAGAGCACAAGGGAAAATGTAGAAGAGGAGAAACGGAACGATCAGCTGTTGCGGAGCATGCTTTCCAGCCAGGGAACCACAATATTCGTTTCGAGGAGACGCAAGTACTAGCGGCCACAAGCGGATATTACGAAAGTCTCTACAGGGAGGCAATCGAAATCGCTAAACACCCAAATAATTTCAATCGAAAGGAGGAGGGCCTGAAATTAAACGGTATATGGATGCCGAAGAAGATGTGTACCACTCGTCCACCACTGGGTGATGGCAACGGCGATCGACGGCGACGGAGAGCGGCCAATTGCACTGACGTTTTCAAAACACGTGACGTCACGCCTCGGGCACGGAATTTAGCGGCAGTCAGTAGCGAGCCAGTGGGTGTGTTGGACCTTCTATTGAGCTACGGACCCCCTTGAAGATGTCTCCCGCAGTCGGAGACGAAACGTTGGGATTCGACACAGAGTTCATCAACCGACCACGGCATAACAGCCCGGATAATTATAATGGACACTGTCTGCACTACACACGCTGGCAGATGACGTTCACCGGTCATTCGCCATACCCACACCCTGCCATCGGATCGCCACATTGTGTACCGTGATTCGTCACTCCACACAACGTTTTCCCACTGTTCAACCGTCCAATTTTTACGCTCCTTACAGCAAGCGAGGTGTCGTTTGGCATTTACCAGCTTGACGTGTGGCTTATGAGCAGCCGCTCGACCATGAAATCCAAGTTTTCGCACCAGCCGCCTAACTGTCATAATACTTGCAGTGGCCCCTGATGCAGTTTGGAATTCCTGTGTGACGGTCTGGACAGACGTCTGCCTATTACACACTACGACCCTCTTCAACTGTCGGCGGTCTCTGTCAGTGTGTCGCGCGGGGTAGCCGCCCGGTCTCAGGCGTCTTGTCACGGTCTGCGCTGCTGCCCCCATTGGAGGTTCGAGTCCTCCTTCGGCATGTGTGTGTGTGTGTGTGTGTGTGTGTGTGTCTGTGTGTTGCCCATAGTTAGTTTACGTTAGATTAAGTAGTGTGTAAGCTTAGGGACCAAAAGATCTTACCACAAATTTACAATTTTTTTTTTCTCTGTCAGTCAACAGACGTTGTCGGCCTGTACACTTTTGTGTCCCTTGACGTTTCCACTTCGCTATTACGTCGGAAATAGTGTACATAGGGATGTTTAGGAATGTGGAAATCTCACATACAGATGTGCGACACCGAATCACCTGAGCATGTTCAAAGTCTGTGAGTTCTGCGCAGCGCCCCATTCTGCTCTCTCACAATGTCTAATGACTACTGAGGTCGCTGATATAGAGTACCTGGCAATAGGTGGCAGTAGAATGTTTGTTCCCAATATGAAAAACGTATGTTTTTGGGGGTCTCCGGATACTTTTGATCACACAGTGTATCTTGCCACAAAGCGTAGTGCAGAACGATGACGTGGACGCGAGGTGTGGCCCAAATGGTCTTTTCCAAAGCATTAGTTCATAGGTCAGTTATCTGTCCTACATTTGAGGTGTTCCAGCGTGATGTACTTAAGACTGGAGAGACACCCTGTGATAGTGATGAATTAAATATTTGTAGCTGTAACAGCACAACATGCTTTTAATATGTAGTGTAGTTTTAATCATCTTGTGGGAATTTTTGCTTTTAGGACAGTTGACTACAGTAATCTCACTTGAATAGGCTATAGTGATACTGAATTGATTCAATGTATATGGTATTAAGTGTAGGATATACTGTAATGCTTTATGTTTTGAACTGTGCTGAGCTCCTTGGTTTCCACGAGTAGCTGATTAGAAGTTTGCTAACTGTATGATGATGTAAGCCATGGCGTCTCTATCAGAACAAGATATTTTATTTTTGTGTTTTCTAATTATACCCTCCTCTGTTTAAATTTTATTTTCAGAATTGTTAATCTGAAATGACATGCAAGCCAATGATCATTTGTTCTGCAGGTCAATGTTCTGGTGTGACTGGGGCAACAAACTGAAGATTGCGACAGTTGGCGTGCGCTGGCCCAACGAAATAACTGTAAACACTGGCAACAAGTGTTTGTACTGGGTGGATGTCAAGCTGCAATCAATAGAATCCATCAACTTGGATGGCAGTGATTGCATGGCATGTAGGTACATGCATTTGAAAGCAACTGCCGTGAAAAACTTTGTAACTCTTGGTCAAGGATTGATCAGACAACAGATAAATAAGCAAATATAGGTCATGCACTGGGACAAAGAAGCCCAAAATTCATATCTCGGCTACTGTGGTTTAATCCAATCATTACTAAGCTAGGATGTACAGACCACACAAATTCAAAAGCACAGAACTACCTTAACAGAAGTAGAGGATTAAATTTAGACATTTGGTGCGCCTTAGTGCTGAGTAAAACAAATACCAACTATTTCTCACTATAAGATCCATAACACACACTGACAGGATTCTATGATCATAAGTAGTGGCCTGATGTCATTAAGACTGTTGCTTGGATACACAGACATTTTTTTTTTTTTTTTCAAATTGTTCCAAAGAATACTTTCCATTAATGAAAATCATGACTGACATATAAAGACAGCTTTTAAAGTTCAAAATAAGTTATAAAATTTTGAATATTACAAACAATAAACTCTAGGTCTGTTCAAAAAATTTCTAAACTCTCCTAATTTTGCAGCAGTGGTGTGTTGGAGTAAAATGCAGTTGACATCCATGCACACACTTGCTTTTAATGTGTAACTGCCAGAACTTGCATTGTTGTACGTCTGTGAGTTGTTCAATGCCATAATGCTATATTGAGTAGAATGTTGCATTCCACAGTTAGCGAATTTCAAAAAGGCAGTTAGAGGAGCAACATGTGTGTATTAAATTTTGCGTGAAACTGAAGAAAACTTTTATAGAGACGTCAGGTGATGCAGGAAGCCTATGGTGATGAGTACTTAAGCTGTACTCTCTGTTACAAATGGTTCACACGGTTTGAAAATGGCCGGACAGAAGTTAAAGATGATCCTCATTCAGGACTCCCTCCGATGTCCACAGACGATGCTCATATCAGGAATGTCAATGAAACTGTGTCTGCCAATCAAAGACTGACTGTCTGAGAGACTGCAGAAGAATGTAACATATCAGTTGGAGCGCGTCATGAAATCCTGACACAGTTTCTTGGAATGCGTCATGTAGCCACCAAGTTCATCCCATGGTTCATGACGAAAGAAAGAGCTTCTCCTTGCAATCTGTGAAGAGCTTTTGGGTCACACAAATGAGAGAGAGAGAGCTGTTCATTAAGAGAATCATAACTCATGATGAGATGTGGATCTATGGTTATGATGCTGAGGCTGAGGTTCAACTTTCACATTGAATTGGGAAAGGTTCTCAGAGACCAACAAAAGCTCATCAGGCCAGGTCAAATGTCAAAGCCATGCTGATAGTTTCCTTTGAAGGATTAGTTCAGGGACAAACTGTCAATCAATTGTACTATCAAGATATGTTGTGATGCCTGTGAGAAAATGTGAGAAGGAAATGGCCTCAAATGTGGAGAGAGAATTCATGGCTCTTGCGTCACAATAATGCAACCACACATTCATCCCTGTTGGTGCGTGACTATTCCACAACACAAAATCAGTGTGCTGCCTCATCCTCCATACTCCCCAGACGTGGAAGCCGTGGACTTCTTTTGTTTCTAAAGTTGAAAACCCTGTCAAAAGGATGAAGATTTTGCAGTGATAGATGAGTTAAAAATTTGTAGACAGTACTTTGCACAGTCTAGCAAGTGGTGTGCCAAGACTGCTTCCAGAAGTGGAAATGGTGTTGGAAGCAGTCTACCAATTGTGGAAGAGTATTTCATAGTAGACCGTACACAATAAGTAAAAGACAAGTGTAGACAAATTTTGTGGAGTAATTTGCAAAATTTTTTTGAACAGACCTCATATATTCATGCACTGGACTTTGACTAATATATCCTGAAACCTGAAGTTATTTTTGGATGTGTGTAGCTATGAAGTCCAACCATGTATTCCACAAAAATTTCTTGTGTACATAAGTAGTGGAGCTGGCTGGAGCACAGTGAATGTATTTATCTTGAAACACTGGTGAGCACCTGTAACTCAACTGACAAACTATCATTTCTTTCAGTAACCAATGAAACAACAATATTCTTCACTTTCTTGGCCACTAAATTCAGTGTCAAGCTCATTAAAGTTGATAGATAAACAATGTACTCACCAAGCGGTGGCAGAACACACACATTAGACAGTTGTGGTTGGCAAGCTTTCGGAGACAGTGGTTCCCTCTTCAGGCAGAAGAGTTGAAGGGAAGGAAGAAGGGTGAAGGAAAAGGACTGGAGAGGTCTAAGAAAAGGGGTAGATTTTGGGAAAGTCATCCAGAACTGCAAGTCAGAGGTGACTTAAAGTACGGAATGAGAAGGCAAGATTGATTGTTGAGGACTGCATCGGACAAGGTTGAAAAATTAGTGCTTAAAGGCGGAAGAAAGGGTAATACACAAGACAGAGATTACTATTAAAACATTGTGTACAAGTTAATAAGAGTGAGAAGCTAAGTGCATTGTATGTAAAGGGGGTGGGAGTGGGCGATGAAAAATAGATGGGAAAGATAATGAAAGATGTAGAAAAATAAAACGGACTGAAGCAGAGAGTAGTTACAGCAAAGAAAAGCTGAGAAATTAACGTAAATTAAAGTCATGTTGGTGGTGAGAACCAAGGACATGTTGTAGAGCTAGTTGACACCTGTGGAGTTCTGAGAAACTGGTGTCTGAGAGAAGAATCCAGACAAGTGGAGAAACAGGCACCGATGTCGTGAATGTCATGTTGTAGAGCGTGGTCTGCAACATGATATTGCAAGTTGCCAGTATATACTCTCTGCCTGTGCCCATTCATCCTGATTGATAATTTGGTGGGAGTCATGCCAATGTAGAAGGATGAAAAGTGTTTACGTATTAGCTGGTATATGTCAGATGTTTTGCAGGTGGCTTTCCGTTTGATAGTACATGTTTTGCCAGTTACAGGGCTGTTACAGGTGGTGGCAGGAGGGTGCGTAGGGGATCATGACAGGGGTAGGAGCCATAGGGTAGGGACATGGGTGCAGAAGGAGCATAGGGTCTGACAAGAATATTGCGGAGATGGAGAGAGCGATGGAAAGCTATTATAGATGCAGTGGGAAAAATGTCTGACAGAATGGATCTCATTTCAGGACACGATTTTAGGAAGTCATGGTCCTGTCAAAGTAGCTGATTAACACATTCCAGACCAGGAGTCACCAATAGTGTGCTCTGAAGCTGTTTTGTGGAGGGATCAGCAGTACCAGGATTGAATGTAATGGCCTGAGAAATTGGCTTTTCAACTAGACTGGTGCTGTAACTATGTGCAGTGAAGGCTGAGGTGAAAATGGTGGTGTGTAAAGTGTCTGCATCTGAACAAATACATTTGCCTCGGATGCCAAGGCTGTATGGGAGGGAATGTTCAACATGGAATGGATGGCAGCTGTCAAAATGTAAGTACTGTTGTTTGCTGGTAGGTTTAATGTGGACAGAAGTGTGTAGCTGGCCTTCGGTGAGGACGAGATCAACATCAATGAAAGTGGCACATGATTTGGAATAAGACTATGTGAAATTTAACTGGGAGAAGGTATTATGAGACTCCAGGAATTTAAGCAGTTCAGCATCACCATGAGTCCATATGGTAAATACGTCATCAAGTATTCAAACCAAACCAGGAGTCTCAAGACTTATGGATCCCCAGGAAAGCCCCATCCAGCTATTATGTAAACACTGTTCAGTCTTCTACATTGGTATGACTACCACCAAATAATCAATTAGGATAAATGGGCATAGGCAGAGGGTATATACCGACAACTCACAACACCCTCTTCAGACATCAGTTTCTCAGAATTCCGCAGGTGGGAAGTAGCACTACAACATGTCCCTGGCTCTTGCCACCCACCTGACCTTAATTGACATTAATTTCTTCCATCTCAGCTTTTCTTCACTGAAACTACTCTTTGCCTCACTCTGTTCTACATCATTTACTGTCTTTCCCATCTTTTTTCACTGATCCCTCCCACCTCTGTTACACACAATGCACTAAGCTTCTCACTCTTACTAACTCATGCACAATGATTTAGTAGTGCTTGCATATTACCCTGTCTTCCACCTGTAAGCTCTGAGGTTTTCAGATCCAATGCATTCCCCAACAATCAGTCTTTCCTTCTCATTCCGCATGGCAAGTCTCCCCAACCCACAGTTCTCGGTGACTTTCCTAAAATCTACCCCTTTCCTAGACCCCTCCTGTCCTTTTCCTTCTCCCTTCTTCCTTCCCCTTCAACCCTTCTACCTGAAGAAGGACCCACTGGCTCTGAAAGCTTGCCGCTGGTTGATGAGTAGATTTTTTATGTGTCCAATTAAATAATTTTATCAATAATTTAATGTTTCTGTGTAAAACACAGGTTCACTGTTGCCATCCTTTTTTGAAAGCATTGTTTAAACAATACAGGAGAGTCTGAAAGTGTGTGTTTTGAGTATCCAAAACTGCACACAGTAAAGGTATCTATTGGCAACCACCTCAACTGAAACACGCTACAAATGTAGAACCTGACTACCAGTCTTGAAACAGACAAATGCAGGGTTTAATGTTTTAAAGGTCTGTTCTTGAGTTGACTGAGTGTACTCAGGATTTTACATTTCTGTCAGACAATAAAACCCAGAACTCAGGGTTTTATGTTCAGGGGTTAAACTTCCTGAGTTTGTTTGAGTTTGTAATGGTTTTTTCATTGAAGCCTCTGGTGTAGAGATGTTATGCTTTCATCTGGCAGTTCAAGTATAAATAATTCGATGACTTCTGCCACTTTAAAGTAAGATATGTAAAATTCTGTGTACAGTCCTGACCTGACTCAAAGTTATGAACTTAGGTTAGTGGTACACTGTTGAAGCCCAACACACTAGCACTGCTCATTCACGAATGTCCTTACTTCAGAAGTGTGTGTGTCCAAGTGGCATGTCAACCGGTATCTACTACTTTGGTTTCTACCATGAATCACTCCACATCATGTGATTTAAGAGGGCTGATTAACAGACAGACTAATTTTGTTCACAGATGTTTATTACTCCATTCAAATGGTAACAACTTTTCCAAAGTACTTCCCTCCTACTGAAATGCACCTTCTATAGCATCTCTGATAGTGCTCAAACACACACTGCAGACAGTTTTTTATCAGGTCCTTGAGAATCCTCACTTCTTAAGCACTGCTCACTTCTTCAGCAATGCTTACAGTCCTCAAATAAAAGGCCTCAAAGTTTTGCCTTTAGTGAAAGGAATTAAAAAGAAAATCACAGAGTGCAAGACTGGGGCTAAGATGTGGATGCAGCACACAGGTAATGTTGAACTGAACCAGAAACTGGAAAACTTGATTTGTGATGTGAGGCTGCACATTGTTTTGAAGTTGTCATCCAGTCTGAGGAACTTCTGGTCTTTGCTTGCAGTGTGCTTCACCAGTTCAGCCAATACTGACATGCAGTATGCTGCTGTAACAGTAGTGTGAAGGATCTGCATGCCAGTAAATCATTCCAGGACTTCCCTGCAGATGGAAAAACTTTCAGTTATCTTTTGGAGTTGGAAAACTGAGTGGTTTCCTCACTGTGCTGGCTCATTCTCCTTAAAGATCATAATGATGCATCTGAACTGTGACTCGTCACCAGTGATATTAGATTCCAAACACAGATCCCCTCCATCAGCAAAGAGGTGCAGCACATCATGGCTTGTTGCTACTGACACAGCATTTTGTTTGAACAGGTACAAGCAGGTACAAGCATGGGTTATAAGGATATGATCCTGCATAATTTTGAGGACACTGACATACGAAATTTTTAATACTGCATTGAGGTTACATAATGTTACCTGGTGATCCTTATGGACAGTTGCAGCATGCTGGTGATGTTGACTTCAGTCATAGTAGAAGCCAAAACACAAAGCTCACCTTATTTAACACAGACAAGGTGGCCTTCTTTAAGTGGTTGAATTATTTAAAAATTGTTGCTCAAAGTAATGCATCTTCACTATAAACTTACTGCAGGTTTGTGTATGTGTTGGTGGCTGTACAGTTTTAAAAAACACAGAATTTTATTGCCCCATACTCCTCCTCTTCCAATACCTCCATGGTTTGAGGTGTGAAATGCATAGTGTCCACAAAATAGAGTATTACTACCAACTTACTGTTGAGTGTGTGCTGCCACCTATATATAAAAATCTGCTCTTTCCAATTCATGGTAGAGACAGCATAGTGTCACAGAAGCAACAGGAAAGAAGGTCTTTGTTGAACAGACCTTGTAGAAAAGTCACAGCTGTTGTATTCCAATTAGAATAACCGATGTAGCACTCTGCATTAAGGGAAAATATAAAGTGCTGGAAGTCTGTAAGGATGTAGCATAAGGAATTATCTTTGCATTTTGATTGGGTTAGGCAGTAAATGTTGCAAGTAACTACCTATTTTGTGAACATGGGGTTGCAGAAGTGCTCTTGCACAGACTGAACATGATACTGAACCTCATCTTTAACCCATTACCCGATTTGGCTTTTTCATCCACACAAAGACAAATTGGACAGATTCCTGATGATATAATTTGCCTCCTCTATTTTGTGGAATGGAGATGGTGGTGACAAAACTGTATTATGTGCCGAGGTCTCCTTCATATTAATAGATGACAAATTGGTTACAAATTTATGAAGCAAACTGTTAGGTCATGAGCATAATTAAAATTCTTGTGGTGCCTATTTTATGCATATTGGAATTCTGTGAGAAGTTAATGTCCGTCATTTTGCAGTGGATCAAAGAAGACACAGTATTGGTTGGTTCAGTGTTTCCTTTCCCAGCATTTTTGTTTGTACTAACGTAGCACAATCCAATAAGATGTAAGCCATGTTATTACTCGGTACTTGTTATTGTATTGTTATTCAGCTGTCTGTTTAGGTATATTTTGAAATACTGTAGAAGCCAAATGATTTGGCAGGTAATGATTGAAAAATGGGAAGCAGACTGCCTTAAATGATTTGTAGGTTATAATGTTCTGTAAAGCTCACTAGATTTGGTGAAAATGCTGTACTTACTATAAAATAAGAAATTGACTTTAATAACACGGACTGTCTGGTATTCTGCTACAGGTACGTGTTTGTGGCATTTGGCTCATCTTCACATGTGGACATGGTCAAGATCCTGGTGGACAGTTCTGGACAGCAGGTCCACGTGCTGAGGGATGTGTTGGGGCCCTACGTGTCTCTGTGGTAAGACAGCAGCCTGGACCGAGTCTTTGTGGCAGATATGGGGATGAGCACCATAGGAAGTCTTACCTCTGATGGTAATAATAGCTAAACTGTTATTTTAGATGCATATATTACTGACAAAACTATTCTCCACATGCGAAACATTTTCCACTTGCTATGGCATTCAGATATAGCAACCAGTGTATAGAATGTGAATAGTCTTAGATGCAATGTTGAAATTACTGCTTATTCATTCATCAGTGATTTGTGTTTTGCCTAATTCAAAGTATCTTCAGATTTTCTGATATGTGTTAAGTTATGGATATCAATAAAACATCCCCATGAAGAAAATTGATTTTTGCTGTTTTCGTATCACAGATATCTTCAACTTGCCTATCAACATCAGCCACTCTGAAAATGCCTGGAATTATGCAAGCCATGAGTCATTGATGAATAAAGAAACACTAATTTCAGCATCACAGCCAAGACTGCTGTCTCCTCTTGTTCTACTATGTAAAACTGAGCATATCTTCACTGTAAATTTTGTGCAGTGAGGCTAAATGGTTTTAATAATTTTTAGGAGTATTTGTGACTGAACTTCAGTCACATTTACATCCATGGTCTGAAAACTGCTGTTAATAAATGCAGGGTAGAAAGAATGTCATATTGTACAACTTTGACTATTTCCTGTAGCATTTTGATGCAGTGTTCAGACGGATGATTACTTAAGCACCGCTGCACATATTGTAATAAATAATCCAGTTCTGGTGGCCATCATTGGAGAAATACATAGAGGACTGTGATGCATTCTTCAATTTGTCAGCACTCATTCTTGAAATTTCTTAATCAGGGTTTGTGGGATAGCTGGTTTCTCAAAGATCTGCCAGTTTTTCATCATCTTTGAGATGCTCTTGGGTGATAAAAATAAACCAGTAACTGTTCCCACTGCCCTTCTTTGTGTTATGTTAATATCCTGTTAGTGCTCTTTAGTATGGGCTCCAAATATTTGAGCAATATCGTAGAATGTTTCTCAAGTGTTCATAAGCAGTCATTTAAGGGACAGGGCCAGTTTCAAGATACAGGGAAAGCAGTGTGTGTTAATACTATTCCATGTCCAAAAAAAAAGTATACTGTGTACTACAATGGTTAGATAAAAAAGCTGTACATCCAGTGGATCTGCATGGGCACAATTATGCTTTAGATACCTGTGTCTCTCATGTCATGCTTGACAAGGCTGGAGAAAATCTGATACCCTGAAAGTTGTACGCTTTGATGCCATTCTTAGTCTTGCATTAATGTTGGACTGAGTAGAACTTAATTGTTCCTCATAATGAGATGTTTGATATGGCAAGGTCTGAGCTTATGGTGCCCATTTTATTGCAGCTGGAGAGTCAATCCATTGGCCTCAAAATTGTTGCATGCAGAAACTCTTGTACCTGAACAGTGAGGTGTGCTGCTGTAATGGTGACCCATGGCTCCCTTGTCTTTGACCTGAGGTGTCAACAATGTTTCCACTATATCTGAAAAAATGTTTCCTTAATGTAGACTTAAAAAGGCAAAGTATGGTGGCATCCTGGTCCATATTAATATGAGGTGAGTTCCTTTCTGACCCTTTCACATAATGAAGGTCGTCCTTGGGTACAAAAACATCAATCATTCTGTGTGAACTGCAGCAGGTCACACATTTGTCAGAAAATAACACTATGCACAGATTTTGTACATTATGCCAGCAAAGCACTGCAGGCTGCAACTTGCTGCTCTCAGGTAATTAAAACACATTTCAGTATCCTTAAATTTTCAAATATTTAATGTCACTTACATTGTAACCTCAGTACTGGTTCAGCTGACATACTACAAATACATTTCATCAACATCTGCTATCACTGCTCAAGCAGCTGAGCAGTTGTTTGCTCTCCCATGTCTGCCACGTGAGTTGTTTGACACTGCCTGAAACAAAAGCAGGTTTATCCAAATGGAGTATGGGTTTTTTCATGAGGTCCTGCTAAAGCAGTATCTATAAGCATCTTTCTGTAGGAACTCAAGCACTCACACTCACAGCATTCCTAAAGAATGTTACTGTATCGACTCAGTATAAATGTGTTGGGTTCATAACTGAAACAGTGAAATAACCCACATTGCAATAGAGTCAAAAATGCTTCTCCTAGACTTCAGTGTAGGTATACCTGTGAAAGAACTATTTATTTGCACATTTGTTAAATGTCAGGAGGGGACAGGGACTTAACATATGCTTAAATTGATGTTACCTAAGTCATGTGTGTTGCAGTAGCTGGGAAGGTTTGAGTGCACTTTCCATGTGACAACAGGTGGACGGCTGCAGTAAAGAACCAGTAGTATCAGGCTCTGGGACTGTGGTTCTTCTGTCTTAAGGTTTCTCAAGGGCCTACATTCAGTGAGCACAAGCTTGCTGATACCGGGGAACTTGGACCCTTTGTACATGGAAAGCTGTGCTCACACCTGGACCACTTGTTAATGTTAACTTAGTACCTTATCTGCAGTGCTGCATTCCTAACAAAATCAGGACATGCGTAAAGATTCTGCAACTTGAAGTATCACTCACTGCTGCGCATGCAGATTAGCCTTTTAGTATAGGATATCGGCATGCCTGTTTTCATCCTTACTTTGATGTAATTTTTGGGGTTCCATACATGCAGTGGAGGTCCCACAACTGAAATAAACATCAAAGTAGATTGCAAAAAAGTTAATTATGCAGTGCTGTCAAAACTGTATGGAAGACTCTTTCTATGATGTACTACAGGGGGTACATCAACACAACTTTGGTTACATTTGAAAATTCTCAAAAGGTCCTAATGTTCTTGCCCTTCTATAGCAGTGGGCTTGCAATGTCACAGGGCCATTTCTTAATGTACAAAATATTCATATCTTTCATGTAGGATTTGAGTATTTTTGTTTGAAATTAGCATTTGCTTCATTGTCTCTAATGCCCTAACAAAATTGTTTCCTGTTAATTTGGGAAGTCATTTTGCTTAATTATCTTCTAGGAACCAGTGAAATGTTTTTGAAATGCTCTTCTGAAATAACTTTCTCTGCTTCCCTTGTTCAAGCACATGGCTTTCTTTAAATTGTTCAATGGCTTCTACTGACCTCATAATTGCCCTGTATGATGGAATGTACACCTATGTCCTTTCAGAGGTACTGAGAAAACACTAATCTCCAAAAAAACACGCGAGAAAGCAGGGCATTGTTGCACAGAAACTTGAGGCTTCATAGTGTTTTCTGCACGCTGTTGAACTCTTCTCTCATGCTTCATTTTTACTCATCTCATTTGAACATCTGTTAAAATTTATTTACAGTGACGTTTTCAAACTTCTGATAATGCTACATTTGAATCTAAATTATTTTTAATTTACTATACATGCAAAAGATAAAAAAATTTCCATGTTGCTAGATTTCTTGTTTTCAGATTCTTATAGTGTATTGAAAAGCAATCATTTTCCTATGGTCAATAAACACTTTTCCCAAAAACTATATAGTCATAATTTTTATCTACAGTGTTCAAATACTAAAATCAAGTTATTTTCACAATCCATTAAAATAGGTTTGGAGGCTTCATTTTTCTGTTTATTAAATGCATACTTCTATTTAACTATCCAAGTTTAAAGCATACTTTCTCTAAACTTTCTGGTGTATTTTCAGAATCAGTATCTTTGGACCCCCCATGACCATGGACCTTGCCGCTGGTGGGGAGGCTTGTGTGCCTCAGCGATACAGATGGCCGTACCGTAGGTACAATCACAATGGAGGGGTATCTGCTGAGAGGCCAGACAAACATGTGGTTCCTGAAGAGGGGCTACAGCCTTTTCAGTAGTTGCAGGGGCAACAGTCTGGATGATTGACTGATCTGGCCTTGTAACACTAACCAAAACGGCCTTGCTGTGCTGGTACTGTGAACGGCTGAAAGCAAGGGGAAACTACGGCCGTAATTTTTACCGAGGGCATGCAGCTTTACTGTATGATTAAATGATGTTCCGGAGGTAAAATAGTCCCCCATTCGGATCTCCGGGCGGGGACTACTCAAGAGGATGTCGTTATCAGGAGAAAGAAAACTGGCGTTCTACGGATCGGAACTACTGACGGCCTTGGGAGAGCCAGTCCTGACAAAACTCTACCATCTGGTGAGCAAGATGTATGAAACAGGCGAAATACCCTCAGACTTCAAAAAGAATATAATAATTCCAATCCCAAAGAAAGCAGGTGTTGACAGATGTGAGAATTACCGAACAATCAATTTAATAAGCCACAGCTGCAAAATACTAACACGAATTCTTTACAGATGAATGGAAAAACTAGTAGAAGCCGACCTCGGGGAAGATCAGTTTGGATTCAGTAGAAATACTGGAACACGTGAGGCAATACTGACCTTACGACTTATCTTAGAAGAAAGATTAAGGAAAGGCAAACCTATGTTTCTAGCAAATGTAGACTTAGAGAAAGCTTTTGATAATGTTGACTGGAATACTCTCTTTCAAATTCTAAAGGTGGCAGCGGTAAAATACAGGGAGCGAAAGGCTATTTACAATTTGTACAGAAACCAGATGGCAGTTATAAGAGTCGAGGGACATGAAAGGGAAGCAGTGGTTGGGAAGGGAGTAAGACAGGGTTGTAGCCTCTCCCCGATGTTATTCAATCTGTATATTGAGCAAGCAGTAAAGGAAACAAAAGAAAAATTCAGAGTAGGTATTAAAATCCATGGAGAAGAAATAAAAACTTTGAGGTTCGCAGATGACATTGTAATTCTGTCAGAAACAGCAAAGGACTTGGAAGAGCAGTTGAACGGAATGGACAGTGTCTTGAAGGGAGGATATAAGATGAACATCAACAAAAGCAAAACGAGGATAATGGAATGTAGTCGAATTACGTCAGGTGATGTTGAGGGAATTAGATTAGGAAATGAGACACTTAAAGTAGTAGAGGAGTTTTGCTATTTGGGGAGCAAAATAACTGATGATGGTCAAAGTAGAGAGGATATAAAATGTAGACTGGCAATGGCAAGGAAAGCGTTTCTCAAGAAGAGAAATTTGTTAACATCGAGTATAGATTTCAGTATCAGGAAGTCATTTCTGAAAGTATTTGTATGGAGTGTAGCCATGTATGGAAGTGAAACATGGACGGTAAATAGTTTGGACAAGAAGAGAGTAGAAGCTTATGAAATGTGGTGCTACAGAAGAATGCTGAAGATTAGATGGGTAGATCACATAACTAATGAGGAGGTACTGAATAGGATTGAGGAGAAGAGGAGTTTGTGGCACAACTTGACCAGAAGAAGGGATCGGTTGGCAGGACATGTTCTGAGGCATCAAGGGATCACCAATTTAGTACTGGAGGGCAGCGTGGAGGGTAAAAATCGTAGGGGGAGACCAAGAGATGAATACACTAAACAGATTCAGAAGGATGTAGGTTGCAGTAGGTACTGGGAGATGAAGAAGCTTGCACAGGATAGAGTAGCATGGAGAGCTGCATCAAACCAGTCTCAGGACTGAAGACCACAACAACAACAACACCTTTGGACCCTCTAAGTTTGCTATCTTCTAATTAACAGCTAAAATGTAATAGATGAATATTTTGTGTATGTATAGTTTTCGTAATTCTTTCACCTATAAATAGGGATCATGCACAAAGCATAAGTCATCACACAGTTGTTGACGTACAAATCTATCAGAGTTGGGGCCTAGCAATGAACTTACGCACAATCTGTTTCTTTATGTAACTCGTCAGTACCCCAGAATAAAATTGTAAACATGTAGTTTTCAGAGAGTGTGAAGCTGGTATTCACTACGCCTTATAATGCCTGCGTTAACACTTTAAAAGCTGTGTTAAGCCTCTCATATTATGTGAAGTGTTGACCTGTGGTATTTTATCTGGAAAGTACTCTACACAATCCAATCTTAGGATTAGAGCACTGATGAATGAAAGTGAACTTGTAATACACCACTGGATGGTGAACAAACATCTTTTCAAGACTGACAACAAGAACTACAAAATGTGAAAAGTTAGGAATATTACAACATGAAGCAGAAACATTCTGCAGTACCCATGAATTTTCAGAAATTATCTTACTAGACTCTTTTTGTATATTTTTCCAGAACACAAACTTAAGGATGTAAATTCCCCTTAGCTGTAATGTTTAACGCAGAGTAGTTTTGAGTTTTCCAGTAGGCACACAGATGATAGTGTCCTGTGTAGTGTTTCAAATATTTGCTCAAATATTTGCTGAGTCTGAATGAGTTGTTTTTTGAAGTCCACTGTTAACTTTTTAAGTTATCCTTAGACTAATCAGTTTGTGTTTAGTGTATTTATAAAAAAAACTGCTTGGAATGGTGGCTTTTGCCTGTTAGTGACTACTACACTTTGCACACTTGCTGAAGGGTGTGACTTCTCCTGGAAAGCCCTATAAAAATGAAGCTAAACATATACCACATGTCTAAATGTCCATTGTAAAGAAAGCACAAACCTGTATTTCTGTGATGAAAACCATAGCTAATAAACAAGTAACTATAAAACCTGCAACTCAGTGATATTTGTGTTAAAAATGTAAACAAAATGTATTTTATTATCAAATCTCATTAAAATTAAAAAAAGCAGCTGTTTCAAAGACTGACTACTACTTTTGTCTGTGATGTTTAAGAATTAAATCGCTTTGGTATTCTGACATGCTAAGTATTTGACATACGTATTTTCTTTTGTAATATATGGTTAAAAGTGAATTTCTCCTGTTCCTACTCAAAATCTCTTCCTCTCTGGGGAAACGTTTAAGTGAAAAATAATTTAAAGTGTAGTCTGTAGAAGGTTGGCCATCTGGCTTTTGTTGTAATGGTGCACAATCAGCCACTACAAAATATTTAATTAGATATTAAATATTGGCTTCACCCTCAAATTAACATTATAAATACTTTGCATATTTATAATTTTCAAGCATTAATATTTGCAAAGTTCATTTTATCAGAATTTTTATGGGCTTGCATGGACATATTTAACTGCAGTAAGGAACAAGACTTTGGTTTATTTCACAATGTCTGTGAGATCACAATTGAATTTATTTCTGTCAAGGAAATGCTTAACATCAAATGCCATCTTGCTATGAATAAACTTATTTTTCATGAGTACAAATCTTTACTCTACATAGGTTGCCTCTCTTCACAACAACTAATTTAATTGGTAAGAACAGTAAAAGTTTCGGGCTACTTCTGATATCTTCTAGCGAGTGGCAAGTTTTGCTAATGTAATTAAACCATTACAAGCAAAACTCTGTCCATTTTTACTAATACTTGTGCCTCCATAGCAACCTTGATTACCATTAGCATAAATGTAAACTGTATTTGTGACTGTGCAGAATATATGTGATGCTAACATTGTAATAAATATCCTTTACTTTTTTCGCCAACAATCCCGACCACATTTTAGATTAAAATCAGAACATCTTAATATGAAAGAAGAGAGGGAAAATATAAGGCTCTGTTTTATGATGGGATTTATGGAACAGTGTTCAAGCAAGTGAATGGAATGAATACTGCACAAGAGCCAGTATGTAACATGATCAATGAAAATTCATGACAACTCACTTCTTAGTGCTTTCTGGCACTGGTGTTGCATTCTTTAATGCTGTAATCTAACTTCACTCTTATCTGAAATTTAAGCTATGAGAAGGCGTTGGTAAAATAAAAACATTTCCTGCTTCCATACACTGATAGTACATCCTTAATTATGGAACATTTAATGTCAGATGTTAATCATCTACTATGATTTATTGCAGTAAGTAGTAGAGCTATTTATTTTCAGTCACTGTGTCTTCCATTTGTGTATTTACAGTGTGATTAACAGCTTTAATCATTAGTCACAACATGGAAGGATGGGATGGGTACTGTTTCAATTTTCTTGTCAGCAAAGAGGTAGTCACAGAAGCAGACAGTTCCATTTACTTCTGTGATTCTGTGTGTAAATTCCCTGTTTCCACTCCTGATTTATTACATTTTAAAGTGATAAGTGTATAAAATGTTCTCATAATTGAAAGGTGTCATTTTTTCAGTTTGAAACAGTATAGCAAATTATTTCAGTGAGTTCCAGAGTCTCAGCTGCAGAAAACTGACTGCACAGTTCTAAGGGTGTGTAACTGGTAACAGTACACCTGCACCATATATAAACAGTACCACTGGAACAGGTGGTGTTGAAGATACAAGCAAATCGTATGAAGTAATTCCTTCATATTTGGAGTCTCAAAATATCTACATATATCACTCATTTCAACAACAGTACACACATAATTTGTGACAAAATATGAGTGGTTGTGTAAGGGAGACAAGATGGGTGGCTCATTGTGGAAAGAAGTGCAGAATGTAAGAATGAGTAAATCATAGAGAGTGTCCATGTCTAAAGAGTAGTGTATTTGGGTTGGTCCAATCTGTGGAAGTAATTTAATTTCATACAGACAAAGAAAAAAGAATGTTGCAAAGGACCTTGTAGCAGAACAAGGGAAAGAAATTTTTTAAAAGTACAAGATATGTTTCACACAGTATATTTTGTAGCTACAGCTTAACCATATTTGGTCTTCCAAAACCTTGTAGATTTGCAAAATGAAAACAGCCTCCACATGGGCAAAGCATTGTTGGCTCAACAGATTACTACACAATAACTGCATTGCAGAAACTGAGAGACAAGCTCCGTTCACAATATCAAAGAATTCCAGTATGTGATGATATATGTAGTTCACTGAACTTCAGAAAATATATGCAGAAACAATAGACCTCGAACTTTCAAAATTTCTAAGTATGGTTTTTCTTCAAGGTATTTGAATGACAAGTGGAGCATGTAGTGATGGTGTTAGTGTAATGCTAGATAAAAATTTTAGTGTTTTATAACTATTTAAGCACAAGTACAAAAAGGTATTCAAATGGCATTGTGCCAGTGCATTGAATTGATTAAAACAAGAAATTTCCTGTAAATAATGTGCATGTGTTGTTGACAAAATCTGAAAAGGAAAAATTAAACTGGCATCACAAATGCTATAAAACCGGTAAGATTGTCTCACCTTACTCTTACAATTTCTATTAGCAGCATGTGATGTGTGCCTAAGTATAAAAATTTCCATTATGAACCCCTAAAAAGGGATGCATAATTCACATGGAAATTATTCAGATTTTGGGTAATATGGTTGTGAATTGCAAGATTTATCCTACATTTGCCACAAACACTATTACAGGCATGCATTCCCACACACAATTATTGAAACTTTCACTGGGAATGAGTTCTCCCTCACTTACTATTATCAAGCATGTTTTTGTTAGCTAAGTATCTATAGACAGATTTTATAACATTTGCTATTGACATTGAGGGGGGGGGGGGATGGTTGTGTCTATATTCATTGGCAGGTACACTAGTTCTCCAATACGTGGCAACTTGGGGCCTCTGGACAGAGAGAATGACAGAGATCCTCTATTAACAGCAGCAGGAACTGCCATAAACTTTAATTAGCATGAGATATGGGCCTCACAAGACTTCATTCATGTGTATAAGTTATAAAAACACTCCATCCTTGGTACAATTGATTGTATGACTTACTGGTAGCTAAGCATGGAAGATACTTGTATTAAAACTTGCAGTACCCTGTTTCAAGATAACAGTGCACTGAAAATTTCTGACATGTCATGATTACTGCTAAATGTCATTAACATTGCATCAATTTAATCTTCCAAAAGGTGCTATCATGACACAGGACACTAATTCACATGATGAGGTGCTAACATAATGGATAATGTTGTAGTTTATGCAGTTGACATAGGTTATTTTCCTGCTACATGAAAATATTTTGTTCTTAGTGTTAACACATTCTGGTACTTTATTAGGAACGTAATGAAGTTTGTTCTGCAATATTAAATGTTAGTTATGTTTCCATCTGATTTGAAAACAGATAATGAAATAAATTTTTGGTAAATTCAGAGTATGGGGCTAGGCAGAAACCTGAGGACAGTTTAAGTTACTGTGAGTGAAAGAAACAACAATAAAATTTGTATTGTTCCTAGTTACAGAGTAGATCATAGCTCCTGCAGTTGTCAATGTTGAGTGTGATGTCATACTTGCAGAAATTCTTGTGAAATGGGTGCTACCCTATTTCCAATCACAAAGAGTAAAATGAAAACAGTGCTGTAATGATGCTCAGCCGTTGCATACACTCACTTAGCACCAGGCTGGCCATCTTGCAAAGCAGAGGTCAAAGAATAGACATTCACATATTCTGGAGTGTAACTAAAAATGATGAGTAAATTAAGTTGGTCAGTTTCCCACATCATGGATCCCTTAAATATGGTTACTTTCACATAAATTTTGGTGGATGTTATTCTTGAAGCTGTCATCTTGTTTGCACAACTCATTTACCTGGCATATTCAAAGATCAAATCCCATATAAACAATTTTATTGTATTCTCACTAGCCTGTAAGTATTTATGAAAAACTGTAGAGTTATTGATTTGTATTGTTTCTAACTGCATAGAAACTGTAATCTCATTTACTCAATGGAGTTAATAGTGTACAACCTAATATTTGGCAGAGATGTTGCTTTGATTTTTGTGCACAATACTTTGATGGCATAACTATCTTCAGGTTTCTGGGAGTTTGGCTGTTTTGTGTACTGGCCACCTGAAATCCAACAAGACTGAACTATTGAACAGGCAATACAGTCAAAGTCAAGAATGCTTGAGAAAGAAGAGACAGAGATTGAGGAAGTGCAAGTGTCCTAATTATATTTCCCAGAAACTTTTCTTGGTGTAAGAAGAGCAAAATAAGGGAAAGAATGTTGGCTATGTGTAGATACCTGAAAGTAGCTGAGTAAAAAACAGTTGTAGATGTAATTTATGTGTCGTAAAGCACACTAATCTCAGCCAAAATAGTAACACAGTAGCAAGTATTGCAGCCTGTTTTCCACCCTGTGATCAAAAACAGATTTTTTTTCTTTACTTCTTCTTTTTCCATGAGGTATTCCCAAATGTGATAACCATTTGAGTAGTAAAAGAGTTACATTAATTGTAAAGTTCAACTGGATTTGCATCACACATTTATTATACAGGGTGTTCATTTTAAGTGATGACATTGAAATATCTCAAACTACACATTAGATCAAAAAAGTTACAATTCCAGTTTGTTTAAGAGTGAACATCCAACAATACCCCACTCGATCTGCCCCCTTTTGTGTGTGGGTGGCAGGGACCTACTTTGCAATGATCTGCAGTTCCCACTGAATATTTCAGATTAAGATTCTATAGCAAAATCTGCATACATTTTATCTCAAGCAATTTCTTCATTTTGTCGCTGATGGTGATATAATTGAAGGGATAAAAATGTGTATAGTCACAATTTATAACATGGTACTCAGTGGTCCTTGGTTGTTCAATGAATCATAAGGCCCCAACTAGTTGCTGTGGGGGTAGCACAGGCCTAGATTAACTTTTAATTGGTAAACCCCTTAGCAGAATTTTATTCCTCAGACATAATGAACGAGGGACTACTTGACGTGCCACCATGACTGTGTAGCAAACTAAGACTTATCATAACTGTCAGTAACAACCAGTTAAATGTTTGCACAGTATTTGAAGGTGTTACAATCCTTTTAGTCTCATAATATAAGAATGAGATGTTTTATTCTTGTGTCTAGTCTTCAGAAAGACTTGGAGCACTCCCTTGAATGATGCTGACCACAGAAAAATTTGAAACACATTTTGAATACCATGAGCATTGCAAGAATGCAGGTTTGCCAGTGACATTTCTCCATATGAATTTCACTTACGAAACAGAATTAAGATTGAAGATTTCACACATGGGCAATAAATTGACTTGCAAACCATGTGTAATGGATCATCACTTTTCTAGAAACATCCACTTGTTAATCATTTTTGGTAAAGATACACAACATGATTTTCACTGAAAAGTTTCAAACAATTTTCTTATTGATTTATTCTTCTTCCTCAAATTTATTCAGCAGCAAACATGGCCAATGCTGTTTCAGTATGCAGTGGAATATATTTGTGTAGTAAACTTATGTGGGTCAGGGTAGACAAATAAAAAACAAAAATACAAGTTAGTGGGGTTTCAAACACAGGGCACAAAATGTGAAGCTGTGATGCTAGCCACTCTGCCACCACTTCATGTATTACTTATGCACTAAAAGGTACACAAAGTTCCTGAAACTTTGACTGTCATTTACTCAAAACAGTAGAGTGTCTACACAGGTAAGTAAAGTGTTCGCTTATTTTGACCCCTCTTCAACTGAATGAAGTTTCTGGGAAATCAGGGTGTGGCACTTGCTATGTTCTCCTCGTAAGGTAGAAGCTATCCTTTGTAATATTGATGACCTAGGTCTCCAAAATCTGGATGCATATTATATTCCATGTGAATGTTGCATCTGTTAGCTGTGGCAGACTGCCTGAACAGGTAAAGAAAGGTGCAAGGAACACCAGTGACTGACTAAAACAGAGCAAAGCAGCTGTCACCAAGCAGAGCCTCGAATATAATTGTGAAACGAAATATGAAACTAGTATGGTGGTGGGAACAGTCACCGGAACAGCATAGTTTATATATTGAAATAAAGACATCAGGGAACCTGTTACACTAGACAGGAGGATCAATTTAAATAATGCTTGGTATATGGCAATCAGTGCCCATAACATTTTCCAGAGTTAGAAATTCTGAATTTGCAGTTGACAGGATCAATGCTAGCTCTTAAAAAAAAAAAAAGAAAAAGGACATATCCATCAAATGGTATAGTACAGTTCAGGAATGTAACTCAGCTACAAGTAAGTGAGAGACTAAACAATACTTCAGTCTGGTCCAAGCAGTGAGCACACAACAGCAAAACTCTGAGCACCTGAAAGACAGCTGGGTCTATCAATGAAATATGGTGCACAGAATGGAAGCACAATTAATCATAAAACATTGGTACCTAGAAACATATTTGCTCAATTTTGTTTTCTTTACTTTGTTTTATTCACATTTTGTCAGTTGTGACTTTCTCTTACCAACAAATTTAATGACACTGTCATCACAGGGTAAGTGTTCCAGTTCCAGCTATGCCCAGGTCCATGGTTTGCTTTGTTGAGTAATACATTAGAGCCAATTATACTTAATTTAAGTGCTGCGCTGTCCAAATGATACACAGAAATTATTTTCATGTCTCCCCTTTTTGTTTGGAAGTGCACTTGGCTGTGATAATAAAACTTGTGGCTTTCTTCATTAACATATGTTAAACTGATATCAAAATATAAGGTTAAAAACTCTTTCAGGATTGATACACTTCAACCAACAAAAATAATGTTCAATTCTGTAAGTTGGCAAGGTGGAACCAAAGTCCTACAAACTTAAACAGTTCTTTGTTCTTGTTTGAATCTAGGGTTTTCAAAGAAAAATGTTGGTTTAAAAGTCTTATCAGGATGACAAATGCAGAAATACAATTATAGTATAAACAGATAGATAAAAAATTGACTCACCAAGCAGTGGCAGGGGAAGACACACACACAAAGGATTTACTTTTACAAGCCTTTGGAGCCAGTGGCTCCTTCTTCAGGCAGAAGGGTTGAAGGGGAAGGAAGAAGGGTGAAGGAAAAGTACTGGAGAGGTTTATAGAAGGGGTATAGTTCAGAAAAGTCACCCAGTACCCAAGGTTAGGGGAGATACATTGGACAGGATGAAAAGGAAAAACTTATTGTTGAGAACTGCAACGGACAAGATTCGAAAACCGGAGAGCTTAAAGATGGAAGACTGGGTAATATGCAGACAGATTACTGCTTAATCATCATCCAGGAGTTAATAAGACTAAAAAGCCAAGTGCATTGTACATAACAGAGATGGATAGGGCAGTGAAAAATTGACAGGTCAGACAACGAAAGATGTAGAAAACCAAAATGGAGTGAAGCAAAGAGTAGTTACAGTGAACAAATGCTGAGACTGAAGAAATTAACATAAATTAAGGCCAGGCAGGTGATGAGAACCAAGGACATCTGCGGAGGTCTGAGAAACTGGTGTCTGGAGGAAGAATTCAGATGGTGCGTGTGGTGAAGCAGGTCCCCAGATCACGAATGTCATGTAGTAGAGCATGCTCTGCAACAGGATATTGTGAGTTGCCAGTATACACCTACGCCCATTCATCATAATTGATAATTTGGTGGTAGTCTTGCCGATGTAGAAGACATTGTTTACTTAACAGCTGGTATATGACGTGTGTCGTTTCTCAGGTGGCTCTCCCTTTGATAGTGTATGCTTTGCTTTGCCTTACCTTGCCTTGAGAAGACAAGGCTTTCTGATAACGAGATGTGCTGATGTTGTATACTTGGCTAAACCAATGTAACGAGTTCTATAGGGGTGCACTTAATAACAGGTGGGCCTCTCACACTCATGGCCTCTCACTGCTCCGTGACACGTGTGATCCAGTAGCCAGTACTGAGAGAGAATCGCAGACAGAAAAACAATTTCTCACATCTCTCATTTTGTTCAATTTTGAGTATGTTATTTGCAGGGAACAAGATGTTTTGCAAGAAGTAGCAATTGAAATATTCGAAAGGAAAACATGAATCACTAATATCACTGACAAGAGCATTTTTAATACACAAACATAACTGTACTGTTTGTAACTCGTAGTTATTGCTTAAGCATGTGGCCACAGTGCATACTTTGCACACTACTCCAGGTCAGACATACTGAGATAATATAGTGAGGCCAGTAACAAAAGTTAACTTATGATGCTGATACAGGAAACTTTACTCAAAGCTGCTATGCGGGGGTCACTCCAAAAGAAATGCACACCATTTTTTTAATATCCATCTTTTATTCTACATGTTTGAAAGTTGTACACTGTGTAGATACATCCTTTAGGAAGAACATTTTCTTTTCTCCACATAATTTCCATCCCTCTCAACTGCCTTGCACCAGCTTGGAACCAGCACCTGTATACCCGCACAGTTAAATTCTGGACCCACCTGTTGGAGCCACTGTTTGGCAGTGTGCACGAGGGAGTCATCATCTTCAAACCTTGTTCCACGAAGAGAGCCTTCCAGTTTCCCAAAGAGATGATAGTCACATGGAGCCAGGTCAGGACTGTAAGGCGGGTGTTTCGGTGTTGTCCCTCCCAGTTTTGTGATCACTTCCACGGTTTTTTGTCTGACGTGGCCATGCGTTCTCGTGCAACAGCAAAACATGCCGCTTTTGCCGATGTGGTCAAACATGACCCAATTGAGCTTGAAGTTTCTTCAGTGTCATCACATATACACCAAAATTTATGGTGGTTCCACTTGGCATGATGTCCACAAGCAAGAGTCCTTTGGAATCGAGAAATACCATAGCCATAACTTTTCCAGCAGAAGGAGGCGCTTTGGCGTTCGCTAAACGAACCTGTGAAGAAACGTGCTGCTCTCCTCTGGAACTACTGAATAGTGACTGGGAATCTTGTTATGAATATCAACAATAGACTGGCTGTAGAAATCGTCTTACTGATTTTGTGATTGGTGAAATACAACAAAATTAGGTGGGATCCTAGCATCTTACGGTTCTTGTTATGCTGAGCTTTAAAATGTATGTAGTCATCACACTATTGAGCAGTGTTTACGGTACAAGCGTTACAGCTCGCGAACGACGGAGAAGAAACTTATTGGGGCAACAGCTGTGAGGTGGGAGGTAATGAAAAAACACTAAAAATAACTTACGAGAAGTGTGCGGTGGACGCACTGGACTTGCACATCTAAATCACTCGTAGCATCAGTGTGCGTCCCCGTGTACGTATTCTGGCAGACGACATTTCCAACGTTCATTCCCCTGTCTGCTGTCGTAGAGTTAGACTTGGCATCCCTGTCCGTGGATGTGTGACTAGTAGTGGCAGACTACATTCTGAACAAGTGGTTCTGTGGCCCCTGCTGTGACAGTCGTAAATCTATGAGTACCTATCCACAGCGAACCTATGTGGAATGAGGATGGAAACCAATTAGCAGCAAAAGGGGATGCCAGACACATTCGTAGGGAGAATCTTAAGGAAACGCAAACCATCCACGAGACACGTGGCTCACAAGGCGCTTGTGCGACCGATTCTTGAGTACTGTTCGTCAGTGTGGGACGCTCACCAGGTGGGACTGGAGAAAGAGACAGGGGAGGTCCAAAGAAGAGCGGCGCGTTTCGTCACGGGACCTTTTGGTCTGCGCGAGAGAGAGCGTCACAGAGACGGCCAACAAAGTCGAGCGGCAGACGCTGCAGGAGAGGCGTTGTGCATCAGGGAGAGGTCTGCTGCTGACATTGCGAGAGAGCATTTTCCGCTAAGACTCGCACTACACACTGCCTCTGCCCCCTCACACACACTTCTCGTGAACTGGACACAGCGAGAAAATTCGAGAACGTAAGAGCTGATACTTACTGCAACCATTTGTCCAGTGGTTGTTCTGTAATTTTGTAATCTTACAGTGACTGGTCTTCCTGTGTACGTACTCGCACTACGTTACGCCTGTCCGTGTCGAGGGTCCGCTGCGACTCCCTGCACCAAAGCCTGCTCCCCCTGCAGGTCCTCCTGTACTCCGCTGCAGTTTCCCACCGCCGCGACTCCTCCGTGTGCAGCAGCGGAAGCATGACGGAACTTCTGACGTCATCTACTACGTCATACATATATAGCGAAAAGTAACGGTCCTGTAGCACTCCCTTGGGGGCACACCCTAGTAGCCTATATTACACTTATGCCGCCGGCCGTGGTGGCCGAGCGGTTGTAGGCGGTTCAGTCTGGCACCGCGCGATCGCTACGGTCGCAGATTCGAATCCTGCCTCGGGCATGGATGTGTGTGATGTCCTTAGGTTAGTTAGCTTTAAGTAGTTCTAAGTTCTAGGCGACTGATGACCTCAGATGTTAAGTCCCATAGTGCTCAGAGCCATTTGAACCATTTTTGAACACTTATGCCCCTAAACCGTAGACCTATGCACCAGTGACCCAAGCGTGCATATCCGTAACTACAGGCTGGTTCACGTAGATCTGTTACGCCATCCACGCGGGACATACCTGGCGCGCATGCGCAGTAGACAGTGATAACGCGCGAATTGCAAACACGACTGTCTGATCTGTCGTGGAGTCGTTCGTTCTTCCACGTGAAACACGAGGTGGACCGTGTGACGTATTGGAACGTCATCTGTTCGAATTATTCGTGTCACTCAAGGTTCCTCTTTCATAAGAAACTGTGTATCATTATTTATCAAGTAGTTGTTAATTTCTTATGTAGGTTACTACTGTTCTGAATTACAGACTCAACACTTAGTTTTACATTACGACACTTGGTTACACAGCTATATGTGTTCATACAGCATTCTGCACATGGAGGACCCACTTGTTTTTGCAGCTGTTGCCCTGGCAGTGACGGTAAATCTTCGGACTGGGGCAGAACGGCGACGGAAACAGAAAGCCAGATGTTGTTGGTGAGTTCGATCCTGGTTGAAAAGAAGCGACAAATGCATGGGATTAAATTCCCTACTTACGAAAGAACTGAGGCTCGAAGTATACGCATGAATTTCGGACCTTCGTGAGGATGGACATGGCCTGTTTCGAGAAGCTGCTGTCTATGATGTTGTTGTTGTTGTGGTCTTCAGTCCTGAGACTGGTTTGATGCAGCTCTCCATGCTACTCTATCCTGTGCAAGATTCTTCATCTCCCAGTACCTACTGCGACCTACATCCCTCTCAATCTGCTTAGTGTATTCATCTCTTGGTCTCCCTCTACGATTTTTACCCTCCACGCTGCCCTCCAATACTAAACTAGTGGTCCCTTGATGCCTCAGAACATGTCCTACCAACCGATCCCGTCTTCTGGTCAAGTTGTGCCACAAACTTCTCTTCTCCCCAATCCTTTTCAATACTTTCTCATTAGTTATATGATCTACCCATCTAATCTTCAGCATTCTTCTGTAGCACCACATTTCGAAAGGTTCTATTCTCTTCTTGTCCAAACTATTTATCGTCCATGTTTCACTTCCATACATGGCTACACTCCATACAAATACTTTCAGAAATGACTTCCTGACACTTACATCTATACTCGATGTTAACAAATTCCTCTTCTTCAGAAACGCTTTCCTTGCCATTGCCAGTCTACATTTTATATCCTCTCTACTTCGACCATCATCAGTTATTTTGCTCCCCAAATAGCAAAACTCCTTTACTACTTTAAGTGTCTCATTTCCTAATCTAATTCCCTCAGCATCATCCGACTTAATTCGACTACATTCCATTATCCTCGTCTGTCTGTGATAGAAGATGGAATTAACAAGTGTGACACAATCATAAGGGAGGCTATCTCACATTCTTGAAACTAAGAATAAAATCATATATTTATACATTTGGTGGTTATACCAGCCTACATCATCAATAAAATACCGGTAAACGCACTGTTACGATGCAGGCTGGATGTAACACTACGTTTCCTGCTGACTGGGGAATCTTTCAAAAGTCTGGCTATTAACCACATAATACCACAGCCCACCATTTCAAAACTTGTTGTCGATGTATGCTCTGCAATTTGCAGCACAACGTAAAGCTGTACTTGTGTTAATTTTCCAAGTTTGGAATGTATATATACACAGAGGGGTCCAAAACTGTATCCACTGTTTAAAAGTCCATAATCGGCAAACTAATTGACAGAGTTGTCTCATCTTTGGTAGTGTAATAGATTGTAGTTCCGGCAATCGCCACACAAGCGTTGTATTGCGTCGTTTTGTTTTGTCAGATGGCAGTCGACAGATAGTCAGTGTTTTGTTCTTAGCTGCTCCTAGTTACTCGAGTAAACATGGCTGGCGCAAGGCTTACATTCGATGAAAGGAAGTCAGTTTTGAAGAGGTATTTCAAGTACCAAAACATTAATGAGGTCCGACAGCAATGGCGAAATGAGTATCAAACAGAGCCACCGACACGTTTAACGATTCGACGCATTCGAGACAAATGTGAAGCTGAAGGCTGCGTTACAGATGTACACAGACAACGATCTGGACGACCTGTAACAGTAACAAGTCCGGCTAACTCCCGCCGCGTGTTACAACAGTTCACTCGCCCACCACAGAAGTCTCTGAGGCAGTGTGCCCGTGAAGCTGCAGTGACTCGCTCGAGTGTTTGGCGAATTTTGAAGACATCAGAGTGGAAGCTACACGGAATGAAAGAGGACGACCCAGATCGTAGAATGGAGTACTGTGAGTGGTTTACTAACATCGTGTGCAAGGATGAAGAGTTTGCAGAGATGATTGTGTGGTCTGATGAGGCACAGTTCAAACTCAATGGTACAGTAAATCGACACAATTGCATCTACTGGGCCGCCGAAAATATGAGACGTCCCTGTAGACAAAGCCGTGAATTTGCCAGGAGTAAATGTGTGGTGTGGGTTGTCTTACCAGGGCTCGATAGGGCCATTCTTCTTTGGCGGCGAGGTGTACCTTCAGAAGCTTCAGACATCCATTTTACCTGCCATCCGAGACTTGTATGGAGACAGAAGAGTTTACTTTCAACAAGATGGTGCCCAAGCCCACTACCAAAATCGTGTTAGGGCGTATCTCGTCGAAAATCTACCAGGAAGACGGATAGGCCGTAGAGGTGACGTGAAGTACCCACCACATTCCCCAGACCTAACTCCTCTGGACTTTTACCTGTGGGGAACACTAAAGGGCGTCGTTTATCGACAAAAGCCTCGCACATTGGATGAACTTGGAGAATCCATCGTACATTCATGTGCAAGTATCCAACTGAACACGTTGCAGTCGGTAGTTGGTGCTTCAGTTCGGCGGCATCGTTTGTGTGTGGATGTTAATGGTGACCATTTCGAACACCTACAGTGATATCTTTAAGATGGACTTTACGCTACTCTTTCACCAAAAATGAGAAAACTCCGTCAATTAGTTTGCAAGTTATGGACTTTTAAACAGTGGATACTTTTTCTGGTTCCCTCTATATATATGATCTACTCAGAGTTTTGCAGTCCTCGTCTGTCGCACTGTGCCAAAATGCAACGACTTTCTCCCTTTCACTGCGAGTTCCTCTTTTCTCGCATGCTGAAATAGAGCAAGAGACGCTATCAAATCAAACCGGAACTTTCGTAAACTAGGAAATTACGATACAAATCGTGAATCGCCGTATAACGTTATATGCATATTACTCGGAAAGAAACGACTTACGATGTAGCTTAATATGATAGAGTGGGTCATAAATGGCCTTCCTCGCTGTATAACTCATTTAAGACGCTTAACGCCTCTTTGCTGCATTTCGTTTCTAGAATACGAAGCTATCAATAGAAAAATCCTTTCTCAAACGGCTAGTATGAAAGAGTCTACTGCATTTATGAAACCTGCTTACTGAAAAATAAAATGTGTAAGATCTCCAACGCGAAAACTTCCCAACACGAAAATCTGAATTTAGCCGCTGGACACCTAGCAGCAACCAAACAACAAGCAGTACGCACTGCGGGTAATGTGTCCGCTAAATTTCGTAGTTTCAGCCGTTCTACCGCCAGATGGCTGTCGCGCTAGACCAGTACCATTCGGGAAGGCACGCCTACTAACAGAAGATTTTTTTTTGTTCTTGTTTCACAATAATGTGGATTCGAATTAACGTTCTCAATTTAGCAACGATGAAATATGGACAACGTGGCTTCCAGCCGAAATGACCTACTTCTCCTGAGGACGTACATATTTGTCATTTGTTAGTTGATTTCCTTGACATTCATTCGAATGATGTCGACATTTCGTTTGAAACTGTGGATACGTGAGAAGAAATACGAAATAACGGTGACGATTCCGTGAACTGTGGTTGGGACGGCGTCTGCAGTGCCAGTAACAGTTGTGAAGGAGAATACCTCCCAAGTCTGGAAACAACACACGTACTGGAACAGCTTTCAGCGACAAAGAGAAGGCAGCCAAGTATCGGTCAGACGAAGGACGGGAAAACGCTCGAAGTTACGCAGTGTGCGAAGGCGTTTCCGTTTCGTACAATCTGGGCGTGAACTGTGGAAGTGGAAGAAGGAATTAGAGGAAGTGAGGAATGTGTGGCAAACGGAGGCCCCAAACCACCTGAGTGGAAAACCTGTCGGGGGGAGATGGGGGACTGGCCGGATGGAGAGGCTGTGCGCCGTCAGCGGCGGAGGTGTGCGGGGCTGCAGCCGGCGCGGCCACTGCCGGCTCTGGGCCTCTGGCCGGCCGGCTGCGCGGCTTCCAGGAGTCGCACAGAGCAGGAGGCCGCAGAGCCACCGGGTTTACGTCACGTGACCCTGTGGAGCAGCTGCCGGTGGCGGGCAGTGCTGCACGGGAATTCGCGGCTGACTTGAAGGCGAAACCTGCCGCCGTCGCCGCAACTGGTATTTACAGCGCTGATCAGTCGGGTTTGGTGAGAGAACTGCGTGCGGCCCGCTCTTTATCGTGTCGGGGTGGAAAAGAGGCGGAGTCGGCTGCCCACTCAGTGAATGCAGTGACACATTCTTGTACGGTAATGTCGGCGGTAAGTGCGGGCGGTTTACTGTTTCCGCAGCTGTACATCTGTCTGCGAGAACCGCAACACAAAGTAGGGACCAAAAATAGAGAATCGACTGTCTAGTGCCAAAGATCTTGTGGTCAATATATCAAAATCTGTAAAAATGGGAAAGAATAATTTTCAACATTTCGTTCGAGAAGTATTCCTACCAGCTGCAGAAACCAATTCATTGCTTTTGCTGGATTCATGTTCTGGACATATCGACGCCTCTGTTTTTGTGGAGGGCGACGAAAAATCTGTGGACGTAATGTGGATTCCGCCTGGAATCACTAGTGCGATTCGACCTCTCGATAAAGGATGTTTTGGACAGTGGAAAGCATTTTATCAGGAAATTACCAGACAACATCATTTCCGATACCTCTCTCTCGTTTCTGGTTTATCAGCGGAAGAGTATTCTTAAGCTACCGCCATTTGTCCATCGCCAGTTGTCTTGGCCACACTTTACGAATTAGATCAGTCACGCCTGGAATGAGGCGCAATATGCAGAACAATGGCCGGGACCACTTGTGACTCCATCCCAGCTCTGTCTAAATAATACTAGTGGTCGCTGCATCAATGTTTCCTTTGTCCGGTTTCTTTTTCTCATTCAACAGACACTTTGCATTTTTGTCACGACTACACAGAATAAACAAACAACTGTTACGCTGATAGTCAAATGTACAACATTCGATCATCATTGCAAGCAATGGCCTATAGGAAATGTTATAAAATGTGGTACTGCAAGACAGATTTAAGTTCAACAAGTTACAAGTCCTCACTGATGGAAGTCGCCTGCCACATCAGACACTGCCATGATTTTGCTGTCTCTGCTAGCCACTGATACACGTGCAAGAGTGCAACAGCCGGTATGAAGTTATTCAGACAGTTGTCTGCACAGTTCAAGGCAGGTTTCCACAGCGGCAGACGGGCTGACGAGCGCGAGCGGCAGAGAACCCGCCCGGCAGGCCTCTTGCAGGTCTCTCTGGCGGCCGCACTGCAGCTGCTGGCGCCTCCCTGGCCCTCCCCTGTCACCTGATCGCAAAGTGGACACCTGCAGTTTGACGTGGAGTCCCAACCACGTGTCTTTCGTGGCCACTCCAACGTCTGAGGAAGTGCATGCTCGGTTAGAAATCACATTGAGAGCAGTTGTGGTCTGAACGGGATTTGATCCCGCTTTCTCTGGATCACGAAGCGGGCACTTTGTCACTACATCATAGATCTTTTAGAGGAAAAAAGGACCATTAGACGTTACAAACCTAGTGGAAACGCTAGCTGTGTCGCCCGCTCTTCAGATGATACTCGAAGTCGGTAACTGGCGTCCTGCTTGTAATTTCCCCTCAGTGGTAGTGAGAGGCCAGGGAAAGGCGGCAGCCGACATACGAGGAAAACTTTGGACCAGTGGTAACGAGAGATGGAGATGCAATTCCAGTGCAAAGTGCACGATCTCCGCGCATGTCACGCTTCCGTAGAAGTTGAGACACTTAAATGCTCGCTTCCCTGCGCCATTTTGGATGCTCCGTCAAGAAGAGTGCGCTTGACACGCAAAATAATCCTCACTGAACAGCAAAGTTTCGCGTTGTGGCTGTAGCGGGACGGAGCTGTATCCTGTGTGCCGAGTATTAGCTCCAGAGAGTAGAAACCAGTAAGACAGCGTTCACAGGCAGTTCTCCTCCGTACAGACGGTTCCAGCCGCACACGAGAGAACGGCCTCCCTCCAGGACGACAACGCGCCACCAGCGGCCCCCGCGTGGAGGCGGCGTCGGCGCCGCCCCCGACTGGAGGCGGACCGCGGCTTCGGCGGCGGCTGCCCCTGCGTAGCACAGACTTGTTCGTCTCTTACGATGCAGACTGACTATTCTGTATCCCGCCCGTTGCCTGCGACACGTATCAAAGTTGAGTAATCGTAATTGTGTTTCGCAATGAAATTGATTCGTACGAGTTGTTTGACTGTTTATGTCTAGCGAACCGAGTATGTAGGATTCCTAGACACAACGTAAGCCAGGCTTCACGTGCTCAGAATTGCTGTCTGCGTGTCCCGCGCTAGCCGGGCAGGGCTGTACAAACCGCTGTCGTAAGCCGCTCTCGGCGCGGCAAAAAAGGGTGCACCGTAACGTCAACATTTTTTTACAAAATACTTGCAGTGCTCCTTAGCAGCTAAAAGTTTGGCAATCCATTTCTTTCGATGTTTCCTTCCTCTGTAAAAAATTTCAGAGTAGATTTCGACATGTCTTACTGGACTGTTCCGTTGTAAGTCATAGTTTGTGTATACGCCCTGAACACGAAGCACACTGCAGCAGAATTTGGAGACGGAAGACGTTACAGCAGTGGTGACCTGCAGCCAGCACAGGTCACGTGACCGGCTTGTAGAGGCAGGAATAAAGCGGGTAACAGGTACTCGTTTGGCGCTTCTAACCCGGAGCGTAAGAAACGGTCTGACAGATGTCCGTCAATTGTGTGTCTTCAAGGTGTAGCGCAACTATATTATAACAAAAGGTAGACACAATAGAATCCAAAACTCTTTGTTTCGTCATAAAAGGGTGAATCTTTCAGGGTACTAAATGTATTATATAGGTGAGAAGAACACGAGGACAAGCTCACTAGGGTATACGTCATGGTGCGAAATCGCTCGCGATAAATTCTTCGCGGCTGTCCGTGTTGTGACGTCACCAAAGTCTGTCGTGGAGAGAGCACTTCCGCTATCCGTACTTACTGGTACAACGTCGCAAAGAAACCTGTACAAATACTCAGTAAGGCTTTGAAAAGATTCTTCCCTACGCGTTGCACGGCAGCAAAACATTTTCGTATTGCGATCAGAAAGCCGGTGACCGAAATTTCGTATAACATCTCGTCGCACGGAAAAGCGCCACTATTTTAATCTCTGCCACCCCATCTGCGGTATCGTATCCGTGACACTCCCCCCCACTAATTTCGCGATAGTGAAGAAGAACTCTGAAAATGACCAGTTGCTGCTCGATACAGTCTGGAGATGGTTATTACAACGTTTACAATCTCCCTGCCGCACGGTTACACAAGAATATGTCAGCAGGATCGCAGAAGATGGGAGGTAAACTACACAGCGGTCTAAGCCGGCGTGTCGAGATTCCAGAAGCACTACGGCTGGTCCCGTGCAGCGAAATGACGAGGAGAAGAACGCATCAGAAGCGCACAACACAGAAGGCGGGGTCCTCAAACAAAACTTATTTTCTGATCTTAGAGGAAAATGAAAAATTTCCGCAACAGGTATCGCGAGCTACGTAAGTGAACAAGGAGGTTGGAATGCACTCTAGCACGCAACCAAACCGACAGCGGAAACTGGTGTAATGAAACGTTAAAAGTTCACCGCCTCAGGCCTAGCTGTTTTGTGCACAAAAAGCCACACACATGCGGCATCTGACTGCCAAGTAGCAAATTTAAGTCGTCTGTAGAAGACGGTAGAAAGGCGAATGAGGTGCGAAAAAGTTGCATTGGTGAGGCATTTGATTTTTTTAAAACAGGTTCCTTCAAACCACGCACTTAGTATAGGACATTTCGTGAACAGAAAGTTGTAGGAAGACAAGGGACGCGTAAAACAGTTTATCTTTTCAGAGCCTAAGCTGTTTTGCGCATAAAAACATGCGTCGGTGTGATATTTAGCCGGCCTTTGTGGCCGAGCGGTTCTAGGCGCTCCAGTCCGGAACCGCGCTGCTGCTACGGTCGCAGGTTCGAATCCTGCCTCGGCCATGTATGTATGTGATGTCCTTAGGTTAGTTAGGTTTAAGTACTTCTAAGTTCTACGGGACTGATGACCTCAGATGTCAAGTCCCATAGTGCTCACAGCCATTTTTTGAACTCGATGCAAACAGGTGTGACGTCACACTCCTCGGCAGCAGTTTATTGTTATGAGGTGCTCCACAGTCTTCGTCCTGAAGCCTTTGACACATTTTGCCGTTTATCAGTTCTTACGGAAGTTTGACTGCAGACTAAAACAATGATAAATTCGCGGCATTTTAAATGTACCACGTTTTTCCTACTTTTCTTCCGGATGAAAAAATTCCCGGGTTTCTCGCGGATTTCCCAGTTGTCCCGGATCGCATACACCGTGAAGACGCAATCGATACCTTCACTGCGCGATAGCAATGGTGATCTTTTTGATGACAGCGCCACGAAGGCAGAGTTACCAAACCGTTTTCCGAATTTCTTTCACAGGAGAGGACGAAGTAAACATTCCAGAACTCGAATCGAGAACAACTGCCAATATGAGTAATTCAGAAGCAGAAATTCTTGGTGCAGCAAAACAGCGTAAACCACAAGGAAGGCAAAGCTTGTATACCAAAGATTGTATACCAGTCTGTTACTCTCACAGTATGCTGATACAATAGCTCCACACTTAGCAACCATATACAACCGCTCGCTGGCAGAAAGCTCCGTACCCAGCAGAATGGAAAGTTGCGCAAGTCACACCAATAGCCAAGGAACGGGATAAGAGTAATCCACTGAATAACAGACCCACATCACTAACCTCGGTTTGCAGTAGTGTTTTGGAACACATACTGCACTCGAACACTATGAGTTAAGAGGCCCTCTGCTGTTGGTGGTCTCCGTACACCACTTACGAGACAATCTGAGCAGTGCTCTTAGACAGTGTCTAGCTGGTGCAGCCACTTACCGTCATGCAATGTCATCAGATGACCAAAACGAATTGCAAAATGACTTGGACAAGGTATCAGAATGGTGCAAGGAGTGGTAATTGACTACAAATCATGGAAAGTGTGAAGTCGTCCACATGAGCACGACAAAGAAACCACTAAGACGATAAATCACAAAAATCTGAGGGATATAAATACAGCTAAATACTTAGAGTTTAAGTTGTTTATACCTTAAACTGCAACGATGACATGGATAATGTTGTGCAGATAGCAAGCTAGAGACTACGATTTACTGACAGAAGAAGTAGAGGACGTGACAGGTACACTAAAGAGACACTTGCACGCCCCCTTCTCGAGTACTGCTGCGCAGTGTGGGACCCGCCTCAGACAGGATTCACGGAAGAGATCGAAAAAGTTCAAAGAAAGGCAGGTCGTCTCGTATTACCGCGAAATGGGCGAGACAGCGCTACGGATATGATACAGCAATTAACATGGCAGCCGTCAAAACGAAGCCGTTTCTTGCTACGGCAGGACCTTCCCATGCAATTTCAATCGCCAGCTTTCTCCTCAGAGTACGATAATACTTTTTTGGCGCCCACCAACACAGGTAGAAATGATCTTCATAATGAAACAAGACAAGTCAGAGCTCGCTCGGGGAGATGTAAGTGTTTGTTTCTCCCGCGACTGTTCGAGAGTGGAACGGTAGGGGAGTAGCTTAAAGGTGGTTCGATCAACCCTCCGCCAGGCACCTAAGTGTGAATTGCAGAGTAATCATGTAGATGTAGATCAGGATCTGCACGGCCCCCCTTACACTGGAAATGAGCCACACTCTCAGAAAGAATGTTACCTCCTGCTTGCTGCTACTTCCGTGGCATCGTGCAACACGCCCTTCAGCTGCCACCTTTCTATTTAGGAGCGCGCAGTCTGTTTTCCGACTAATCGTCCAGTCACCTACGTTTATTCTTTACGTTATTCGCAGTCTGCTCCGAAGTATTTAACGGGTTCGTCTGCAGGCATCTCAGCAGAGTTATCGAAATGAAAGATATCGCATCCTCCAGCCACGCCACAGCACCCTCTAATATAACAAATACGAGTCGCAGACCGGGGACTTCGAGTACATCAATTACCACGTTACGTGTTTTACGGCGAAGCCCTCCAACCTTTGGAGTCTTCTGCAAGTAGCGGAAACCGGTAAATACACCTGTTGCACATGAATAATAGTGGTAAACGAAATGAATGGTACTTATTCTCGGCAATTCCTGTAGTTCCCATCGCTAGTGGAACCAACACGACAATATCAGTCAGCTTTTAGAGTAATTTACCCGAGATTTTAGGGGCAGAGCGTGCCAAAGTCAGGTTCCTGATACAGAGAATAATTCTTACCCGATGTCTTACTTACGTTGTGGGAAAGTGTATTTGCTGCTTCTTAAAGGTCACGCATTTTCTTTGGCCTCCAGGATTCTCACCTCTTTTTTGGTTGATTCTTTTACTGGTAATTCAGGGTGTAAAAATATGCTTTTCCCCGGGTGAAAATACACTTTTTCCGTGCTAAGTGACGGTAGGTTTCCAGTAAATTTTCCCTCGGAACTGTAAAACTTATCAATCCTTTGAATGGTTTACGGTTTATACACTGGCGTGGAACTTCCTGGAAAAAATGGAACGGGGAGAGAAGTTTTTGAACGGCCTTTCATTTGCAGCAAGATATAGGCCTACGCTGAAAGTTTCGTATTACGAAACTATAAATTTGAATTGCACCAAACACGGCACCCTAGTTTCCGGAGCTTTGAAATCGAGATTGCGACGTCATGGCACGTGACTTGGCCAGCCGATGACAGCAGACATTCAGAGCATAGGACATGCGCTGTACTAAGCCAATAGCAATCACCTACGTAGCGCGAACACACAAATAGGAAAAGTTAGGGGTTTACATTAAAATATGAAGTGTAGCAACAAGAAAAGCCAAGCTTTCGCATACAATAACGACGTTTATTGCGTGTGTTGTACTTTGAGGTACGTCGCACAAATTTGCCAGTAAATTTAAAATACTGACGTAAATGTCTGGTCTTCAGGGCTCGAAACGAGAGTCGAACGCTGTTTTTTTAAGACATTCATCCCACTTCCTCACACGTAACGTAATTCATCCTGCGTAGAAGCATATTTACTTTGAAAGTAACACTTTTCAAACCACCATTCGCAAAACTATCCCCAGACTGTCACAAATACCTTCGGCTTAGCAGTAGCCAGAGAGCGCCAGAAAACAGGCATTACTGCGCGTGTGCAGCTGCAGTGACGTAAGAAGGCCGCATGTTTGTGTGTATAAAGCACAAAGAGGTGTTACATTACGCCATAAAAGAAACAGGACGTCAGAGGATACTCGGAATGCATCAGATTTTCGTAAACTATACTAACGTGAATACTTCGGTCTGAAGTGCACACTGCCCAGATTCACAGTTAAGTAGGTCCCACCTGACATTAAGCTTTTCGGTGTGGTTTTTGGGACGTAAGTTTTCTTTCAGTAGCAGTACTGTAGCATCTCATGTTTTTTTTTCTCTTCATTATGACATAATGCCATACATGGCAGAACATGAAAACGTGCACTTTACATTCAACGAACAGCTGTGGAATGAAACACTTCGTTTCAAATAAATTGACTTCCTCAGCGAGAATAGTAACGCCAGATTTGTGTAGCAAACTGACAACAATAACTTCATAGTTCTGCAAAGCAATTAATGCTTGACTGCCAAAAACTTTGAAATAAAATCCAGAAAAGTGAAACTAATAATATATTTTTGCCTTCAATAAATATGTTAATGTATTTTAATTCGCTTCATAGCTCCCGGCCACAGAAATACGTTTTGTGTTCATTTGACGTGCGAGCTGTATATGAAGAGGAAGCAGCCAAATCACTGAACGCAAACACGGGTCACGTGGACACTACCCCCCCTCCACCCCTTCGCTGCAACACAGATAACTCTGCGCATGCGCGAATGCGGCAGCCAGGGCACGCGACGCAGCTAACGGCCGGAGCAGTCCGAGCAGCGGGCGAGTCAACTGCGCATGCGCAACAGTCCGCTGGCGACTGCCCAGATGAACCTGACGTAGGCAGCTGTGACGTCACGCTCACAGAAAGGAGTTTATTGTTACAAAGTATCACATCGTCTTCGCCCCAAGGCCTTTGACATATTTTTAGCTGTGTTTTCTTGTTGTAAATGGCGCATTTCTCTGCAACTAAAGATTTATTTTTTTCCCTCCCGTCATGTTTCATTGCTGCAGTGTTATTCTCCAGTAGCGGGATACAATTTGCCAGAGAATCAGTTCCCACCAGCCAAAATTACAAAAAATTATCTGAAAACTAAAACAATGAAAAAATTCACGGGTTCTTCCCAGATTTCCGGTTGTCCTCAGTCGTATACAGTCTGTAATTTTTGAACACCCGTTCTTTGTACAAATATTTACTCGTTACTTTTCTTCCGAACGCTTTTTTACGCGCAAGACCCCCATTTGGTACCAAACCTCCGTACATGTTTCTGAATGTAGCCACGACTCCGATGGAAGCAATAAACACACCGTAACTTCCCACCCGAGACTGCTACACTTAACTATTTCCTGTACGATGTTAGTGAGCCGACGCACCGCAATCCCTCCTGCTTGTTCTTCGTACGTCTCTCGCTGATATGGCCACTTGGGCAGTTCTTGCAGCAGAACGGATAGCTATTTAGATGCAAGCAGGCGATCTGTGTGTCCAATTTGGTGGTGAGAGTAGCTAAACCATTTGAAGTAAATTCCAAGACGCCATCACAGTACATTTATTAAAGAATGCAGTAAAACAGTTAGCATTTAAATAGGTAAAACGGTTCACCACATGAAGTTACAAAAATCGGGACGTGTGTGTGTGTGTGTGTGTGTGTCGCAGGAGTTTAAAGTCTGACATGCGCCGAGATGAAATCTTGTTCAGAGCCCAAAGGCGACATTGCAGTTGTGAAAATAACTTACAGTAAATGGCGAATATATACATACATTATTGAAAACAGGTTCCCCTTTTATGCAGAAAGAGTAATTTCTCTTGTTACGTAAACATGTTTAGGCACCTCTGTGCCATACCCAGTGGACATCTGATTATTGTAAGCTGTAGAAAGTGAACATATTTTATGTTTTAATTGATCTAACAAAGACAGGCCTAAAGAAAGTTTTTTTTTCCTCTTACCGTGATTTTTACATTACGCAGTTTAGCAGGACTATCTGTATGGTGTCCTGCACTGCACACCTCTTGATTATTCAGCGACGTAATTTTGGCGTCAAAACATTTAGCGTATACATGTTATTGCTCAATTTTTTTGCGACATCATTCTTTTTGCGTTCTGAGGGCACTGCACACACAAACACACGTTGTGTTTGCTAAAGCCGTTAGCGTTCAACTCTTCTCGAGAGTATTTGGCGACGAATTTGAATTTTGTTTACACTATCGGTCTCTCTCTCTGTCTCTCTCTGTGTGTGTGGGCCTGTTTCTTTTCTCCCTACTAATTTGTTGGTTTAATTTCTGGATCATATGGGACTTGCCACTATTTTCCTCTGGTATATGTTTTATTGTGTGTAGCTGCTTTGTGTGATGGTGTTTGCTTACGGATGTTCTGTTCAGTCTGTGGAGTCAGAATCTGAAGCTTGTGCAGCACCGGGTGATTCGGCGGTTTGTGAACGGCGATGCTTCGTGGCTGTCGGTTTCCCGAATATTGTGAAGCCATGTGTGGCGTTTCTCTTTCAGACGGCGAGATTCAGAAAATTTAGTGTGTTTTATGTTTCCGTTTGTAGCCTGGTGTGAATGTGTGGGTCTAAGTTGTTTGTCTCGCCGTGTAGCGGTTACACACGAGACCGCCTGCTGCGCCACAGGTGGGCCCTGGCGGCCGATGCTGAGTGAGGGGAAGTTGCAGGTCCGTCTCGCAGCCGAGTACTGGAGGCTGGCGGGCGCGAGTCTCTGTCGCGGCCCCACGGCTGGCTCGCGAGCCCTCACCCCAGCCACTCACCGTCACGCCGCGCGGCGAATCCGCTGCCGGCGCATGCGCGGGGAACGCCTTCCCGCTCGCCGCCGCCACTGCTGCTGTATTCTGCACTGTTCCCTTAGCTGCAGCGTCACACTGAAACCTGAAATCTGGAAAAATAAGTTGCTGTCGATAGGGAAAGCAACCTCACACGCTCAATCCGGCCAGTTCCCTTTCGACGTCAACATTTTATGAGTCTTTCACATCGCTTGACACTTTATAAGAACCCCCTCTGTGCACACTGGACATGTATCTCTTCCATCTCTGTAACCACCAGGTATTCGCTCCAGTGCAGCACTGCTGTCAGAGGAACCGTGTTTTAAAAGTTAGTTGTCGTAGTGCGTTTCGTTTTTGACATCCCCGCTGCTCGTTCCGTCATTTTTATTAAACGTCGTAGACTCAGGTGACGAAAGTTAGGAAATAACGACACGCTCATGTACAGATGGCGACAGTATGGGAAAGTGTGTAATTTACATCGAGAGTCAGATCTACATTTGAATTAACGTAACAACAAGTCGCTCATTAGAATCTCACCAACAGTTGGAAGCACTTGCTCGATTAGTGGGCCAAAGTAGAGAATTTTATTTATTTTAGTTTTCGTCATAGTGTCACCTCTACGAATCTGCCTGATGTGTGACTCGTTCCGTGTGCAGTGTTGCCTGGTATGTGGTGTAACTCTTGCTACCAATGTGAGGCTGCAATTAAAGACGGCAAGTATTTGCGTACTGCAGATACATAAGTGAACTCGGCGTGAGATCGCAACTGAAGACACATTCTGACTGAACGACTTGTGTGCCAGTAATCCGAGTATGGTGCGGTTTATGCTGGTGTAACATAGCACCACGCACGCTAGCAGCATATAGTTTCCAGTAATGGGGTAATGCAGTGGTCTGGTCCGAACAACGAACGTTAGTGCAGCTGCGTGATGTGGTAGGCAACCAACAATATTGCGCCATTCGTGTCTTGAAAGAGATTGAGTGCTGACATTATCTTGAGAGAGACAGGTGGTGCTTAGTAATAGTGCAGTGTTTATCAGTTGTTACTCAGCTTTTGCAAAAACTGATCGTGAAGTATTTTACAGACTGACGGGCTCCTCACGTTAGTTTACAGGTATCTCTCGTCGTTGTCCCGGTGTTACCGGAGTTGTCATACGCAGCACAAAATGGTATGTACAAATAAATGAACAAAGGATTGATTTTTGTATACTTTATTTGAAAGACCAACGCATATGGTGTAACTGCTTGTGCTTCCTGAATGCCGTATGTCAGCGTTGTGTCAGCATATCCACCAGCTCCTGCTTTCCCCTCTGCCTGGCGAGGTCCAGGGGGGTCCTGCCACCCCCATCCCGGGCCCCCCTGTCCGCCCCCGCCAGCAGGAGCTCAGCCGCCGCCTCTGCGTGGCCCGTCTCTGCCGCCCAGTGCAGCGGCGTCCGCCCCCGCCAATCCCTGGCGTTGGGGTCAGCAGAGGCGCCGGCCAGCAGCCGCACCACACCAGCGTGGCCGTTCTCTGCAGCCCAGTGCAGGGCGGTCCAGCTGGTCCCCAACGCCTCCCCCCTCGCCGCCACGTCCGCCCCCGCCGCCAGTAACTCGCGCGGCTGCTCCGCCGCGCCCTGCTCGGCCGCCTGTATCAGCCTCCTCCCTCTCTCCTGTTGAGAGAGGCTCCTGCACAAAACATCGACACACTCTCACTCTACTACACACACACAAACACACACACACACACACACACACACACACACACACACACACACACCGAATGAAAGAAGCCGTCACAGACGCGAAACTTCCAGCAGTCCTCAATACACTTCTGCCTAGCCATGAGTTACAAATGTAGAAATCTTCCCTCTACGATACAGATCAACCAGCGTATGACAGACACATACCAGTATCCCACTATAGAAATCTGCAGCCGCTTCCCGTTAAAAATTGGTGCACTGCATCTCATTACCAGCTGTTTTAACTTTTTCTCCTAATTCACTCTGAGGAGTCACCTCCTGTGACCTCAGCATCCTGCTGGTAACCGATGTTTGAGCTTCACACCTCTAACGGTTACTTGTGTGTGGAGCAATCCCTTCCGACACTCGGGAAGAAAACATAGGTAACTAATCAGATATCTAAGTACAGAAATACAACTTCCTCGTCTGTTAACAAAACATAGGTCGCAACACAGGCCAGACCACATCGAAGGAAAGGCTTAAATTGTCCAGTACAGCTGCAGTATGTGTTGCTTAAAAACCGTATCGGACGGAATGTATGCGCCAATTGTGGATGAAGTTGTAGACGAACACGCATTCAGACCGACAGGCATCCGCTTTTATACTTCTAAGAGATACGGGAACGCCGACATTTGACTCCTGTTCCCGTGTTAGTGCAATTTACTCCGTAATGTGGTGTTTTTCTGGACAGGGCAGTCGCTGAGGTGGGAGTGAGCGGCGCCAGGCTGTGTGGCCAGACTGGGTCGCCGGGACAGCACTGTGGAGCGGAGAGGGCGCACGACTTGACGGACACACTGTACCGCGTCCAGGGCAGAGGGCGGCCAGGGCAGGCGACCCTCACAAGCGACGCCCCCTACCGCCTGTCAGCGACTGTCCAACACACTTCAGTATGTGCTCAAAGTATTTAAATAAAGTGTATTCCGTCTACGTACAATTGCGAGTAGTTTGTAATTTCGACCTGAGACCAGGTGTTTCACCGTCAGGAAGCAACCGCGTGCCTTCGAGCAGAGACCAGGTCGAATGTTAGGCTGAGCCGTGCGACAGCCGTGTCTGCAGACGCAGGCGGCTGCGGCGTGGCGCACGCGAGCTGCAGGGAGGGCCGAGCGTCGGCCGGGCTGCCCCCTGTACTCGGCTGACTCGCCTGCAAGGCCTGCCGCCGTCTTCTCTGATGGCCGCACGGCCGCAATTGACACACTTCGGCTGCGGAACGGCAGTCGGCGCTACACCAGGATTGTCGATATTTTTAAAAATATGGAGTGTCCAATACATCGATACTAATTAAAATGTCAATATCGACACTCGATTTCTTGAAAAAAGTGTGTATCGGCGGGCAAAATATCGGGACACTACTGCCTATAAAAATATCGGCTGCACATTGTAAATATACTGCTGGTTCTAGAGTTGTGGAACTATCGACTTATTATTACATGTTCTGTACATCAACAAGCTATACAGCGTGTATACGTGCACAAGGGGAAAAAAGTTCACGCATTTTTCCTCGGCTTCTCGGTTAAAAATAGACTTTCTCCCGGGTCAAAATACACTTTTTCCGTGTTAAGCGACACTATACTCTTCCTCCCCACTGTAAAACTCATCACTTCTTTGATTGTTGTACCGACGTAGAATTCCCGGCACTTTAGGAAACTAAATTCAGCGGAAAAAAAAAACGTTTTGCAAGACCTTTGATGTCGTGCATATGTTCCTATTATGGGGGTATAAATTCGGATTCCACCAAACACCGCACGTTACTTTCCGATGCATTGAAATCGAGATTGCGGTGAGCTTTTGTAAGCCAGCCATAGCTCATGTCACGTGATCTCGGCAGGTGATGACAGCACACGACACGCGATGTAGTCAGCCAATAGCAACATCACTCTTAAGTAGCGCCAAGACACAAATAATAAAAGCTCATGGTTTCAATTAATATACACAGCGTTCACATACAATATTGGTCTCAAAGATTAATAAGCTGCAAGAGAAGCTAAGGCTGCACATACAATATTGATGATCTGTGCGCGTTTTACACTTTAATACACGTCACACTAACGTGATTGTAAAACTTTTAGTAACGACCCAAATGTCTCATCTTCTGGACTCTAAATTCCTCTAAATAGCTCGTCACCGAAGAGTTGATTTTTAAATGAGAGTCAAACGCTCTTTGATTCAATAAATTCATCGTACATTCTCGCACATAGTTCATCTTGCGTAAAAGGAAATTTACGCTGTACGTTTTTGAAACCACCATTCTCAGTATTTTCCCGCGACCTGCTAGAAATATGAGGTTCGTTTGAGCAGCTGACAGAGAGCGCCAGGTGGAAGGAGCCACCGCGCTTGCGCAGCTACGATGACGCAGGAGGCCCTCATGTTCCTACGTGTAAAAAACTCTGAAAGATCTTACATTATGTCACGAAAGGAACAAGAGCATCGGGATTTCGTGCACCACACTCAAATGCACAATTCGCCTTAAAGTGCACATTCCCAAGTCGAGATTCCGATGTAAATTTCCTTGCAGCACCAGTACTGCATTACATCATGTTTGGTTCTTTATTATGCCATAATGCCATAACTGCACTTGATGCGCAGCGAACAGTTGAAACTAGGCAATAGTGTGAAATTAAACACTTTGTTTCAAATAAATTGACTGCCTGAGCGGAAAAGATTATTAAAAGCTTAATCTCTTTAGCGAACCTTGAAAAATAACTTGACTCTTCTGCAAAGCGATTACTTCTTGCCTGTCAGAAAGGTGGAAATAGAATCTGAAACTAGTAACATACTTTAGCGAACGTATTTTAATTCATCTGACAGTTCCTGGTCACAAAAATCCGTTTTGTTTTAATTTAACGTGAGAGCAATAAACGAGGAGGAGACAGTAAAACCGCTGAAGGTATACACAGGCCACGTGGAGGCGACCCACCCGCCCACCACAGCTCGGGCTGCTCTCTGCACCAGCCCCGGATCCACCGCATTTCCCAAGGGCGGCGACGTCAGACGGCGGCTCCCAGCCACACTTCTGTAACCACAACAGGGAGCTGGGACGGCTCACACGCCACGGCACTCAACTGCGCATGCGCGAGAGGCAGCCCGCAACTGCTCACACGAATCCAATTCAAACAGTCGTCACGTCACGCCCATCGGAAGCAATTTGTTGTTATCGAGCACTGCACAGTCTTCCTAAAGCCTTCGACATACTTTGCTGATGGCAGACGCTTGTATGAGCACTGTGTTTTGTTGTTGAATGTGGCGCATTTCCTTCGCAACTAAAGTTTTATTTACGTTTCTTTTCTGTCGTTCATGTTTTTTTGCTGCAGTATTATTCTGCAGTGGCAGGGTACAGTAGTATCCTTTGTTATAGTATTGGTTCTCACCAATCAAAACCACAAAAATTTAACTGAAAACTGAAACAGAAAAAGGCATGTGATGGGTCCATCGTGGTGTTTCGTCACCACAGCGGGTTTGTCCGGAACACTTCATGCCCGCTTCCCTGCTTTTCCATTTCTGCAAAGGCCAGGCACCTACCAGCTGCAGCGTCGAAATTCTGCGGCCAAGTTAAAGCGTGCTTTTTCCGTTGGCAGCGCTGCCCGCCGATTACGTCAGCATTTCCCCTCACATGTCTGCGCCCACGGCTTGTCATTTACATTTTTGTTCTTCATTTTCAGCAACTGTTTTTCAAGAATTTCGATGTGCAGAAATAGCACACTAGTTCCGTTGAAAATTATTTTTTTAGGAAATTGGTGTTTTGTTTGTTGACGTCGTAAATCTTGTCACTCCATTCAATCCCCCCCCCCTACCTCCCACGCCGTGGTGCAATCGGTGTTTTTGTTCTCTGCCACAAATACTTGATTCACACACTCAAAGGGCAAGATTGGACGTGATGAAAACTCAGAAAGTAGTAAGATTATTAAACACTTGAAGGTAAGAATCATGTCCCACTACAATTTGAAAATAAGACAGCTTCAAATATTTATCGAAAATATAATATAAAATAAAAATATCACAGTCGATATTGCCGTTTTGATATCGACATATTGATATACCGACAGAAAATGATGTCCGATATACATCAATATTTTTTGGAGAAGATATTGATGTAACTACATTTCATCAACATCCTTAAGCTGAAGGCATGGGACATTCCATTTTGCAAATTTTTACGGATTCGAAAATTACGACATCCACAGTGATGTGAGTACGACAACAATACCAAATTTCAGGTATTGTCTGTCAGCACAGAGAACACAGCGGCCGACTGCCTTCACTTTACGACCGAGTGCAGCGGCGTTATCACAGTCGATTATTAGGCGCAGACTGAAGCTTGAGTAGAGACTGATGCAGACTAATACAGACTGACTAATCGGAGGTTATAATACCTCGCGCGTTCAGGTATCACTGCGCGAGTGTGATCCGCGAGGAGAAGAGGTTCTACGTTAGCAGCAATCTCATTGGCTGCGTTACACATTAACACGCGGATCGGCAGAAACAGAATTTGGTCCGTCTCTATGGCAGTGCCATCTCGTAGTGCGGAGAGGGACGAGCGCTGCGCCTGCGCTGTTGTGCTTAGCGGGGCGCGCTCTAGTGGGAAAGTTGCGTACGCGCTGACTACGCGGAACTATGTACACAACAACACGTCAATCACCGTGCAGGGGAGGATACTGTGATTGAAAGTCATTGTCAGCTGCTGGAGGATGAAGACGATGATTCCTTGCCTGTGTTGTTGATTGTATCTTTTTAACAGCTGTTGTTGTCACTGTGCCTCTTGCTTCGGACATGCGTTCGTGTGCAAAGGACCTGTACATCATTATTCTTAAGAGGTAGGGATACTGCAGCCACAAGAACGACAGAAATCGGCTCTCGGCATATATGCTGTCCAGCGAGCAGTCCGATCCGTGAAGGTGTCAGGGCTTGGTTGCACCATCACTTTCTCCCAGTGGGGCAGCGAGCCAACTCCAGAGACTTACTGGAACGTCAAACAACAGCGGCCAGCAGCAGTGTACCACATTGGCTCAGAACTGTGGTGTCGGTTAATGGGGAATACAGTGTTTGCAGTTGCTCACTGGATTTGCTGCCTTGTTTCACTGATGCACCAAATATTCTCAACTCCAAACCTGAACACTTTGTCATTGAAACTTGGATGCAGCACCAGTGAGGGGCAGGCAGGGCACGGCCTGACGTCGCTGCGCCCACCAGCCTACAAAATGCAAGTGGCCGCTCACGCCGCGTTAAACCCTGGCCACGCCCTGCCACTGCGACGACACAGTTTGCGGTGGAGCCCCTAATTACTCTCATTAGTTTTACCCTCGACAGTAATAGTAGTGTAAAGTCCAGCAGTAGCTGTGGGTAGCTTTCACTATTGGTGTGTAAGCTGAATTTCACTCCTCTGCAGTCAGTATTGTTATTCCGTGGTGCTGTTTTGCCAGTTGCCCACAGTGATACTGTACAGAGCGTGAAGAGGCTGTTTCCCGTGTAAGAAGTTAATGTACCTGAAGTTCGCACATTTATGGAGCTATGCAGGTGCGAGTGGCACACAGTCAGGCTGTTTTTCCATGAAAGGCAGCTGACAATCGCTATATATCCGAGAAACGTGTCAATGCACGAAAATAAACCGTCGTTATAATCTAGTGAACTAGGGGGGAAAAAAACCAAATCATTAAGGCAGCCTGGTAGGGTTCTGGGCGGTGCAACACCGAGACGTTATCACAGACGGTTCTGGTGGACAGAACGATGCAACCCTCGCTTCACTAATAGAATAACGAAACTGGATTGTAACAGTAGGAGGCCGGTGGTTCGATCACAAGTAGATCCACACGCTGTACGTGTCTACAGCTCAGCACGATATGTAACCGAGCCACGAAATCCGTGAGTCTCCGTATAGGGGGAGCAATGTGTTTTCTAAAGTCAGTGCATATATTTAAGTTACAGCATTTATTTTGCACCTACTTTCCCACTTGAAACTTAGGACACTCCTCTATTCTATTGCGTCTTGCTGCATTCTGCTCTGATCAGTTTCAAATGGCGTGCTGAACAGTCGCATTGTTGCTAGTCCTAGTCCTGTGGAGGTACTATTCTGGTACATCGAGCACCTTCTTCAAGTTCAAAAACAGCTATGTCAATGGAGTCTCAATGAAGCCATCTTGTAAAACCTTTCAGCTGGCTGTAGGGCATATTTTTTCAGAAAGCCGACTAGTTATGCCCACTAACATCGGTCGCTGATTTCGAACAAGCGAGATGAATATTAGGAAGTTGCTAAGGAAAAAACAGCTCTGCGCTGACTGGAGATGCTGTGCTCGGGACGCCCGGCAGATGCCACCAGCTGCAGGGCGTGGTTTAAGACGGGCGGGGTGTGCAGTGCTGCACACGCCTCCACCCTGCCACGCCCACAGCACAGCTGACCTCGTCTGCCGCCTATCGTCGACGGGCACCGCTACCGTCACCCCACCTGAGCGTGCCTTCACCCCTGACTCCAACTTTCATTGTGGCTGATGTTTTCTGAATTTCTTCATTTCTAAACGCTACTACCAGAGCTTTAATTTGCATTAAGATCATCAGTGGCTGCTACGTACGAAAGTTGTGTTGTTGTGGTCTTCAGTCCAGAGACTGGTTTGATGCAGCTCTCCATGCTACTCTATCCCAGTCCCTACTGCAACCTACATCCTCCTCAATCTGCTTAGTGTTCTCATCTCTTGGTCTCCCTCTTCGATATTTACCCTCCGCAGTGCCCTCCAGTACTGAACTGGTGATCACTTGAGGCCTCAGAATATGCCCTACAATACGAAAGTATCCATCCACGAAAGTCATCTCAAGCAAATTCGAATAATATTTGAGGACACGCACGAAACAAGCCACATCAACACCCTCTGCTGTTAACAGCCGGTTTTGAGCCCACTTACTTCTAATTCTGCTTACTCTTACTTTATCACTGTTTTTATGTTTTCTTTTGGGACTCTGCATACACCTGTATACGCAACGATTCATTAATGCATCCTCTGGGTTACGTGAATGCCGATGCACTGAAACCCTGGCTTCACACCCATTTCCTTCACCAGTAATTTGTAACACGCATAAAGACCATCGAAAGTTGCAATTACACTAAACACACCGTTAAGCAAGGAAATAATTTTTCCTAATAACTGTAACCTGGGTGCCATCTAAAATTTTAAAAACTTTGAAATTCGATTTCTTCGTTAGTATAACGTTTGGTTGACACGGCAGTGAGTGTTGGCGTGAGGGTACAAGTCGCGGACTTGCAGCGGCCACTCACCGCAGGCGGGAGACGGCGGAGCTGTCCGGCGGCGGTGGAGATCGGGGGGCGGCGGGGGCGGCGGCGGGGGTCCGGCTGCTGTCGCTGGGCGGCCGGGCGGCGGGGGCGGCCGGCGCGCTGGAAAACAAGAGGCGCGGCTGGAGGCGGCGGACACCGAACTGGACACGAGAGCCCGGCCGCAGGGGCCAGCACCTCTGCCTCAGTCACACAACACCTGCCGGGCACAACCTGGCGAGCAGTTCAAGTCGGCTGGCTTGTGAGGTTGGTTGAAACCCAATGTATGGAGGCTCAGTGATGTCACTGAAGACAGAGAGAGAGCGAGAGAGAGAGAAAGGGGGGGGGGGGGGAGGAGATGGAGAAGATATAATCTGGTAACTCGGGGTACCAACTTACATACAGGAGTTGTTTGATAGGCTGATATTTTGATGAACAGTGGATAACTACCATGCAATACGTTTGACGCCTGAAGGAATGAAGAAGGTGATGGCCAGGAACTACAACAGCTATACTGCAAACGTTACAATGAGTAGTTTCAAAATTTGCTTTTCAGTAAAGCAGACAAAATCATACAGGCATGTAATGTCTCTATAATTCGATTTCTTGAAAAGACAGCAAGGGTTATGTGTTTCTGACTTAAACATTATCTTCCGTTTTAAGCTGGACAAGAGACTGAGATTGAGAAGATTACACTACAGGCTGCTGTTACAAGAAAAAGTGGGTCAGGCGGTACAATCAACATTGCCTCACAGGCAATGTTTACAACTTGTCAAGTAATCTGTAGAGTATTGCATACACATTCCAAAAGATTTGAAAAATAAAGGAGACAGCCTTGTATGAAGCATACGTGAGAGACAGAGAGTAACAAATAGGAGTGGGACCTAAGCGTCACATCAGTACTGACATTGTACAAGATGCTTCAGACTCAAACAGATCCATAGGCAACGTAATCTGGCGTATCCCAGTAGGAGCAAACTGGTGCATTCCACTGGACGGCCTCCGACGGCGCCAGAGACGATTACAGACGTGACTGGAGGGCAGAGATTTGCCGCCTGCTCCTCCAGCATCCAGTACAGTGAGGTAACCAGTACCTGTGTGTTTCCTAGGAGGAGAGGCATGGCACATATTGCGGGTGATGGCTGAACAGAGACGAGAAGACAATGTGACTGTAAGGCCCACCACTGTGTGTGACCATGCTGTCGTGCTGACTGGATTGTTCTCTTGTCGTTCACTCACAATGTGCATCAGGAGCCCCTGTGCTCACAGCACCTTCTGTACTGGACGGCTGTAAAAAAATTTGTAAATTTTAGGAAACATGTTATGGGACCCAACTGCTGAGGCCATCCGTCCCTACGCTTACGCACTACTTTAACTTAAACTGACTTACGCTAAGGACAACACACACACACCTATGCCCAAGGGAGGACTCGAACCTCCAACAGGAGGGGGGGTGAGGGGGGAGCCCCGCAGACCGTGACGAGGTGCCTCAGACCGCACTGCTACCCCGCGTGGCGCCTGGACGTCTGACTGGGAATCATTACCCTGCTGTTTGGAGCCCGTCATCTAGAGGTATCGTCGTCCTCGATCCTGGGCTCGAACCCCGCCATCCACATTGTGAATAAAAATCATCAGCATTGGCAGCCGAAGGCTCCTGGCATAAAAGGTCACCCTCATTCAGCCAACAGCCTTGCCAGAGTGGGCGGAGGGGATCACGGAGGCTCAGGGCCCTGCTTTGCCGTTTAGGTTAGTGGAAGATTCAGCAATCATGAGTGGCATGAGAAGGAAATGGAAACCACTTCATTAAAGGTACGCGAAGAGTATCAACACGACATGTGGCCTGTAACTGAACACACATCATGACGATCCTGCCAAGAGCTTCCAGACTACTGGCGATTCAGATACCTGGGAAGAGACTGCCAAGACTGACATGACCTGACAAAAAGATTGAATAACCAACCAAGGGATGACATTATACGAGTCCAGACGTGGAATGTGAGGAGTTAGAATGTGGTAGGAAAGCTGGAAAATAATACACTACTCCGCATTGAAATTGCTACACCAAGAAGAAATGCATATGATAAACGGGTATTCATTGGACAAATATATTATACTAGAACTGACGTGATTACCTTTTCACGCAATTTGGCTGCATAGATCCTGAGAAATCAGTACCCAGAACCACCACCACTGGCCGCAGTGATGGCCTTGATACGCCTGGGCATTGAGTCAAACAGAGCTTGGATGGCGTGTACAGGTACAGCTGCCCATGCAGCTTCTACACGATGCCACAGTTCATCAAGAGTAGTGACTGGTGCATTGTGACGAGCCAATTAGAGATCTGGAGAATGTGCTGGCCAGGGCAGCAGTCGAACATTTTCTGTATCCAGGACCTGCAACATGCGGTTGTTCATTATCCTGCTGAGATATAGGATTTCACAGGGATCGAATGAAGGGTAGAGCCACGGGTCGTAAAACATCTGAAACGTAACGTCCACTGTTCAAACTGCCGTCATTGCGAACAACAGGTGACAGAGGCGTGTAACCAATGGCACCCCATACCATCACGCCAGGTGATGGGAATGAGAAATACATGCTTCCAATGTGTGTTCACCGCGATGTCGCCAAACACGGATGCGACCATCACGATGCTGTAAACAAAACCTGGATTCATCCGAAAAAATGTCGTTTTGACATTCGTGTACCCAGGTTCGTTGTCGCGTACACCATTGCATGCGCTCCTGTCTATGATGCAGTGTCAAGGGTAACCGCAGCCATGATCTCCGAGCTGATAGTCCATGCTGCTGCTAATGTCGTCGAACTGTTCGTGCAGATGGTTGTTGTCTTGCAAACTTCCCCATCTGTTGACTCAGGGATCGAGACGTGGCTGCACGATCCGTTACAGCCATGCGGATAAGATCCCTGTCATCTCGACTGCTAGTGATATGAGGCCGTTGGGATCCAGCACGGCGTTCCGTATTACCCTCCTGAACCCATCGATTTCATATTCTGCTAACAGTCAGCGGATCTCGACCAACGCGAGCAGCAATATCACGATACGATAAACCGCTTTCGCGATAGGCTACAATCCGACCTTTATCAAAGTCGGAAACGTGATGGTACGCATTTCTCTTCCTTACAGGAGGCATCACAACAACATTTCATTAGGCAATGCCAGTCAACTGGTGTTTGTGTATGAGAAATCGGTTGGAAACTTTCCTCATTATCAGCACGTTGTAGGTGTCGCCACAGGCGCAAACCTTGTGTAAATGCTCTGAAAAGCTAATCATTTGCATATCATTGTATCTACTTCGTGTCGGTTATATTTCGCATCTGTAGCACGTCATCTTCGTGGTGTAGCAATTTTAATGGCCAGTAGTGTAAAAGGAAAATGCTAATGCTCAGTCTCCAAATGGTTGTGGTGATTGAAGTGAAATGGAAAGAAGGCAAGGACTTCTGGCCACGTGAGAATAGGGTAATATCCACAGCAGCAGAAAATGGCGGAGCAGGAGTAGGATTCAATATGAGAAGGAGGTTAGGGCAGACAGTGAGCTACTGTGAACATTTCAGTGATAGGGTTCTTCCCAACAGAATCAACAGCGAACTAACACCAGTGCCGACAACGATAGTTCAGGTATACGTGCAGACATCGCAAGTTGATGAAGATATAGAAAAACTATGTGAGGATACTAAACAGGTAATTCAGTATTTAAAGGAAGATGAAAATCTAATAGTCCGCAAAGGAAACTGTAGAAGAAAGGATTACAGGAGAATGTAGACTTGGTATCAGGAAAGAGAGAGGAGAAACACTAGTTGAGTTGTACAATAATTTCAGCTAGCAATAGCGAATACTTTGTTTAGGAATCACAAGGAGAGGAGGTACATTTGGGAAAGGAAGTCAGATATGGGGAGATTTCAGTTACATAGCATCATCGTCACGTAGAGACACTGGAATTAGATACTGAACTGTAAGGCATACCCAGAAGCAGATACAGATTCAGATCACAATTTAGTAGTGGTGAAGAGTAGCCTGAAGTTTAGGAGACTAGCAAGGAAGAATCAGTGTGCAAAGAAGTGGGATGTAGTAGTACTAAGGAATGAAGAGTTCTTTCAGTTCTCTGAGGCTATAGATACTGTGATAAGGAACAGATCAGTAGGTACGTGGTTGAAGAGGAGTTTATATCTCTAAAAACAATCACAGAAGCTGGAAAGAAAAACATAGGTACAAAGAAGCTAACTGTAAAGAAACCATGAGTAACCGAAGAAATGCTTCAGTTGATGAAAGTAGGAAGTACATAAATGTTCAGGGAAATTCAGGAATAGAGATGTACTACTCACTTCAGAATGAAATAAATAGGAAGTGTGTAGAAGCTAAGGCCATATAGCCACAGAAAAAGATGAAGAAATCGGAAAAGAAATGATTGTTGGAAGTATTGGCTCAGCATAACAGGAAAGTCAGAACAAACTTTGGTGAAATTAAAAGCAAAGGGGGTAACATTAAGAGTGGAACCGGAATTCCACTGTTAAATGCAGACGAGATAGCAGACAGATGGAAAAAATACACTGAATGCTTGTATGACGTGAAAGACTTGGCTGATGGTGTAATAGAAGAAGAAACATTAGTCGACATGGAAGAGATAGGTGATCCAGTACTAGAGTGAGAATTTAAAAGAACTATGGAAAATTCAATATCAAATAAGGCAGAAGGGATAAATAACATTCCATCAGAATTCCTAATATCATTGGAGAAGTAGTAACAAAATAACTATACACGTTCGAATGTGGAATGTACGAGTCTGGTGATATACCATATGACTTTCAGAAAAAGACCAAGACAAGTATGAGAATTATCGCACCATCAGCTTAACAGCACATGCATCCAAGTTACTGACAAGAGTAATATACCAGGTGATCAAAAAGTCAATATAAATTTAAAAACTGAATAAATCACGGAATAATGAAGATAGAGAGGTACAAATTGACACACATGCTTGGAATGACATGGGGTTTTTTTAGGACCAAAAAGATACAAAAGTTCAAAAAATGTCCAACAGATGGCGCTTCACCTGATCAGAATAGCAATAATTAGCATAACAAAGTAAGACAAAGCAAAGATGATGTTCTTTACAGGAAATGCCCAATATGTCCACCATCATTCCTCAGCAATAGCTGTAGGCGAGGAATAATGTTGTGAACAGCATTGTAAAGCATGTCCGGAGTTATGGTGAGGCATTGTCGTCGGGTGTTGTCTTTCAGCATCCCTAGAGATGTCGGTCGATCACGATACACTTATGACTTCAGGAAACCCCAAAGCCAATAATCGCACGGTCTGAGGTCTGGGGACCTGGGAGGCCAAGCAGGACGAAAGTGGCGGCTGAGCACACGATGATCACCAAACGACATGCGCAAGTGATCTTTGAAGCGTCTTTTTTTTTGTTCTAATAAAACCCCATGTCATTCCAAGCATGGGTATAAATTTTTGCCTCCCTATCTACATTATTCCGTGGTTTATTAAGTTTTCAAATTTATACTGACTTTTTGACCAACCGATATATAAGACTGGAACACGATATTGAAGTTCTGTTAGATGTCGGTTCAGGAAAGTTAAAGGCATCAGAGGGACAATTTTGATATGCTGTTGATAATGGAAGCACGACTGAAGAAAAATCAAGCCACGTTCATAGGATTTGCCGACCTGGAAAAAGCATTCGACAGTGTGAAATTGAGCAAGATGTACGAAACTATGAGAAAATTAGGGCTAAGCTTTGGGAAAGACAGGAGAGATGCAATATTTACAACAAGGAAGAGGGAACAATAAGACTGGGAAACGAATAACGAAGTGCTTGGATTAAAATGTGTGTAAAAGAGGGATGTAGTGTTTCTCTCGTACTGTTTAGTCTACACATCGAAGAAGCAATCAGGATGAAACGACATTAATGATAAGAACTGCTGATGAGATTGCTTTCCTCAATGAGATTGGGGAAGAATTACAGGGAATGGAATGAAGAAGCTAATGAATGCGGAATATGGTTTGAGATGAAATTGAATAAAAACGAAAGTAATGGGAAGTAGCAGAAATGAGAACAGCGAGAAACTTATCATCAGGGTTGATGGTCAGAAAGTAATTGAAGTTAACGAGTTCTGCTTACTAGGCAGCAAAATAACAGATGGAGGAAGGACAACATCAAAAGCAGAGTTGCACAGGTAAAAATGGCATTTCTGGCCGAGAGAAGTCTACTAGTATCAAACACGGGCGTTAATGTGAGGAAGAAATTTGCGAGAATGTACGTTTGAGCACAGCACTGTATGGTAGTGAACATGGGACTGTGGGGAAACTGGAGCAGGAGAGAATGGAAGTATCTGAGATGTTACACTGGGCGTCTCTGATTTCTTTACTTGACGTAACTGCTGACAAAAAGAGTTCAACGTGGAGCTTTAATAAACCAGTCGTGACAAGACAATTACGCCATCGTGAGCTGTCAGCGAATGGCATTCCGTGCACGGGTACTGTACAGCACTGGTACATCAGATGTGAGATGCTGACAAATATTTTAGTATCAGAAATACTCACACACACGCACACACACACGTATGTTACTGGTAGACACAGAACAACATCCTGCCCCGTGCTCACCTGGGTTCTGCTGGTGGCTCACCGAGCAGCTGACAAATATTTTAGTCTCAGAAATACTCACACACACGCACACACACGTATGTTACTGGTAGACACAGAACAACATTCTGCCCCGTGCTCACCTGGGTTCTGCTGGTGGCTCACCGAGCAGCTGACAAATATTTTAGTCTCAGAAATACTCACACACACGCACACACACACGTATGTTACTGGTAGACACAGAACAACATCCTGCCCCGTGCTCACCTGGGTTCTGCTGGTGGCTCACCGAGCAGCTGACAAATATTTTAGTCTCAGAAATACTCACACACACGCACACACACACGTATGTTACTGGTAGACACAGAACAACATCCTGCCCCGTGCTCACCTGGGTTCTGCTGGTGGCTCACCGAGCAGCTGACAAATATTTTAGTCTCAGAAATACTCACACACACGCACACACACACGTATGTTACTGGTAGACACAGAACAACATCCTGCCCCGTGCTCACCTGGGTTCTGCTGGTGGCTCACCGAGCAGCTGACAAATATTTTAGTCTCAGAAATACTCACACACACGCACACACACACGTATGTTACTGGTAGACACAGAACAACATCCTGCCCCGTGCTCACCTGGGTTCTGCTGGTGGCTCACCGAGCAGCTGACAAATATTTTAGTCTCAGAAATACTCACACACACGCACACACACACGTATGTTACTGGTAGACACAGAACAACATCCTGCCCCGTGCTCACCTGGGTTCTGCTGGTGGCTCACCGAGCAGCTGACAAATATTTTAGTCTCAGAAATACTCACACACACGCACACACACACGTATGTTACTGGTAGACACAGAACAACATCCTGCCCCGTGCTCACCTGGGTTCTGCTGGTGGCTCACCGAGCAGCTGACAAATATTTTAGTCTCAGAAATACTCACACACACGCACACACACACGTATGTTACTGGTAGACACAGAACAACATCCTGCCCCGTGCTCACCTGGGTTCTGCTGGTGGCTCACCGAGCAGCTGACAAATATTTTAGTCTCAGAAATACTCACACACACGCACACACACACGTATGTTACTGGTAGACACAGAACAACATCCTGCCCCGTGCTCACCTGGGTTCTGCTGGTGGCTCACCGAGCAGCTGACAAATATTTTAGTCTCAGAAATACTCACACACACGCACACACACACGTATGTTACTGGTAGACACAGAACAACATCCTGCCCCGTGCTCACCTGGGTTCTGCTGGTGGCTCACCGAGCAGCTGACAAATATTTTAGTCTCAGAAATACTCACACACACGCACACACACGTATGTTACTGGTAGACACAGAACAACATCCTGCCCCGTGCTCACCTGGGTTCTGCTGGTGGCTCACCGAGCAGCTGACAAATATTTTAGTCTCAGAAATACTCACACACACGCACACACACACGTATGTTACTGGTAGACACAGAACAACATCCTGCCCCGTGCTCACCTGGGTTCTGCTGGTGGCTCACCGAGCAGCTGACAAATATTTTAGTCTCAGAAATACTCACACACACGCACACACACGTATGTTACTGGTAGACACAGAACAACATCCTGCCCCGTGCTCACCTGGGTTCTGCTGGTGGCTCACCGAGCAGCTGACAAATATTTTAGTCTCAGAAATACTCACACACACGCACACACACGTATGTTACTGGTAGACACAGAACAACATCCTGCCCCGTGCTCACCTGGGTTCTGCTGGTGGCTCACCGAGCAGCTGACAAATATTTTAGTCTCAGAAATACTCACACACACGCACACACACGTATGTTACTGGTAGACACAGAACAACATCCTGCCCCGTGCTCACCTGGGTTCTGCTGGTGGCTCACCGAGCAGCTGACAAATATTTTAGTCTCAGAAATACTCACACACACGCACACACACACGTATGTTACTGGTAGACACAGAACAACATCCTGCCCCGTGCTCACCTGGGTTCTGCTGGTGGCTCACCGAGCAGCTGACAAATATTTTAGTCTCAGAAATACTCACACACACGCACACACACACGTATGTTACTGGTAGACACAGAACAACATCCTGCCCCGTGCTCACCTGGGTTCTGCTGGTGGCTCACCGAGCAGCTGACAAATATTTTAGTCTCAGAAATACTCACACACACGCACACACACACGTATGTTACTGGTAGACACAGAACAACATCCTGCCCCGTGCTCACCTGGGTTCTGCTGGTGGCTCACCGAGCAGCTGACAAATATTTTAGTCTCAGAAATACTCACACACACGCACACACACACGTATGTTACTGGTAGACACAGAACAACATCCTGCCCCGTGCTCACCTGGGTTCTGCTGGTGGCTCACCGAGCAGCTGACAAATATTTTAGTCTCAGAAATACTCACACACACGCACACACACACGTATGTTACTGGTAGACACAGAACAACATCCTGCCCCGTGCTCACCTGGGTTCTGCTGGTGGCTCACCGAGCAGCTGACAAATATTTTAGTCTCAGAAATACTCACACACACGCACACACACGTATGTTACTGGTAGACACAGAACAACATCCTGCCCCGTGCTCACCTGGGTTCTGCTGGTGGCTCACCGAGCAGCTGACAAATATTTTAGTCTCAGAAATACTCACACACACGCACACACACACGTATGTTACTGGTAGACACAGAACAACATCCTGCCCCGTGCTCACCTGGGTTCTGCTGGTGGCTCACCGAGCAGCTGACAAATATTTTAGTCTCAGAAATACTCACACACACGCACACACACACGTATGTTACTGGTAGACACAGAACAACATCCTGCCCCGTGCTCACCTGGGTTCTGCTGGTGGCTCACCGAGCAGCTGACAAATATTTTAGTCTCAGAAATACTCACACACACGCACACACACACGTATGTTACTGGTAGACACAGAACAACATCCTGCCCCGTGCTCACCTGGGTTCTGCTGGTGGCTCACCGAGCAGCTGACAAATATTTTAGTCTCAGAAATACTCACACACACGCACACACACACGTATGTTACTGGTAGACACAGAACAACATCCTGCCCCGTGCTCACCTGGGTTCTGCTGGTGGCTCACCGAGCAGCTGACAAATATTTTAGTCTCAGAAATACTCACACACACGCACACACACGTATGTTACTGGTAGACACAGAACAACATTCTGCCCCGTGCTCACCTGGGTTCTGCTGGTGGCTCACCGAGCAGCTGACAAATATTTTAGTCTCAGAAATACTCACACACACGCACACACACACGTATGTTACTGGTAGACACAGAACAACATCCTGCCCCGTGCTCACCTGGGTTCTGCTGGTGGCTCACTGAGCAGCCGACTGACTTCGACGATGTCTTTCGGGTACTGCAGCACGGCGTCTGCCCAGCCCTGCGTCGCCATTACTTTGTAGTCGTGGTCCCTTATGAAGTGGACGGCGGCCGCAGTTAGGCTGGGGCACGAGTGCCTCACCGCCAGCACAGCTGCAGCCGCCGCCGTCTCCACCTCCAGCTGTGCCGCCACCTGCTGTTCGCAGGCGGCCTTCAGGGCGGACAGGCCGTATTTGTCGGCTGCCGTCAACAGCTCCGGGGCCGTGTCGGTCAGCTGGGGTGCCTGCAGGGTGTACATGTAAGACAGTAGCTGCCTCAGCACCGGGCCCCCCACGTCTGCGATTCTGACCTCGCCGCAGCTGGCCTCCAGCGTGTCGTGCTGGAACATGGCTCGGAACACGGGGCTCCTGGCGGCCAGGACCGCGCGGTGCGCCGCCAGCCGCGTCTCTCCCGCCACCAGCGTGACGACCGCGCCGTCGCCCGCGTCCAGCAGGGTGCCCAGGTCCACGGCCGCCGTCCTCTGAACCTCAGCAGCTGCCGACATGGCGGAAGGTCCTGAAACACGGCGCCACCGAGCCCACCTTACACGGCACCCTCCACACTCGTACGACGCACGTGCAGACCTGTACAACAACAGCTGGTGAATGTTGTCCACCAGTGATCCATTACAATGTCACGATATCCTGTCTGCGTAAAACTCTTCCAACAGCACAGCTTTCGAGATTTCCCATACCGTTGCAGCACCCTGATTTTGGACAACATGTCCTCAGAAGGTGTGTAGACCTCATTCCCCAACTTCTTTCTACAGAGTAGGATTGTTCTATCACGATGTCTTTCGAAATGGAGATAGTAACTGTCTCAATCTCTCTAGTTATTTACAGAAAGAATGACTTGACACTTGGTATGTGCATTGCTCTGCTTTTAACAGCTATTTCTGCAAGTCTTGTAGGAGCTACCTCACGCAGTGGACAGACAATCTGCTACAAGAGTTGGGGGTGACTTAATGGCAAACAGTGCTACGGGGTAGTTGTGGCACCCAGACCGAATCCTCTGACATTTCCGACAGATTCCAGCAAGACAACACCAAACCGTCAACTGGTGAACTCTTAGCAATTGGTAGAGAATTGTCTCTTCCAGTTAGCTGAGACGTGCTATCATTTTGTTACTGATGTCAGACAGCCACAATACAGGAAACTGTTCTCTTAACACCAACACGTTGTAAAGCCGTCACTGATAGGAGAAGCGGGCTCGTTGTGAAGTTGTCAGTAAGGCCAAATGTATCATGGACACAGTGATTTCTCCACCAACAGGCTCTGGCAGCCACGGTTTTACCTTCTGATCTGAAAGACGTGCTTAAAGAAAACGATCAAAGCTCTGAAGTCAAATAAAGTGTTGCAAACGACTGTTTAGAATCATCAGAATCTCCTCAGATTTGGTAGCTTTCCAAAGGAGAGGTATTGACGAATTCTGGAACTTGAAGCTGAATTTTAAGAACATTAAAACAAGATTCCAAATCTTTTTATCTGAATTATTTCTGCGATCCTCTTTCACTAGTGATGTTAGTATTACTCGCAATTGATTTTAATCACTCAAATATTACAGAATAGAGCCTCCAAGGGAGAGAAGAAAACGAATATAAAGGTGAAGGATAAAATCTAAGCAGTCCTGGCAAAATTCCGTTTGTGGTCAAAGTCTTTACTGAAGGCAGTGTTTCAGTCTGTCCTTTACTTTCAGAAGGCTGTCAGAGAGAAGTGGGCCAGTTGGTGGTGTAATTTCTCACATTCCTTGCACGATGCACAGCTTGACTAACTTTGGAGAAAAACTATTAATTTACTTTCCGGAACTGAACTCTCAAGCTAATAGTGGGCATAGATGGATGCGAAATCCTTTTGCAGCTATGTCAGTACAACTGAGCGATGTGAACACGAAGATGACAAACAGTCTTTGCTTTGGACATCACGCTTACATAAAATTTAAATCGTAAAAGACTCACGTGTTCTGCATGAAGAGGAAAGACAAATATCCACAGCTGGAGAGCGAAGCTTTAGAATTCTTAGTGCCATTCACGACTTCCTAGCTATAGAAGTTAGCACTCTTCATTGGTGAACATGAAAACTAAGACCAGAAATAGGCTTCCATTAGGAAACGAGTTGGTTACTTTATCTCAAAAACAAAACCACAATTTGACAAATTATTAATAAATAAACAGGTACGGCCGTCTCATGAAAATAATTGTATTTTTTTCGCAGTTTAGCACCTATAACCCTTGCTTACATTTGCCTGGCTAAGCCACACCCGTAACAGGTGTCGCCAATATCAACCTATGACTAAAAGCTGTTAAAAACAGTGAAATCCTGGTAAGCGTCAAGTATGATTTTAAGTAATACAAATCAAAGACGGACATTATTCATCAGATTGCTGTTCACTGTTCATTTGCAAACACTGTTCATTAGCGTATATTCTCTGAATGTGCCACTTTGCTCTTGGTGGTACGGCTTACACTACGCGGGAAAGAAATGACATAACGGAAAAGGTGGAAGAATAACTATTGTAATGTTTACGTCTGTTATAATCAAATCCTCAATTGCTAGAATTATTCTGTCAGCATTGCAATTTATTTCATGATTGAAGTTGGACGAGCTTTTCGGTCTGCAAAATGACACTATAGAAGAAATAAATTAAATTGTGGAATCATATGTGAAGACAGGTTCGGTTAAGCAACTGGCGAAATTTTCGAGTCAAGTACCTGGACAGACGACTGCCAGCAGAGAGAGAAATACAGAGCCTGTAAAAAAACACAGAATGTACAAGACGTAGAACGACGGAGAATTCCTTCAGTTGGCACACCCAGGAGTTACCGCAGACACTTGCTGAGTAATTGTTCAGAGCCCAAAGAGGTCTACATGTAAATTGTTGCAAAAGGTGCACTTGAGTAGGAGTTCCTGCCAGACATTGAAGAGCTTTAATCTGAAGCCGTATCGTGTGTGGGTTGTGCAACAATTAGTGGAGGATGTCTGTCAAACTTTTACGTTACTGAAGGCGGCTTTTCAGTAACATCGACGATGGTTTGTTAGACCCTTTCCATTATATCGCGAGTGACTGTAAGCATGGTTTCACCTTTCTGGTCACTTGGATTCACAGAACACGAGGTACTGGGCAACAGAGAACCCCAATATAGTTTGTCAGCAACCACTCCACGATGAAAACGTCTGCACTTGGCGCCGTGTAACAGGAACGCGCATTACTAGACTGTTTTTTTGACACGACCCTCAACAAACGTTTGATACATTCTGTGCTCAGCTCACTGAACATGGAAGACAATACTGCTGCTTATAGCATGATGGGACAACATGCCACACGTCTAAGGTATCGCTGGAACGAGTCCACGATGTCTTCACTGAGGACCTAGCTGTCAGCAAACATTCATGGCCACCACGTAGGCCGGATCTAACGACGTGTGATTTTTGTTTTAGTTCCTCGCTTCTGTAATTTCACTTCATTTCCCTCACACTTAAACAGGTTACCTTTCTCAGCGCCACCCTGTATTATAGCGATGAAGAAATAACAGTCACACTTCACTTAACGAGCACCTCCTATGAGGGTCATTCAAGAAGTCTGGTAAAATAAGGCGAGAAAAACTTTTTGTCGTAAACAACTCAACTAACCTCTCGACAGTCACCTTTGAAGCATATAAGCTTGGTCCAGCAATCTTCCACCTTTCTCATCCATCACAAAAATAGGTCATGTCAAACTGTGAAAAATACTTGTTGACTGCAGCTATCACTTCCTCAATGAAAATTTGTTCCCAGCAAGGCAGTTTCAAGTTACAGAACTGGTAATAGGACGTGCCAATGCAAATTTCTAACGATCCAACAATGAAGAATAATAGAGTCCAGTTCTGATTTTGCCCTTTTCCAAGTAACGGGTGAGTATTATTGCCTGGGAAGTCCGAAATCAGTGGCCGTAACCTTACCAGCTGACGAAGGGGCCACGGCGCTCTTGAGCTCAGATCATCCTTGATGTTACCTATGTTGCCCATGAACTACTCAGTTTGTACATTTTGCTTATTTTTTCATAGTTCAACAAAACTTCTTCCTGTTTTCTCGATTGATCTGTGTTCAGTTTGTCAAGGCCTATCCACTGTGCCAAATTATAAATAAATCTAAGGGGGGTGCGATGGGGAGGTTCCCTTGTGAGGTGTAGTCGGAAAAATGACAATTTTCGCTAGGAGTTTAATTTCGTGGAATGACGCTGTTCTTGCTCGCAAATGTGGTAAAGTTTATCTCTGCCGTGTATCGATGTAAACTTCACAGTGCAAAACGTTTTTCATTAAATTAGGGAACTCTTGCGTTAACGTGGTGGCAATTTGCCGGTACAGTGAAAACCACATTTTACTGATCTCTGGAACACTCTGAAACCACTTTTCAGGAGTTTTTATAGATGAATTTGTACAGTATGGTACTACTCATTTGCAACCCGTTTTCCGAACCGGAAACTCCAAAACAAGAGGTCAATTAGCATTACGACAGTAGGACTTTCAGATTATTCAAATTTTATTTCCGTTTCTATAGAACAATACTGATACTAAAGAGGAAAAGAAGCATGTCAAGCGCGTAAAATGACCATCATTCAATACAAATTCCCGAAAACTCTCAAATACCCCATAACCCGTGTAGCACATTACACACACACACGTCTCGGCAGTCCAACTTTTATTCGGCGCCCCTGCATTACCGTGTGTTCAGTGATGCTGCACACTGCGCGGGAACTCGATCCAATTCTGTTTTGAGTTGTGCGGCAGCCCAACCCTCCTAATGAAAGAAAAAGTTTAACAACAGCACGAAACTTTCTCTCCATTTTCAGTCGCATTCGGTACACTGACCAATTCTGTGAACTGTACGATGTGGCGTTGTGACATCTCATTGATCAACGCTCAGAATATCTGACATGCCAGATACTGCTCTGCACGTTCGGAAAGACTCCAGAAAGTGCTATTCCACGCTATGACGTCAGAAACTCGGCACGCCCAACGTTGGGATTCACGGTCCGTGTGCCGACGGCTTTAGGGACGCCGGCTGGCTTCCAACACGAGCTGGCTCGACCAGCGCCGACCGGAGACTCTTCCGTCACACGGGATATCGACATCGGCGATGGAAGGACTCCACGGCTCACAAACAGTAGATGGGTAGGATTGACTGCAGCGAGAGGAGGCGTGAAGTGCGGTAGTCTCTGGGAAACGTTCTGCAGACGGCCTCAGACTGCAACGGACTCACCGTGTGTCGTCGTCGCTTCTGTTCCCCTAGCGCTGTAGTGTGATCGGGATTGCCACAAAATCGTCGTCCTTTGTCGCCCGGTTCATTTTTCTTGTCGATTGTGATTACGTGAAATGAATCGTTGCGATTACGATGATGCTTCACAAGGAATTGAAAAATACTTTAAAGAAAACTAGTGCAATATTTTTTAATGAAATATACCAAACACATTTGCAATTAATGAAAAATGATTTCGTCTTTCGAAAGGAAATGAAAGAACCAGCCAACTCCCTGTGCGGGTACTACAGATCCCATAATACAAAAACATAGGGCTAATAATTTATTTTTTATTAAAAATTACGTAATTTCTTGTTTAACATAAATTCCGGATTGATTCATTTATCAAAAATACTCGGTGTTAACGATGAATAAAAACAAAATCTGTAAACTGTTTTCAGGGGAATGTTCGATAACTCATTCAAGAAAATCGCGTGAGAAACTTGGATAAATTCGAATAAATACCTACTTATTTACAAACTGACGATGAAGTGGCACCTCGGTAAAGCTAACAAAATTCACTTCTGAGTCTCGTGCAGTAAATTATCCGAAGCATGTTTTGCTGTAGGAATACACCTATAAGTAGGATAATTCGCTTCATTCCGTAAAAAATACTAAAACAGTTTATTAGATAGTAACGTAAAGTATAACAACGTACATCCTTTTTAACAAGAAAGGTGTTTGTCCTTCCCTACTTTCAAACATGAGTTCTGAACACTGAAGACGGCTTGTTGACTGGAACTGCTATCTGAAGATTCGTCGAATTCGTGTCGGTTAATGACGACGAATCTAAAATGAAATTCATAAATTGCGACTTAAAGGCGCGAATCAGCAGCAGTGAGTGAGACGTGAGGAGAGTCGGCGACGGCCTGGAGGGCAGCGGTGTCCAGCCTGGAGTCCAGCAGGAGGAGGGAGGGAGGGACTCGTCCTGCGGGCCACCCTCTGTGTACGGGGGGCGTCTCACGAGTCTGCTAAACTCCGACGAAAGAGAGCAACATTTTTTATTGCTCTTTCGTAAGTGTGATTATTCCAAAGGTGGCGTTGAATAATCACACGCACGCCGTGTCCATTCATTACAGAGTTGTGAGGCGCCATATTGGCATTCATTTCAAGCTTACATGTATATATGCCGTTTGTGAGCACCAGCAAATCGAGAATCACTGGAAAACCCGTTGTTGACTGTGTGGTTCGTTCCAATAAAATAATGAGAAACATATTCGTGGCAAAATAATTATTGTAACTTGCGTCTTATGAGAGTAGGCTATTTGAAGGCAGCGACACACTCAAGATCCACCCAGAACGCATTATTCTTGGTTAAATTTGTTATAATTAAATTTTAATTAGTAACATATCTACGATAAGGTTTTCTGCAAGGGGTAACATACTATCATTGCCTACTATGGATCTGTTGTGGGTCTAGCGCAAAGAGCAGCGTCATTGTCTAGTATTGTTTGTTGGTTGGGCCGCGTCTTGACATTTCTAAATTTTATTTCCTAACATTCGCGTTTTTATTAGGTTCTGATACTTTATTATTAGCTTCATTTAAGTATATACTATAATATTTGATGTTATGTAAATACAAGTTCACCTTTTTCTGAGGGGCGACTGTTCGATTGGCTTAATCTACAAGACAGCTTGCGCTACTTGTATAAAGATATTTTGCATCTTTTTCTTTTCCACTTCGTAATTCACATGTTGCAAAGCTTTTGCTACTGGGTAGGAACCGTGATTAAGTAAGACTGACCTTGGGGTTGTACTAAAATGTGGGAATGTTTATCTTATGCGGAGAAGGATCCCAAATTTGTACCGCACTGTTTGTAATGCAACTTTCCTAAGCCTGTGTCCTTATTGATTGGACATGGTAATTCCCTTTTCGTGGACGATGGAGGAAACGTGCGTTTTAATAGAGCTAACGTGGGAATTTTACGCGCGCCCGCTGAGTAAACAGTGTGATTTACGAACTAGAAACATCCATCGACTGCCGCTGGAGTGCGTTGCGATCGCATGTACCACGTTGGGGCCCACGTACCGTGTGCACAAATCGCATCGTTCCTGAGCGTTCAGCAGCGCGTTGAACTCGGCACGCTCAACGTTCACGTTCGACAGCACGGTCCGTGTGGCGACGGCTTAACCGTGGTGCACGGGTCTCGCCGCGCTCGTCTTTTGTCGCGCCGGATGTACGGTGGCGATCACTGGGCGCCTCGACGTGCGAGTTTTTTGTGGATTCGTCGTCTCACGCCGAACAGCTTCCCAGCTCGTAACTTGCAAGCTCCAACTTATTCTGTCTTTAACTATGGCGGTTGTTGAAACTTATTGTGGCATGGGTAGCTGCCGGAGATGGTTCTCAACTTGGTTCCACAGTGGCTGTTTTAAGGAGGCTGATGTTCCTCATTTCGCTTCTCATCGTCTGTGGAGTGAGTGTTTTAAGTGGTTTTTCATGCAAGTATTGTTTTAGGCCATAGTGGCCGCTTGGGGACTGGTTGCCGTTGTGTAGGCGCCCCACAGCCGTACAGTTAATGGTTTAATTATTTGTCACGGCAGGATTTGGTGTGTGTATTTGATGCTGAAAGTGCCTCAAGGCAACTGGAAGTGATCTCTTAAGTTTCCAGCTAATTTAGTCGGAGACGGGTCCTTTAGAGTATTGCTCCACAAGAACATGGGGGCACGCTTACTATATATTCGAGTGTGGCTGTGATTTGACCTTGTTTTCGTTGCAGTCTATTTGTGCTGCAGGCCATTTGTTGAGTCTGCTCGTTTCGTGGCGTCGGTGGGGTTTTGGATTCTCGTCAGGACAGCTCACTGTGAGGCTGGTCGGGCTATATATATAGACATACACCGCCTGCTAGTGAGGCCTTGCAGAAGCCGTGGGGAGTGAAGGCTCGGACTGCCTGCCTGCCGCAGCGGTATTGCTTCCGAATACTGCTGTGGGCTTTCACGATGTTCTCTAAAGTTATGTGAGGCCACTTTGTCAATATTAGCGTTTCTGTAAGTCATTTTACAAGTTATTACTTGCCATTCTCATTCAACACTTGTGTTAATCATTTGTGTATGTGCAACTCATTGTTCCTGTGTTCCAGTTTTGCGACCTTGGTTGGCCCACTTTCATCTACATCTACATCCATACTCCGCAAGCCACCTGACGGTGTGCGGCGGAGGGTACCTTGAGTACCTCTATCGGCTCTCCCTTCTATTCCAGTCTCGTATCGTTCGTGGAAAGGAGGATTGTCGGTATGCTTCTGTGTGGGCTCTAATCCCTCTGATTTTATCCTCACGGTCTCTTCGCGAGATATACGTAGGAGGTAGCAATATACTACTCGACTCTTCGGTGAAGGTATGTTCTCGAAACTTTAACAAAAGCCCGTACCGAGCTACTGAGCGTCTCTCCCGCAGAGTCTTCCACTGGAATTTATCTGTCATCTCCGTAACGCTTTCGCGATTACTAAATGATCCTGTAACGAAGCGCGCTGCTCTCCGTTGGATCTTCTCTATCTCTTCTATCAAACCTATCTGGTACGGATCCCACACTGCTGAGCAGTATTCAAGCAGTGGGCGAACAAGCGTACTGTAACCTACTTCCTTTGTTTTCGGATTGCATTTCCTTAGGATTCTTCCAATGAATCTCAGTCTGGCATCTGCTTTACCGACGATCAACATTATATGATCATTCCATTTTAAATCACTCCTAATGCGTACTCCCAGATAATTTATGGTATTAACTGCTTCCAGTTGCTGACCTATTTTGTAGCTAAATGGTAAAGGATCTATCTTTCTGTGTATTCGCAGCACATTACACTTGTCTACATTGAGATTCAATTGCCATTCCCTGCACCATGCGTCAATCGCTGCAGATCCTCCTGCATTTCAGTACAATTTTCCATTGTTACAACCTCTCGATACACCACAGCATCATCTGCAAAAAGCCTCAGTGAACTTCCGATGTCATCCACAAGGTCATTTATGTATATTGTGAATAGCAACGGTCCTATGACACTCCCCTGCGGCACACCTGAAATCACTCTTACTTCGGAAGACTTCTCTCCATTGAGAACGACATGCTGCGTTCTGTTATCTAGGAACTCTTCAATCCAATCACACAGCTGGTCTGGTAGTCCATATGCTCTTACTTTATTCATTAAACGACTGCGGGGAACTGTATCGAACGCCTTGCGGAAGTCAAGAAACACGGCATCTACCTGTGAACCCGTGTCTATGGCCCTCTGAGTCTCGTGGACGAATAGCGCGAGCTGGGTTTCACATGACCGTCTTTTTCGAAACCCATGCTGATTCCTACAGAGTAGAGTTCTAGTCTCCAGGAAAGTCATTATACTCGAACACAATACATGTTCCAAAATTCTACAACTGATCGACGTTAGAGATATAGGTCTATAGTTCTGCACATCTGTTCGACGTCCCTTCTTGAAAACAGGGATGACCTGTGCCCTTTTCCAATCCTTTGGAACGCTACGCTCTTCTAGAGACCTACGGTACACCGTTGCAAGAAGGGGGGCAAGTTCCTTCGCGTACTCTGTAAAATTGAACTGGTATCCCATCAGGTCCAGCGGCCTTTCCCCTTTTGAGCGATTTTAATTGTTTCTCTATCGCTCTGTCGTCTATTTCCATATCTACCAATTTGTCATCTGTGTGACAATCTAGAGAAGGAACTACAGTGCAGTCTTCCTCTGTGAAACAGCTTTGGAAAAAGACATCTACTATTTCGGCCTTTAGTCTGTCATCCTCTGTTTCAGTACCATTTTGGTCACAGAGTGTCTGGACATTTTGTTTTGATCCACCTACCGCTTTGACATAAGACCAAAATTTCTTAGGATTTTCTGCCAAGTCAGTACATAGAACTTTAATTTCGAATTCATTGAACGCCTCTCGCATAGCCCTCCTCACACTACATTTCGCTTCGCGTAATTTTTGTTTGTCTGCAAGGCTTTGGCTATGTTTATGTTTGCTGTGAAGTTCCCTTTGCTTCCGCAGCAGTTTTCTAACTCGGTTGTTGTACCACGGTGGCTCTTTTCCATCTCTTACAATCTTGCTTGGCAAATACTCATCTAACGCATTATGTACAATGGTTTTGAACTTTGTCCACTGATCCTCAACACTATCTGCACTTGAGACAAAACTTTTGTGTTGAGCCAACAGGTACTCTGAAATCTGCTTTTTGTCACTTTTTCTAAACAGAAAAATCTTCCTACCCTTTTTAATATTCCTATTTACGGCTGAAATCATCGATGCCGTAACCGCTGTATGATCGCTGATTCCCTGTTCTGCGTTAACATTTTCAAATAGTTCGGGTCTGTTTGTCACCAGAAGGTCTAATACGTTATCGCCACGAGTCTGTTCGCTGTTTAACTGCTCAAGGTAGTTTTCAGATAAAGCACTTAAAAAAATTTCACTGGATTCTTTGTCCCTGCCACCCGTTATGAACGTCTGAGTCTCCCAGTCTATATCCGGCAAATTAAAATCTCCACCCAGAACTATAACATGGTGGGGAAATCTACTCGAAATATTTTCCAAATTATCCTTCAGGTGCTCAGCCACAACAGCTGCTGAGCCAGGGGGCCTATAGAGACATCCAATTACCATGTCTGAGCCTGCTTTAACCGTGACCTTCACCCAAATCATTTCACATTTCGGATCTCCGTTAATTTCCTTCGATACAATTGCACGTCTTATCGCTATAAACACGCCTCCCCCTTCACTGTCCAGCCTGTCTCTGCGGTATACATTCCAATGTGAGTTTAGGATTTCATTACTATTTACGTCTTGTTTCAGCCAACTTTCTGTTCCTAGTACTACATGAGCGTTGTGAACGTTTAATGAGAGCAGTTCTGGGACCTTTCTGTAGACGCTCCTGCAGTTTACTATTAGCACATTAATATTGTTATTCCCTGTTGCATTTTGCCTACTCCTACTTTGCATGTTTAGTATAAGCATGTTCACTGTGGACCTTTATGTGGGAAGTTCAGTTTTACTAATCTTTAAGATCTTTCTTTTTTTTTTGATGAACTTGTGGTATTATGTGGCTGTGTAACTTTGTGTTGGAAGTGTATAGCGTTACTAGCCTTTTGAGATGCGGTTAAACAAGAACGATTGTTTATGATTGATTATTCACTGTGCCTGCTATCAATGTTTTGGTTGCGGATGCAAAATATGATTCTATTTCGTGTTTATGCAATTCAGTTAAAGTGAAATTTTTTATATTGCATCAGTAAGAGGGCGAATGTCCGAACGGAAGTTTATAACAAAGTCTGTTTTGAGTGAAATTAAAATTGTGAAACAATCACAAGCTTGTCCACCACCTGTGATCCCGGGCTTCCTATTTCCTTTAAACACTCACTGGTGTGTGTGACCGCTCTGCAGTTCCTAACCCGACCATCGTGCTACTTTTTATCCCTTTTTAAAAAAGTACGTTTCATTTCAAGGCGAGGCTACGCACTAAACTTTGTCTTCTAAACGAATTTAATCAGTGCGTATACATGGACAAGGAAAAAAATTCCTGGATTTCCCGGTTAAAAATACACTTTCTCCTGGGTGACAGTATATTTTCCCTTATCAATCGTTTGAATGGTTATAGTTTTATACATGGGCATACAATTTCGAGGCACTTTAGAAAACGAAACTCATGGGAAACGACACTATTTGGAAATATCTTTGATGTGCAGCAACATGTACGCTGCGTATTTTCGTATTACGACAGCACACATTGGAATTCCACCAAACGCCGCATGTTACTTTCCGAATCATTGAAATCGAGATTTCGATGCGCTTTTGTAAGCCAGTCACAGCTCATGTCACGTGATCTCGCCAGCCAATGACAGCGGATATTCAGACCATAGGTCAGGTGATGTCAACCAAGAGCAACATAGGACAGGTGATGTAGTCAGCCAAGAGCAACATCACTCAAGTAGCACGAACACACAGACAGGGAAAGCTAACAGTTTAAATTACTATAGATAGTGTTGCTACAAGAAAAGCTAAGCTTTCACATATATTGTTGATCTTTTTGCGCGTCTTTCACTTTAAGATATATCATACAAATGTGCCAGTAAAATTTTTAATGACATAAATGTCTTATCTTCAGGGTTCAAAATTCTTCTGACTGGCTCGTCATCAAAGAGTTGATTTTTAAATGAGAGTCAAACGCTCCGTGATTTAATAAATTCATGGTACATTCTTGCACATAGCTCAACTTACGTAAAAGGATATTTACTTTGAAAGTAACGCTTTTCAAACCACCATTCGCAATATTTTCCCGCGACCTGTTAGAAATAGGTTCGTTTCAGCAGTTGCCAGACAGCGCAGATAACAGGCGATACCGCGCTTGGATAGCTATCACGCCGTAGGAAGCCCCTGTATGTGCGTACGTGTAAAACATTGAAAGATCATACATTATGTCATAAAAGAAACAAGACATCAGAGGATACTGCACGAGCATCGGAATTCCGTGAACAATATTAAAATATGCACATTTAAAGTGCATACTTAAAGGTCAAATTCGTAAGTCCAGATTCCCAATGAAATAAACCTCGACCTGATATTAAGCTTTTTCGTGTGGTTTTCGGGGTGTAAATTTTCTTGGAGCACCAGTACTGTATTGTATCATGTTTGGGTCTTTATTACGGCATAATGGCATCCGTGCTAGAAAATGAAAACGTGCACTTGAAATGCAGCGAACAGTTGAAACGAGCCACTACTGTGGAATTAAAAACTTCGTTTCAAATACATTGATTGCCTCTGCGGGAAAGGTTAACAAAACCCTAATTTCTTTAGCAAACAGACAAAAATAACTTCATTGTTCCGGAAGGCGATTAATGCTTGACTGTCAGAAAGGTGGAGATAAAATAAAATCTGAAACTAATGACATATTTCGGCCTCCCGTAATTATGTGAATGTGTTTTAACTCACTTGACAGCTCCCGGTCACAGATATCCGTTTTGTTTTCATTTGACGTGAGAGTAAACGAAGGGGAAACAGCAAAATCACTGAATGTAAACACGGGTCACGTGGAGACTACCCACTGTAACTCTGACTGCTCTGCGCATCAGCCCCGGATCTACGATACTTGCGAACCGGGTCAATATTTTAAAAAAATCGAATTTTCAAAATATGTTCATCTTGTAGCGCACATCTTTCTGAAAAGTCTGAAACATAAAACATATGTATTCGAGGAAATGTAAGACATTATTTGGTCTTAATGTATTCCAAAGTGCAGTGCCAAGCCTCTTCAGAAAGCCTTTTTCTACCGCATGTCCAAACTATATTCAGAAGAGTGGAAATTGAAATGTCCTCTGGTGCCTCTCCTGCTCCCAGTCGGCCGGTTTGACAGCCTGCCCCTCCTTAAAAAAATCTCACAATTAATGGCGGATGGGATTATTTGTAATCGAGAAAACAAGGACTCTTCAGAAAATCTGAACTCTTTATTGCCTTATAGCTTATAATTTGCTGTTTTGTGTGACAAAATTAAATATAGGATATATAAAGCCAATACTGACAAGAGATAAGCAAGAAATTACACATTTCTTCAAACCTTAGCTCCTAGAATTTTCTCTCTAATCTTGCTACAGCTTTACATGGCGTGCTTTCCTTTCTGCGAAAAAATCTATTACCTCATCAAGGTTCGTCAAACGTTTTGCTACATGAAAAATCGAAAAGTCGTTATCCAATACTAAAAAAGTTGTTAATACAAATAATACCAAATTACATCTAGTTTGTCACTGTCTGCTGGATAAAACAAAATAAGCCTTTCTAATATGGTAGCAATTTTGTAACGCACCAAATATTGGAGACACTTTTGGCACAAATGGCCATTTTTATAACACGACAGAATATAATCCAATAAGTAACAATATCATATGCCTATTTGCCTAGTACAAGCAAAAAGCTTTATATTAGGAAATAGTTTCACATTTCATTCATACGCACCAGCTTCTCAAGCATGAGATCGAAAAGTAGTATTACGAAATTTTTATATAAATCTGGATTCGTCTTATTCTTCCATAATTTGCGTGATGTCCCCGTTTCTTCTCCTTCCTCGTTCTAACAAACAATCTTGTCATCACCAATTCTGTAGCTATTACTGCCATTGTCAAATTTTGTTCGGCGATTAACTTCACTAACCCTGCCAGAATCACAGGTTTATTTATCCAGCGATTATTTTCCCATTAGACCTTATTACGTTCCTAACAATACGTTTTCCGCGTTACTTCGAGAATAGAACTTAGGCGGCTGCTAGCCGGGGACTGTACAACGGTCCTTACTGGTATAGCGATCTGGTCAAAATTTTCTGTCAACATTTCGTTTTATCGGATACACTGAGAAGATAATACGCAATATTTCTCATCTGTTATTCCTGTCAGTCGTTTATTTCCATTCTGGTACACTGAATCTATGGATTTCGCTAGTAATTATGACAACGCTGATCATTCGCAAACCCAATCAACCACATAATCAGACAGCGATTGGCATCCATCCGTTCGGCTTTACCCCGTTCAGCCCGTATAGCCCCATCCCCTGTTGTCTGCGGAAAGTTTATTTCTAGATGCGACGAGGATTCTCCTGACAGAGACATCACGTACACTATGCACACATTCAAAAATCAACTTATGACTCGTTCATAAATCAATTTACAATGTGTTCAAAAATGTTTCAAGACAGCAGGGACGTGTTTCAAAATCATATGAATAATCTAGAGACCAACGAGAGCTGAATCCTAGGCGTTTCGTGAAAAGTTTTTCTTGCTCAAGAGTATGAATTTGGCGCCCCCTTTTCCCGGTAGCATCTAGCTGCTTGCTGCGACTGCTTGCACAGCCAACAGCCACATTCCTGTAGCCAGAAGCGGGAGAATCTACTACTCGAACTGCGCATGCGCATGAGCCCGCGCGTAACTGCTAAAACAAATCGAATGTAAACAGTTGCGACTTCACGCTCATTGGAGGCAATTTGTTGTTATGAAGCACTGCATAGTCTTCCTAAAGCCTTTGACACATTTTCAGTTGGCAGGCGCTTGAATGAGCACTGTGTGTCGTCGTTGTAGATGGCGCATTTCCTTTGCAATTCAAGTTATTTTCGTTTTCTTCTGTCGTTTATGTTTTATTGTTGAAGTGTTATTCTGAAGTAGCGGGATACAGTAATATCCTTTGTTGGAGTAGCTGTTCTCACCAGTCAAAAATACAAAAATTTAACTGAAAACCGCAACAATGAAAAATTCCCGGAATTCTGAAAATATCCCTGGTTTTTCCCGGTTTTCTCTCGGATGAAAAAATTTCCGGGTTTTTCCCGGATCTCCCGGGTCGTATACACCCTATTAATGGTTACTTCACATATTTCGAGTGTCTACTCTCAGATCACAAAACGATCTGGATGTATTCAGATCACAAGTAGGTCTACGAAATTTTTGGAACACGGGACTGCGTAATAGGCTGTACCACTCCGAAAGATGCGAAACAATTTTTCGTTTTTATCGCCTTCAAACGGAACCGCCTTTACTTGGAACTTGAAACAGAGTTTATAGGCAGCGAGCGGGCTTCCAGCTTGTCCAGAACACTCGCGGCGGTTAGCTGGCGCCGCCCAGTTCCAGCAGAGCCCCCCCCCGCCCCCCCCCCCCCCCCCCCCCCCACACACACACACACACACACACACACACACACACACACGGTCCTTGTGCCGAAGTCGCGACTGCAGGCGACGAAGCCCACTGCTCAACTTGCCGAGAGGTATTCTTCCAGTGAAAGCACAGATACGCCTGCATCAGGCCTGCTCGTGTTTGTACGCACTACACGATCGTATTCCAGTAACAGATGCGTTTTGTTTTCGAAGAGCTGACGTTAGTTCAGTAGGCGTTTATGTGAGCGAACACTGAAAAGTCTCTACCATGTCCACTTAACTACCGTGCTGAGGTTTTGCTATATGAGAAACCTAAATTGAGTGGCCATCTGCCTCATTCACGATGCATTTGAAGTCGTTGGCTGCCACGATATTAAATCGTAAAAGTAAAGAAAAGAAAAAGTGACAGCCGGCAGGCAGATAAAGTACATCGGAAAGTTTCAGTATTATTGCCTCATATTTGACAGAATCTATACATTATATCTAACTAAAAGGCAATACACGGAAGCGACAGACGTATTCCTCACGGCAGGAAACTTATCGAGAACTTACTGCAAATTCGTATTCCGCACATCAATACTATTAATTCGGTCTCTCACAATTCAACAAGAAATACATCAATAGATTAGAAACGAGTTTAATTCTGTTACCAGGCTAACACAACCCACCATCCACTGGAATCGTGCGTGCCAAACGAACGGCATACACGACAAACTGAAGGCTTGCAGAAACGTGATGGTCAGTCGCTCTCCCACCGAAAGTCTGGCAGTTTTCCAGATCTCACTTAAAACTCGATCAGCGTATATACTTCCCTCAAATAGACTATCTTGCACTGCAGTAAACGAATCCGCCACGTTACGTATTATTTCTGTGTTGTATTACAGGTCTCTACACTTTACGCAATACGTGAACAGCGCCAGAAATTGAGCTTCGAACTTTACGTACAGTGTTCACTTAATATCAGCTCACACTTGAAGAAGCCCGCTTTTAACGTTTCACTTTAACCGCGCTGCGGCAACGTTCCGCGTACTTTGTCACAGCCGCGATGACGACAAACCTTCCTCGATTCTCACAATTACTGCACTGCAAGTCGCAAATCTCAATTCTACCGTCGTTATAGGCTGCTCATAAAAAGTTACACTGCATTTTCATCGCGTGATTTGAACGTCAAGTGAAGAAGTCGGTAAGTGACAGCGTCAGAAACGGTAATATTCTTTCGCAACAAAAGATACGACTAATGCGCAAGCACGATTGTAACAACTTCTATGAAGCACTGGAGTACAGTCTGGTTAATTTGCACTCCGTTTTAAACAAAGCCATGTCTCTCGAGCGTCATATCCCTGACGTGTGTGCCCTACGATGATATAACTTGGCCGGTACTTGCAATCGTGCGTGTGCATACTGTCTGCAAACTGTGTTGCGAATAGCGTCGGTACTGTGAAGAAATAAAACTCCACGTCTGATGCCGAAGTTGACTTTGTGAGCAGCGAAAGTGTGGTACGTGACGTTCTGTATTGTTTTTAGGGCCGGGGGAAAGACGTTAGCGAAAAAAATATCAGAGTCTCTGAAAGCAAGTTGAGCACCGCAAACCGCTAAGATGCCTCATTCTTAAATACTGGCTGAATAATGTCCGCCGGCCGCTGTGGCCGAGCGGTTGTAGGCGCTTCAGTCCGGAACCGCGCTGCTGATAAGGTAGCAGGTTCTACTCCTCCCTCGGGCATGGATGTATGATATCCCTAGGTTAGTTAGGTTTAAGTAATCCTAGGTCTAGGGGAGTGATGACCTCAGATGTCAAGTCCCATGGTGCTTAGAGCCATCTGAATAATGTCCTGGTTTTTCAACGCCTTCATTTCCGTTTCCTCGAGACACGCTAAGCTTCCAACTGATACTTCTCTTACTGCGTGAAAACCGTACCCTAAGATTACACTACTTTACCAGTGGATTACCAAAGCATTTTGGATGTTTAAATTCGGTCAGTTTACGTGAAACATTTCTGCTGGAGGTTCCGTAATGGAGATGACTACCGCTGACGTAATCGGAGGCGTAAGACGCCGTGTCGCTCCAAAACTCATTTAGGCCAAAGTGCTGCAGTTGGTGGCTTTCGCAAAGTTGTGTCCTATGAAGATACGTTACTTCCCTGCAGTGGCATAATATACAACGTGTTTTCATTTTAAATATGTGTCGTGAGAGAATTCTGAAGGAATCTCGACTCGCACATCGAAACAATGTCCGACTGAATGTGGCGCTATTTTCCGCTCGTTCAACGTTATTCCCTCTCAGGTTTTCAGCGCTTAAATGACTAGAACCGCGATAAATAACGAGCAATGAAACACTCGAATCAGTAATTTAAGACACTAATCCCCATCCGTAGCGATGCTAATTTTTTTCCCCCCCAAAGTAAGACACTGTATAAGAGAGGAGCAGTTTTCTGACGTTGCTCTCTCGTGAGTTTGGCGACGGCCGACTCAAAAGCGACCAAAACAAGGGAACAGCCGCGGCTCCCGGAAACTGCAGTCGGGGCCAGCTGCCCGCCTCCCCCTGTACTCCCGCGCAGGAGAGACGCCCTGAGGACCTGCTGACACTGGCCGCCTGGCCCCTCCCCCACTCCACGGCTGACCCGCGCAAAGCGCCGGGGCGCGCCGCGTTGAGTCCTGGGAAGTTAGCACCCCCCTTTTTTCCGAGAAATACACATTTTTTGCGCGGTTCTTGTTAGATGTGCCACAGTTCTAGAGTTCTTTGCACAAAATTTCAATAGTTCTGCAGAATACGAGGTGTGGCTAGAAAAAAACCGGACTAGTACTGGTGAAACAATAAAACGAATGCAATAAGGCTGAAAGTCGCGTGGTCTGTCACGTGACTCTCGCTCCGCCTACTGCTCGAGTTTCATCTGCCTCCTGCACTCAGTCTGCCCGTGGCGTCTGTTTTAAGTAGTTGACGTTTTGTCTGTGCGTCGGAAAATGTTGAGTGTACAGAAAGAACAGCGTGTTAACATCAAATTTTGTTTCAAACTAGGAAAATCTGCAAGTGAAACGTTTGTAATGTTACAACAAGTGTACGGCAATGATTGTTTATCGCGAACACAAGTGTTTGAGTGGTTTAAACGATTTAAAGATGGCCGCGAAGACACCAGTGATGACACTCGCACTGGCAGACCATTGTCAGCAAAAACTGATGCAAACATTACAAAAATCGGTAAACTTGTTCGACAAGATCGCCGTTTAACAATCAGAGCAGTGTCTGAGTTAACAGGAGTTGACAAGGAAAGTGTTAGGCAGATTCTTCATGAACAAAGTGTGTTCAAAAATGGTTCCAAAGTGTCTCACAATTGAACAGAAGGAACGCCGAAGAATGATTTGTTCTGACATCCTGGAAAACATTGAAAGTGATCCCACCTTCTTACAAAATGTTATTACTTGCGATGAATCGTGGTTTTTTACTTACGATCCCGAAACTAAACGCCAATCGATGCATTGGAAAACTCCTGGTTCTCCACGACAAAAAAAAAAAAAAGGCACGAATGTCAAAATCGAAATTCAAGGCAATGATGATTGTTTTTTTTATATCAAAGGGATTGTGCACATTGATTGGGTACCAGAGGGACAAACAGTGAATCAGCATTACTACATTAGCGTCCTCGCTACCCTACGTGAGCGAGTACGGAGAAAACGGAACGATTTGTGGAGAAAAAAGTCATGGATCCTTCACCAAGACAATGCCCCAGCTCACAGTGCGTTGTCAGTGAAGACGTTTTTGGCAAAACACAACATTCCCATCTTAGATCATCCACCCTACTCACCTGATTTGGCCCCCTGTGACTTTTTTCTTTTCCCTAAAGTCAAGTCAGCTTTGAAAGGAACTAGATTTGAGACTGTTGAAGCAGTAAAAGAAAAAGCGACGGAAGTTATGTATGGACTTGCCGAAAATGATCTGCAGCGTTGCTATGAACAGTGGAAAACTCGTATGGAGCGGTGTAGAGACCGAGGAGGAGAGTACATTGAAGGAGATAACATGAAATTGTAAATAATTGTAAATGAATGTTTTTTCCAGCATCAGTCCGGTTTTTTTCTAGCCGCACCTCGTATAGCGACGAAAACAACAATGTATAACATAGCTGATTCAGGACCCTTTCCTTACGATACAATTCTCACTGTTGCCACGATAAATCACTTCTGCACAGATTCCAACCGTATTGATCATTACAAAAATATAACCATTAACCAACGGCGCACACTTCTTGCGGCGTTGTACAAAGCATTCAGCTTGTCCGCTGTGAAAATACCACACTTGACGCTATTGTAAAATTTACAACATCATCCGTTCACCTACAGAGTCAGCATCTATCGAATTACCTTCACGCAAACGTGATGCCAGGATCACACACTTCCTCATTTTAGGTACAGAGGAAACCAGAGTTCAGTCTTGTGGAAGCCAAAACAGGAACTCTGGACAGCACTTCTTATACTGATAGGAAACTCTAAGAGAAATCTCACGCTTGTTTTTCTTCATCGTGCCAACAAAAGAAAAATTCTCCCTTCATAGCTCTATTATCATTCCAATACTAGTAAACCAGTTGTCCGCGTTCACATTTCGACCTGACTGATATATCGGTTTACACAGTCACAGAACATGAAAATGTTTATTGCTCAGTTGGTAAATCCTTCTAGTTGCAACACAACGTATATTTCCTAATTTTACAGGTAAAATACTTAAGAATCCACGAAAGCATAGATTTTAAATCCATACTTGTTTGAAACTTCCTGGCAGATTAAAACTGTGTGCCCGACCGAGACTCGAACTCGGGACCTTTGCCTTTCGCGGGCAAGTGCTCTACCATCGGAGCTACCGAAGCACGACTCACGCCCGGTATACACAGGAGACGAGATACCGGCAGAAGTAAAGCTGTGAGTACCGGGCGTGAGTCGTGCTTCGGTAGCTCAGTTGGTAGAGCACTTGCCCGCGAAAGGCAAAGGTCCCGAGTTCCGCCCTCCGAGACGCCTTCGACACGACGTGACCGGCGCCCTCCCACAACACCCACACCCCAGTCGCTGAGGACGTCGCCCACCGGTCCCTCCAACGCCCCGACGTCAAGTGTGGTGCAGTGCGTGAAAGTGTTGCGAAAACGCGCGCAAAGTGAAAGTGGGTACGTATAGCAGTGCCAAAGTGAGAGTTACGTGTGCCATTCGTAGTCAAAAGTGTCCAATAGTCAAATACAGCAGGCAAAAGGAAATAATCAGCCATAAATTTAGTGTAAAACATACAAAGAGGTGTTAAAAAAAATCAAACAGTGTCTATCATGTCATTAATGTGTCCTATCACTCACATTCTCTCTCTCTCGCGCTCGCCACTCAAGGTACGTTTTTCCTTTCTCTTATCCTTTTTTTGTTTTGATTTCTTGTGTTGTCGTGTTTTATTAATGTGCTATATATATATAAATTTCGGCCCATCATGTGCTTTAACGTAGCATTCCTCCTTGCCACTAACAAAATATTAACATTAGACATTCTTCGCAACAAATTCCGTGTAAACTGTTGCATCCACCCTTACGCAGTACATTAACAATCTCCTGCTTTCACGAATTTACCCACATAGGTGCTTTGGTATATATTCCATATTTCGCTTCAGCAAACTTGCCAAAATAGGCCCACTTAAATACCATAGATGAATAAAACTTTCCTTTTTTTGTATTTTAAATTTAAGAAAAAATACAAATAATAATTAAAAAATCAAAGTAACGAAGGTTTGTAATTAAAAAAGACATAAACAACTGACGTGGAAAATTTATCTGAAGGACACTCAGTGAAAAGTGTTGTAATTCAACCAAAAGACTACTCAAAAGAACAATCAAAACACAAAACGAGAAAATGAAAATAACCGTTCAATAATCAAGCACACCACTTCATGTAAAGATCCGTAATTGTTAAAAATTGTAAATAAAAGTTTATATACGTTAAAAAATAAATAAAAAGTTCGTGTCTCGGTCGGGCACACAGTTTTAATCTGCCAGGAAGTTTCATATCAGCGCACACTCCGCTGCAGAGTGAAAATCTCATTCTGGAACCAAACTTGTTTGTTTTGATACGTACATATTGGCGAAAACTGCACCTTCCACAGAATCCTTCCAGCTTCGTGTCTACTGTAACATTTTCTCCGCGGGTATAAGATTTCTGGTAGATGCGTACAAACACAGTAAACATTTCCCGAATTGCTGTTGGCTTGTCTAATTGTCTCCTTTCATCACGAATAGCGCGACTAAAATCTAAGGCACCCCACAATAAATTTGAAACGTTTTTATGTTCATCTGCGAGGTGAAATTTTTCAATGCCATTCCCATCAGCTCCACACAGATCTTCCAGGCTTTATCCGCTACTTTTGTTAACAACAATTAAAAACAAGAGACTCATGAAGGCTTTCAATTCAATAACATCTATTGATTTTACCCTCCTCTCACGCTGAAATGAAGCTTTGACGCTCTCAAATTGCTGATTGGAATACAAAACTACAATAGACAAATATCGCCATCTATGAGGCAATTACAGCATCACAAAGGCTGCTTTGGCTGCGCCTATTGGTCCAGGTAAATTTCGAATAATATTATCCTCTTCGAACAATATGCTTTGGATTTCTTCAACATGATCTAGTATGTTCCACTTAAAATAATAAAATTCCTATAAAATAACGCAACCAGGCGCAGTGTATTAATTTGATATTTGACGTTCAGACAACGGACACTGACCATTAGACAGTTCAGACAGAATTCAAGTGCATTTTACATTCTGGATCAGCTTTGTACTACTTACTACGTCAATAAACAAATTAATTGCTGAAATGAAATACGAAAAGGCACAGTGGATAAAAACGAGCAATCGGCCCATATCTCATCAGGAGAGCATAAGCGTCGATACTGAATCAAACAACAATGAGAGGCATACAGAGAAAGGAAGTTATAACGAGAAAGCGCCAGTGCTGCAAATTTTTGAAAAGTAATTTACAGAAAATTTCGGCATGTATCAATCTCAACAGCTGCAACCGATGGAAGGACAATAAAAACTATGACACGTCCCTGAGACCTCTCAAGACCAAAAAACAAACGAAGCACAGCAGCTATGCAAACGTCGTGGCACTACATCTGGAAACAATGAACACGTTAACTGCGTATTTTAAACAATCGGCAAGTGACGTCAGCGTAGCAGTTACAATAGAGGTAGCATCAAAGCTAATGACAACAACAGCTGCACTTTTTGGGTAATGTTGGCAGCTGTCTGAAACAGACACAGCCGACATGTAGTGTTCCCAATGGTGCCTACTTTTAATGATCATTTCTTTGGGGCGTCGACCAACTTATTGAGTCCTTGCTGTAGCTAGTCCATTGGTAGCTCACAGTAACGCGCGCCGCGTCGTGTGAAGGCGCCCGCCACTGCTGCACTTCGCTCCTTTATCTGCCCCTAATGACTAAACGTAACTAAACTACTCACACTCATGCGAATGATCATTATGATCGTTCAGTCAGAGCTCTACTACGGTGGGTGCCCGTTGTGTAAGTGATATTTATGAACCGAAATACCCATAAAAATGTACAATCTACCAGAATTGAAACGTCTTCTCAGCATGGAGGAATTTAAAGTAATCGATGATAGAGGCATTCAATTGACTCCGTCTCATCCGGTCTTCCAAAACTGTCCGAAAATGTCTTCAAAGCATATTTACACAACAATTAAAGAAGATCGTCATGATCTGCTTACTTTTGTTAGAAACACCTGCAGGCTGGAATGTTTCGTTGAAGAAAAAGACGACGACAGCAAAGATGAGTCGTGGAATGTTTTGGTTCTTCGTGCAACAAGGACATGACAAAGCAATTTGACCTACTACTGTCAGCAGAAAAAATGGTCTACCGTAAAAACAACAAAGAGGTAACTTGGAAAGCTTTCAAGACTGGAAATAGGGAAATGGACCGATTTGATGGCTGATCAAATTTATGAACATCACAAAATTCCATGTGCCTTTTCTTTCAAATACGCGAAAGTGTGTGAATGTTCAAGTTCAAAGTACTTCTTGAAGATTAAAGGAAGATGTACAGAATGTGGAGCCACTTTCGAAGGGATTGCTCTGAAGAAGCCAAAAAAGGACAACGATATTATTCTAAACTGCAGACTTTCAAACTTTTCGGACGATAGTATTCACCTGAAAAGGCAACTTCGTGGCACGAGAAGACAACAGGTAGCTGCTAAATTGGTTGATAACAGGATGCCTGCAGCTCTTTGCCGAAATGATGAAGCGAAAAGTATGTCTTTCGGAGACATGATTCCTCCAAATTTACCCAATGCTGGTGTCTTGAGAAAGGCTAAAGAAGAGTAAAGGGACAAACGATTTGGTATAACAACTTGTAAGCCTGATGAAAACCTGCAAATCGCAAAACATACAACCCATCGGGACGAAATTCACGCAATCGGATTGGACCCATTCTTCAGTATATATTGGCTCAAAGATCAAAGTCAGTTGCACAAATATTGTCATCAAATGAATAGCAGTGAATACGATTCAGTAGATGCTACGGGTGGCGTTGTATTTCGAGTTATTTCACGATTTGGGGATCTGTCAAACAGAGCTGACTGTGTGGAAATTAAGTCAAAGTACATATACCTGTACGAGTACATACGCATCCGCGAAGTAAACGTCACTTGTAAAGATCCAAATATCATCAATCGATCACGAATCAGTTGCCCAACTTATCAGATGATATCCTCTAGGCATGATGCATCATTCTTGTCATTTTTCTTTATGGAAATCGTCAGATCTGGAACTCCCAAACCAAAAATCATGGTAACTGATTTTGGTAAGGCTTTGTTGGTTGCCATTTCTAAAGCAATAGCCAATTGTTCGGACTTAACAGATTATTTGAATAGGTGTTATATTGTTTTGCATTAACGAGTAATTCTACCCTCCTGTTGTTTGAGAATAGATTTAAACCATTTCAGGCTGCATTCACACTGCGCGCCGCACCGAACCCGGACGGCGAAATGGGGGAAAATCCACTTCTCCGATTTTCATGTTTTAAATATTCTTAGCGGTATATAAGACTTCGCCACATCGTTTTATGAACTTATTTTTTCCTTAAAAGCGTTACTTACGTCGTGAAAAAAGAAAAACTCTACTTTTCGTTTCGCGTGATTTCTTAGTTTTGTAACGCTTCCCAACCGATTTCGAAGAAAGTATGCGGCTAAAAAATCTGATTTTTCTATACGTGGTAGTGTAACATTTTGGCTTCGTATCGAACCATTTATCTTTCCATATTTCTTAACAGCCATTGTGAAATGATGCTATTTGTCAACGTTGTGCACTTGATTTACAAATCTTGTAGTGAAACAGTTATGTAGCGGGTAGCTTACTGTTAGATCCGTTTTAGACCATACATTGTTGGGAATGAAATGTAGCTAAAAGTACCAAAAAGTTTTTGAAATGATAATGACGCTGATATCTGTCTCTGGTCGCAAGTAATGCGAGATATTCAGTGGCGTCAGTGCCGCGTCCGCAAGCCAAGGAGTTCGAGCGGTTACAGCTTGGTTTAGTGTAGTCATATAATGCAGGACAGAAAAAAACTAATTACTAGTGATCAGCGCAGACCTAGTGTCGGTCCCTCGTATTATTTTAATGGTCTCATTCTCTAGATAAATCCAAATGTATAAGAATTTTTCCCTCGGCTACTGGACAATTCATCTGCTATGCTTTGTAATTGGCCACACGTTGCATCACAAAAGACAATCATTTGTCATCAACATCCTACAATTAGTATAATGTACATTTCATATTTCGAACTAAAAGATAACTTAAGCGCAATTCTGTAGTCTCGTTGTCTACTTTGACAGAAAAAATATGGAGAGTTAATGAAACTACTGTGGATCGGCACAGATGCGCGTTTGATTGTTCTTCATTGTTTTTTTTTCTTCCTTGGCGGGCTGCTGCACTGGCTAAATGGCTGTTAGCTGCCGGAGACCAAATAAATAAATTTAAAAAATCCCACCCTTCGACAGCTGACAAGCAAGTCAGTAGAAACGCAGCTGCAGTCAACAGTTGCTCGCCTCGCCTTTAGCTAGTCTGTGCTGTCGTGTAGAACAATATGTCTTCCCTCTTTTATTGGTATTGTTTTGACTCTGCAGTAACTCGTCGAGTTTTGAAGTACAGAAGAACTAGGACGTTATCAATTCATCCCATAAATAGCGACAGACATTTAGGAGAGTTTTTTTCTTTATATGAAGAACTTAAAAACTATCCCGAAAAATTTTATTCATATTACAGAATGAATCATAATACATTTCAGTATGTGCTGCAGAACATTCAATACAAAATTTCGAAACATAACACAAAATTTCGCAGAAGTATAACAGTGGTCTCGAGGTTCTACGCGCTCAGTCCGCAACCGTGCGACTGCTACGGTCGCAGGTTCGAATCCTGCCTCGGGCATGGATATGTGTGATGTCCTTAGGTTAGTTAGGTTTAAGTAGTTATAAGTTCTAGGGGGCTGATGACAACAGCAGTTGAGTCTCATAGTGCTCAGAGCCATTTGAACCATTTTTGAAATATAACAGCCGATGACATTGTAATTCTGTCAGAGACAGCATAGGACTTGGAAGAGCAGTTGAACGGAATGGATGGTGTCTTGAAGGGAGGATATAAGATGAACATCAACAAAAGCAAAACGAGGATAATGGAATGTGGTCGAATTAAGTCGGGTGATGTTGAGGGTATTAGATTGCGAAATGAGACACTAAGTAGTAAAGGAGTTTTGCTATTTGGGGAGCAAAATAACTGATGATGGTCGAAGTAGAGAGGATATAAAATGTAGACTGGCAATGGCAAGGAAAGCGTTTCTGAAGAAGAGTAATTTGTTAACATCGAGTATAGATTTAAGTGTCAGGAAGTCATTTCTGAAAGTATTTGTATGGAGTGTAGCCATGTATGGAAGTGAAACATGGACGGTAAATAGTTTGGACAAGAAGAGAATAGAAGCTTTCGAAATGTGGTGCTACAGAAGATGCTGAAGATAAGGTGGGTAGATCACGTAACTAAAGAGGAGGTATTGAATAGGATTGGGGAGAAGAGAAGTTTGTGGCACAACTTGACTAGAAGAAGGGATCGGTTGGTAGGACATGTTTTGAGGCATCAAGGGATCACAAATTTAGCATTGGAGGGCACCGTGGAGGGTAAAAATCGTAGTGGGAGACCAAGAGATGAATACACTAAGCAGATTCAGAAGGGTGTAGGTTGCAGTAGGTACTGGGAGATGAAGAAGCTTGCACAGGATAGAGTAGCGTGGAGAGCTGCATCAAACCAGTCTCAGGACTGAAGACAACAACAACAACAACAACAACAGCAGAAGAAAAATTGTGTATAACGATAAGGTAAGATTCGTTAGTACACACTTTTTGGTTGCAGTAGAACTTTGTACAGCATTCACTGCCTCCAATTAATTGTAGTCATGCTTTTGTGTTTTAAATTTCACAAACGCTACCTCTGAGGGGAAGAGAGTTTATGGGACTCCTGAGAATCATTAGGAAGTAATTAGCTTCGTCATTTCTTGCTGTGCCTTTAACGAAGAATCGCAGAAATACTTCTTCAGAATTTTCCAACTTTTTTCTTCTTCTTTTTTCATCATCATGCAGCGCTTGGCAGTGGTGATGGTTCATTATGTGGAGCCACTGATGACCTCACAGAATTCTTTTAATTACCTTGTAAGACAGACAGATTGATAGGCGAAGAGTTTTGAGATAATGCCCTTTGACTCAGTGGTTCTATTTCCACTGATAAGGAACTGCCTCAGCATGACTTTACAATTCATTGTCATCTGGTAGGGACACATTTCCGTCCCTCAGTGACACTCATATCTGTCTCAGTTTTCAAGTAACTGCGAACTATTGAGTGGCGGCAGTGCCGCGATCGCTGGCAAGCTATTGTTGTAAATGCATGTAAATACGGCAGATTAAATAAATGAAATAAAAGTAATTTCGCATTTATCATTATAATAAACGTAATTTTTCCTCACCTACTATGAAATGTGGGGTAACATCTTAAAATAAAAGACGTCTGCAGCCCCACTTGTGCTGAAAGCAGATTGGAGACGTGTGGCGCGTGTACTGCAGAAGCTGCGGTGCTGCTCCACAGGCTCGCGCCGGCAACGTCAGACACTCGGGATGTCACCGCAGCCTTATGGTCATGATTTCGAGGTGGAAATGCTTCTCAAGAGGTAAATCACAAGTCAAACAACTTTACCTTCGAGTTTTGGCCATATTTACATGACAGATTTTCGTGATATTGAAAGTGCTTTGCGCTCACTTTTGGTTGTTGCATTGAGTGAACATCTTGGTATTGATGTGTGCGGTCAAGAATATTCATCAATGGAACATCAGCGCCACCTTGATATCATTATCAGAGGTGGTCCATGTCATTCATATATTGACGAAAAGAGAGATGATAAGAAAACTGAAGATGTTGAAAACAATGATGACTGTCTTTAGGAATCAATTTTGAACTCTAAGGAATCTACTGCAAACGCGTGGTTTGATAGGGGAAACGTATCTACAATGAAGCTGAAGTCATCGCGAATCAGACTAAGGATGACAATCTCTTTTATGTGAATCCGTACAACATTCCTAATACTGCAGAGATGCTGAAAGAGTTGATGTACTATATACCACTGTGAACAGCTCTGATGTATTCTTCTTTCCATATTCCTTTATCTATTCGTTCGTCAGCAGCGACTGAAGGACAATTTTCAAAATTAAAGACAATGGGCTTTGACAAGCTGCCTTTACGAGTAGACAAATTCATTAATCAACATTTGAATTGGCTGCGTGAGGAAAGAAAACTGTTAGCGCCTCTTATGATGGAAAAAGAAGTTTCGAAGCAAGCTGAGAAGCACAAACCAACTGAAGATTCGTTGCCTTACCATAAAGAAGAAAACTGGAGAGGAAAAAATAAGAAGCTGAAGATAACAAACCCCCAAAAGCAATCATATACTCGATAATTCTGAGAGCACACTGAACAATACCTTGCGAAGTGGCAAAGAGAGAGACCGAGTGGGTCTCTCGTAAATGATGTTATCTCATTAACAAAAAATGTTATTACAGTCTTTGGTAGAACTTTTTAGGGTCCTATTAAGCAATGCCATCAGACCTTTTGTACGAATTTATTACTTTCACATGACAAAAGTAAGTCCCACATTAATTACCTCATATAATGTCATCGTCACAAAAAATGGTATAGTTTTCAGTAGAAGTCTGTGGGTGCTATTCAGAACTGTCATCAGAACTATTCTACGAATTTTGTTTTCGTAGAGAAAGTGAGTATCAGATTAAAACTATTATCGCCACAAAAATGTTCTTATCATTTTCAATGCAACTCTTCCAGTGCTATCCAGAACTGCCAACAGAACTGTCATACAAATTTAATTTTTTCCAAACTGACCATTTTTTACTATACCAAAATTTCGCCGAGTTATTGTTTTCTTCCCGAAATTCTGCATAACTATTCGTGTTTTGAGCAGGGAACTCTTAGAACTATTGCATACATATCAAGAACTATGGAAAAATTTATATTTCTGGTATAAGGGGTGCAAACTTCACGGGGAAATGCTCATAAGCATTCCTTATTAAATTCCGTTACTACGTAAACAATTACCTGCACAGAATATGTTACTAGTATTTTCGACAGCACTCTTACAATGCTATCCAGAACTGCCAACAGAACGTACGAATAGACATAATTTTTTGTAGAGTAAGTGAGCCCCACAACTAATGAATTACCTTACAAACTATTATAACCACAGAAAATGTTATGATTATCGATAGAAGACTTGGGGTGTTATCCAGAAGTGTTCATCAAAACTGTTGTATGAATTTATTTTTTTCTGTGGAGACAGTGGGTCTAACATCAAAGCAGTTACTGTATAAACTATCATTGCCACAAAAAGATGTTATTAGGATTTTCGTTAGAGGTCTAAGTGTTCTGTTCAGAACTGTTGTACGAATTTACATTTTGCTAAAATTGACAGAGAATATTTCCGATACGAAAATTTTTCGACTATTGTTGTTTTCTTCGTTACATTCTGCAGAACTATTCAAATTTTGTACAAAGAACTCTAGAAGTATGGCACATCTATCGAGAACTATGAAAGAAATGTGTCGTGAGAGGGGTGCTGACTTGACACGACTGCGGCGTTGCCAGGTCGGCCCCCGGCAGGCGAGGGAGCGGCTGCGGCAGAGCCGGCGAGGCGTCTACGTCGGTGTCCGCACTGCCGGACAGGACCGCCTGCCTCCACCCACACCGGTTTGTCTCGCACTGCCGTATACAGCTGGCAGCACGAACCCCGTCCCCGTTTACATGGGACTCCAAACACAGGATTTCGTAATCACATTTCCGAATACCGCTTCTAGGTAGTAATGTAAATCTATTCTGGAAATCCGCCTCCAGTTGCCAATTTTCCGAACTGCGCAATCAATTTTCAGTCCCACGTAAACGCAACCGGTTTTGAAAAATCCTGGGGCTGATAGGTTTCGACTTTTCTTCAAAAATTTTCGGCTAGTGTGGCCAGAGTGGTTTTCTGTAGTGAAGGAAAAGTAGAAATATTTGACGAAAGCTATTTACACCTCGTCTAACTGAAGGGAAATAGCCGCAGAATATTCAACGGCTTGCCAAATATTCCGGTTTTTCGTATCAGAAGTAATCTTATTTTTGATGCTTCACTTTCGTTTTTATTTACTTTTACCTTAATATAGTGTCAGAGACCGTTTAACATTTTCTTCAGTCTTGAAGGCAAAGATTGAATGAAGGTTTATTTTGATCACGGGATGAGGTGAGAACAGAACAATTCCCGTCATCGTGTTTACTCCCAGTCACCTACGCGTGAGTTTCGCGATTTTGCAGTGGATGCAACCGACACGATGTCTTCGCACTGTTACACACAACAGTGACAAGTAGGCGGCAGTTTCCACACTGGGTTTGGCGAGCTTGCCTCAGTCCGCTGTGTGTGAAAGTAATTCCTGCCCGTTAATATGGCGAAAATAAAGTTTCTTTCTTGAAAGGAGGATTCCTTTACCTGACAAACCGCGAGTACGAAGGTGGTATCTACGCTCTGTCATTCAGTGTTTTCCACTGAACGTTGAGGACTTACCGATACAACGAAGCACAAAGAAAATGAAGCACCTGTTGGCAGTTTGTGAGAGGACTTGTAGCTGCGTCACTTCCTCTGTAAGAACGAATGAACTACAAACAGACGAAGACTAACGCGGTACAAGTGCTGTTTGGGTTCCATACAATCCTCCTTTCCATTCAATGAACTGCACGACTCTTCTCATCAGAGACCTATTCGAGAAGAAATTCGCATGTTCCAGGACAAAATGTGAGTCAATTATAGTGAACGTTTTACCGCCTTACGCAATGCATGAAGTTCAGCGAGAATTTCAACATGCTAATTGTGTGTGTGTCATGGTCGATGAATCAAATCACGAAAGGTTAAAGCTGTCGACGATTCTAACTAGTTGTTTCATTCCTCCAAAAGGTGTTCGGTGCAAAATAACCCGTCTTCAAGACTCGTTGGGTGTAGTCTGGATATTTTTAAAAAGAAAAATATAGATGACAAGATCGGCACATTTTGTGCACATATAACTAATATCAGCTTTGGTGCTCGCAAGAGGGCAGGAACAAGCAATGTTTACTCCTAACTGGACAGTGTTCTCAAGATGAACTTTGAAAGCATCGGTCGTGCATGCCGCGTGGTACACAGAGAAGCTGAAACACGTGCACACGTTCTTCCCTTTGACACAGCAGTGAATTACATTTTTCAATATATTCACATTTACACTGTGTGTGTCTGTGACTAAGGAAATGTGGGCAATTTGCATGGTCCCTAGGTGACTAATGTGCGCCTCTAAATCATATACCAGTATCAAAGAGTTTTAGAATAACCATAATGACAGAACTCTCAAAAAGAAGCTTCGATATTAAACTATCACGGTGGAAGGTATAAATCCTTCACACGTTAGATACTTGGCAGTAATGTGCTCAGAGCCTGTTGTCAGAAAGCAAAGTAAACACTAGAGAATGAATCAGTGTTGAGAGCAACTATGATGGTTAAATATACTGAACTAAATAGTCCCGGTGACCAATTGATTGAACTTTCTGCATGAGGCGACACTGGCTACATGAATCCCACCGAAATATAAAGACTTTTATTGTAAAATACGTACCATGTGTGCTACATAATGTAAAAGTTAAGGTGCTTATAATGGACCCTTCACACGTACAAAATACAAACTGCGTGCGGAATGTGCATTTTAAGTATCGAACAATCAGGATGCTAAAGTAGCGACAGTAAAAAGGCCAAAACCTTTCAACAAACGACAAATCCACGAACTGTGTAGTTGCATAAAATAGGTGAGCGCAGCCACAGCATGGAATAACAACTGTGACACACAGAAAAGACAATCTGTAAATGTTGTTGTTGTTGTGGTCTTCAGTCCTGAGACTGGTTTGATGCAGCTCTCCATGCTACTCTATCCTGTGCAAGCTTTTTCATCTCCCAGTACCTACTGCAATCTACATCCTTCTGAATCTGCTTAGTGTATTCATCTCTTGGTCTCCCTCTACGATTTTTACCCTCCACGCTGCCCTCCAATACTAAATTGGTGATCCCTTGATGCCTCAGAACATGTCCTACCAACCGATCCCTTCTTCTGGTCAAGTTGTGCCCCAAACTTCTCTTCTCCCCAATCCTATTCAATACTTCCTCATTAGTTATGTGATCTACCCATCTAATCTTCAGCATTCTTCTGTAGCACCACATTTCGAAAGCTTCTATTCTCTTCTTGTCCAAACTATTTATCGTCCATGTTTCACTTCCATACATGGCTACACTCCATACAAATACTTTCAGAAATGACTTCCTGACACTGAAATCTATACTCGATGTTAACAAATTTCTCTTCTTCAGAAAGCTTTCCTTGCCATTGCCAGTCTACATTTTATATCCTCTCTACTTCGACCATCATCAGTTATATTGCTCCCCAAATAGCAAAACTCCTTTACTACTTTAATTGCCTCATTTCCTAATCTAATTCCCTCAGCATCGCCCGAATTAATTAGACTACATTCCATTATCCTTGTTTTGCTTTTGTTGATGTTCATCTTATATCCTCCTTTCAAGACACTGTCCATTCCATTCAACTGCTCTTCCAAGTCCTTTGCTGTCTCTGACAGAATTACAATGTCATCGGCGAACCTCAAAAGTTTTTATTTCTTCTCCATGGATTTTAATACCTACTCCGAATTTTTCTTTTGTTTCCTTTACTGCTTGCTCAATATACAGATTGAACAACATCGGGGAGAGGCTACAACCCTGTCTTACTCCCTTCCCAACCACTGCTTCCCTTTCATCTCCCTTGACTCTTATGACTGCCATCTGGTTTCTGTACAAATTGTAAATAGCCTTTCGCTCCCTGTATTTTACCCCTGCCACCTTTAGAATTTGAAAGAGAGTATTCCAGTCAACATTGTCAAAAGCTTTCTCTAAGTCTACAAATGCTAGAAACGTAGGTTTGCCTTTCCTTAATCTTTCTTCTAAGATAAGTCGTAAGGTCAGTATTGCCTCACGTGTTCCAGTGTTTCTACGGAATCCAAACTGATCTTCCCCGAGGTTGGCTTCTACTAGTTTTTCCATTCGTCTGTAAAGAATTCGTGTTAGTATTTTGCAGCTGTGACTTATTAAGCTGATAGTTCGGTAATTTTCACATCTGTCAACACCTGCTTTCTTTGGGATACACCTGCTTTCTTTGGGATTGGAATTATTATATTCTTCTTGAAGTCTGAGGGTATTTCGCCTGTTTCATACATCTTGCTCACCAGATGGTAGAGTTTTGTCAGGACTGGCTCTCCCACGGCCGTCAGTAGTTCCAATGGAATATTGTCTACTCCGGGGGCCTTGTTTCGACTCAGGTCTTTCAGTGCTCTGTCAAACTCTTCACGCAGTATCATATCTCCCATTTCATCTTCATCTACATCCTCTTCCATTTCCATAATATTGTCCTCAAGTACATCGCCCTTGTATAGACCCTCTATATACTCCTTCCACCTTTCTGCTTTCCCTTCTTTGCTTAGAACTGGGTTTCCATCTGAGCTCTTGATATTCATACAAGTCGTTCTCTTATCTCCAAAGGTCTCTTTAATTTTCCTGTAGGCGGTATCTATCTTACCCCTAGTGAGATAGGCCTCCACATCCTTACATTTGTCCTCTAGCCATCCCTGCTTAGCCATTTTGCACTTCCTGTCGATCTCATTTTTGAGACGTTTGTATTCCTTTTTGCCTGTTTCACTTACTGCATTTTTATATTTTCTCCTTTCATCAATTAAATTCAATATTTCTTCTGTTACCCAAGGATTTCTACTAGCCCTCGTCTTTTTACCTACTTGATCCTCTGCTGCCTTCACTACTTCATCCCTCAAAGCTACCCATTCTTCTTTTACTGTATTTATTTCCCCCATTCCTGTCAATTGCTCCTTTATGCTCTCCCTGAATCTCTGTACAACCTCTGGTTCTTTTAGTTTATCCAGGTCCCATCTCCTTAAATTCCCACCTTTTTGCAGGCTGCAGTTTTAATCTACAGGTCATAACCAATAGATGGTGGTCAGAGTCCACATCTGCCCCTGGAAATGTCTTACAATTTAAAACCTGGTTCCTAAATCTCTGTCTTACCATTATATAATCTATCTGATACCTTTTAGTATCTCCAGGGTTCTTCCATGTATACAACCTTCTTTCATGATTCTTAAACCAAGTGTTAGTTATGATTATGTTGTGCTCTGTGCAAAATTCTACCAGGCGGCTTCCTCTTTCATTTGTCCCCCAATCCATATTCACCTACTATGTTTCCTTCTCTCCATTTTCCTACTCTCGAATTCCAGTCACCCATGACTATTAAATTTTCGTCTCCCTTCACTACCTGAATAATTTCTTTTATCTCATCATACATTTCATCAATTTCTTCATCATCTGCAGAGCTAGTTGGCATATAAACTTGTACTACTGTAGCAGGCGTGGGCTTCGTGTCTATCTTGGCCACAATAATGCGTTCACTACGCTGTTTGTAGTAGCTTACCTATGCTCCTATTTTTTTTATTCATTATTAAACCTACTCCTGCATTACCCCTATTTGATTTTGTATTTATAACCCTGTATTCACCTGACCAGAAGTCTTGTTGCTCCTGCCAGCGAACTTCACTAATTCCCACTATATCTAACTTTAACCTACCCATTTCCCTTCTTAAATTTTCTAACCTACCTGCCCGATTAAGGGATCTGACATTCCACACTCCAATCCGTAGAATGCCAGTTTTCTTTCTCCTGATAATGACGTTCTCTTGAGTAGTCCCCGCCCGGAGATCCGAATGGGGGACTATTTTACCTCCGGAATATTTTACCCAAGAGGACGCCATCATCATGTAATCATACAGTAAAGCTGCATGCCCTCGGGAAAAATTACGGCTGTAGTTTCCCCTTGCTTTCAGCCGTTCGCAGTACCAGCACAGCAAGGCCGTTTTGGTTATTGTTACAAGGCCAGATCAGTCAATCATCCAGACTGTTGCCCTTGCAACTACTGAAAAGGCTGCTGCCCCTCTTCAGGAACCACACGTTTGTCTGGCCTCTCAACAGATACCCCTCCGTTGTGGTTGCACCTACGGTACGGCTATCTGTATCGCTGAGGCACGCAAGCCTCCCCACGAACGGCAAGGTCCATGGTTCATGGGGGGGAATCTGTAAATAGTATGTAAATTTATGACCCAAGTCCGTAGCGCGTAGAAATATCTAAGCATTAATGTGAAGTTTCACGTACAAAATAGTTATTTGCAGTGTACGAGACTGTTGAAATATCACATGCATAAAACTGTTGGATGTAGTGTCAAACTGCAGTGAGTAACGTGTAAACACGGGACATCTGAACGCTGCAAGTGACAGGTGGACAAACATACAACAGAAAACCCTAACGGAACACGACGACTGTATGAATGCAGTGCGTGTGTGACGGGAGGTGTTGACAAGCTATGAGCTTTGCATTTTATTAAACAGTGAGGTAGTACAAGCGTAATCCTAAATGTTGTGAAGTGCTGCACTACTGACGTTCAAAACAAACTACATACACAAACAACCAGGTGACACGTGTGGCTGAAGATTTTGTCAGCTTTTATGTGCATTTATATATGTAAAAAAACAAAGAGACGTAAAGTGACATGCGTATAAAAACAAATGTGTGAGAAGTGACATGTGGTGTTACAGTGGTGGTATGACTGCTCGCAAACCACGTGTGTGTTTGACCCATTCATACCAGAGGAACCTTGTACCGATACGCGGTACAAAATATTAAATCGTGCGACAAGTCGGACACAAAACAATGTAAAATTAAAAGTGTAAGACTCAGAATACGTGTTTAATTGTCAGATCAGTAATTCGTCACGAAACGAAATAACAATAAAGCAAAAGACCATATAAGATAACTGTATAGAATGTATGTAGCAATGTAATTCTTTTAGTCGCTGCCCCACGAAACCAAGAAGAAAACGCACGCTAATGCGGCCGCCTCGCATTGCGAGTTGTGAATTTCCAATAATATATGGTAATTTATGCTGACTGAGCATTTTTATTTCATGTGCAGAAGTAAACATTATTTGTAAGGTTTTCAGTACGCTGGATAAACAAGAACGGCCAACAATCGACCATTCTTGGTACACATCTTGCATAGAAATAATTTATTGTTAACTTCATCATCGTCATCAACACACGCTTTAAATACTCGCATCATAATACGTAAAGACAAGAAAGCGCATAAATTAATTTCTTCGTATTAAAGCAAAAACTAAACATTCAGTTCAGTACATTGACCGCTTCTCGCCAAAACAAAGATGATTCCTTTAAAAAACTGAAATACTTTAATTCAAAGGTTTCCTTTAATTAAATTTCTCCACGGTAAAGGTGTCCTGCAGCGATATTTTAATGCGGTGACACGAAATATAATCCCTGAGATTACGTTTCCGTTTTTGTCTGCATGAACGCTCCACGTGGACATCAATTTTAAAGGATTCTAAAAGCGGCTCACGCAACCCTATATTAACAAGGCGGCGAGTCGCGTGCTGTTAAATACTTAGTGCTCAGAGAACTATTTTACGGAAGTATATATTCCGGTCCCCCATATTATCATTCTTCCTTGTGTCCGCTCCGCCAAATAAGTGCTCTATTCACACACTTGCCGAGCGTAAGTAGCAATCAAGTTGGGCGTTACGTTTTTCTTACACTCTTTTCGTCACATTCGTTGAGTATACTTGAGACGGTGTCCGGATCTGGGCGGTAGCCGTACAACTGCAATCCGCTCATCGTAAGAATAAACCTGATGTAAACAAACACAAACGCTATGATTGGTCAGAGGCCGTACCACTCTTACACTGGTGTTACGCTCTTGGAAGTAGATCCTACTTATGTGTTAGATATCTTGTTACTGAGTTACGTTAAACGGAACTTGGGATATTCAAATGTATCAACAGCCATCAACGTTTTTCTTTATCACGCCTTAGCTACGTAGTTTTCATTTAGAAAGTCGTGCAGTCACAGCCTGTGCAGCTGCGTTGTGCTCTGACTATCGCCTTGCTAATGCGCAGTACGAAAATGGCTGAGGCTACTTTCTGTTCCGTAGTGCGACGCGCGCGTGCCGAGAAATAGGCCGTCCTTAATGTTCTTCATAAATTTACGGAGAAATTCGGCTTTGAAGTTTTCCCAGCGTTCTATATTAGGCAGTTGATAACCACACGTAACAAGACTGTCAAGCTGCCAGACTTACTGGAAATAACGCACGCAGCTTCTTCACACGTCACTGCCGAACGCTGGCGGGATATAGGACGGCTCGTCATAAAAGAAAATGAGAAAATGCTGCGTATGGTTGGCTTCGTGGATTCTGTTGTCGATAGGCTGGTTATCAATTTATCAGGTGACACTTCCAGAACTGAAATGTATTTCTCTGATTCGGATAAGGAAGGAGCTAAGAGATTACCAGACGACTGCCTACATAATATCTTCAGTGGCTTCAATATTTAACTATACGGTGAAACACTTCAATGCTCTTGCGTTACACACAGCTTATGCAAGAAAATTACCTTTCATCATTCTTGTTTTCAATTAAAATATTACGTTAGCTAAAAACGGTAACGTTGTGCAGTTTTCGTCTAGTCGTTTATGGAGCATATTGTGGGAGATTTGCAGTGTATTGTTTCAGTCTACATAAAATTCAAATGACATTCGAAGCTGTATTGCTCCTCAGCTCGTCTCGTTTTACGTGAGACCTGCAGCTGTACCAGCTGGCCGGCCAGCGCTGTCCGAGTTAAATGCGCCGCTAAGGCTGCTGTCCCGTATTACCGGCCAGCCGATGTGGCGTAACGCACAGCACAACGTGTGCCCTTATTATCGTAGTTGGCAGTACTCGAGACAGCTTGGCTGCAGTCCCACGTGAGACGGGAATCCAACGAGGTTCCAGCAAAAGCGGAAGAATATAAAGCGCACTGTTTACATCAGGTTTATTCGTATGATGAACGGATTACAGTACAATACAGTATTAGTATTCCCTTCATGCATTCTGGAACGTCTGTTGGAAATAAACAGATCTTTCTTTCTGAGCCAGAGTGTCATTTTTAATTGTCTTCACGTGTGTTTCAACTTAAAACGTTAAACTGAATTTTCGTCACTTATCATTAAAAACAGTGTTTCAGGTTTATTTTACCTCTTCTCCCGCCTGCTTACTTAAAAGTGGAGTGAAGTCCTGGTAAATTACGTTATCTTCACCTTCATTTTGTTGTCCATTCTCGACATTGTCATGACACCTCTCTTTTACGAGTCACACTAGTTGATGTACTTTCTGTGAATAGGGCATCGACATATTTGTGTATCCCTCAGATCCACCAAATTCCTAAAGTGAACTGTGAACTTCACGCTCATGTATCTTGAGGTTGTTTTCTGCGACACCATCGTCAGTCGCTGAAGCTCAGTCATTAAAAATGATCCCTGCCTTCCTGACACAGTTGTTGTGACTAGCGGGTGTTACTAGTTTTAAGGCTGAAGAAATCCACAGAACTACTAACAGATCTTTCATGTCCAGATCGAACACTGTCAATTCGAAACGAACTATGTCAACAATTTCAGCCAGTAAAACACTTAGAAATTTTGAGTAATTTCCTGATCGAGTGCTTGACAAGTAGAAGTTGAATTTGGCGGCAAAAATATTTTCACATTTTTTAGTGCAGCATCGCAACGGGAAGTGGCATATCCATAAAAATCACGTCCGTGTTTCCATTCTACTACCAAATGCCAGTAACCATTCTGCCATTGTTGCTTTCGTCATCCATAATGGTTCCTGAGCAAACCACTCTACGTTCTATTTACCTAAGTCAATACCCTCAAAACAACCAGGTTTAGCGGCCTCCTCAAGAGTTAACTGAAGGCTTTTCAAATTTATCTATGATATTGACACACAATACAGTAGTTAGTCGATGTTTTGGTTTTTGCTTCGTGAATAATTTTCATCTTTCAAGGCCATTGTTTTACCAGGAAAATCTCAAAGGCCCAGTCTCATTACAGTTAAAGAAGTTTACTTCTTCATAAACCTCACGAATTCCTCCTTCCCAAAATTTCCAGTCTGACACGATGTTTTCGTGCGCTGAGCTGCATCACCACACACCGTTAGAGAAGATATGTAGTGGCTACTCCGTGTATGTAGTGGCCGTGGGAGAGCCAGTCCTGACAAAACTCTACCATCTGGTGAGCAAGATGTATGAAACAGGCGAAATACCCTCAGACTTCAAGAAGAATGTAATAATTCCAATCCCAAAGAAAGCAGGTGTTGACAGATGTGAAAATTACCGAACTATCAGCTTAATAAGTCACAGCTGCAAAATACTAACACGAATTCTTTACAGACGAATGGAAAAACTAGTAGAAGCCAACCTCGGGGAAGATCAGTTTGGATTCCGTAGAAACACTGGAACACGTGAAGCAATACTGACCTTACGACTTATCTTAGAAGAAAGATTAAGGAAAGGCAAACCTACGTTTCTAGCATTTGTAGACTTAGAGAAAGCTTTTGACAATGTTGACTGCAATACTCTCTTTCAAATTCTAAAGGTGGCAGGGGTAAAATACAGGGAGCGAAAGGCTATTTACAATTTGTACAGAAACCAGATGGCAGTTATATGGGTCGAGGGACATGAAAGGGAAGCAGTGGTTGGGAAGGGAGTAAGACAGGGTTGTAGCCTCTCCCCGATGTTGTTCAATCTGTATATTGAGCAAGCAGTAAAGGAAACAAAAGAAAAATTCGGAGTAGGTATTAAAATTCATGGAGAAGAAATAAAAACTTTGAGGTTCGCCGATGACATTGTAATTCTGTCAGAGACAGCAAAGGACTTGGAAGAGCAGTTGAATGGAATGGACAGTGTCTTGAAAGGAGGATATAAGATGAACATCAACAAAAGCAAAACAAGGGTAATGGAATGTAGTCTAATTAAGTCGGGTGATGCTGAGGGAATTAGATTAGGAAATGAGGCACTTAAAGTAGTAAAGGAGTTTTGCTATTTGGGGAGCAAAATAACTGATGATGGTCGAAGTAGAGAGGATATAAAATGTAGGCTGGCAATGGCAAGGAAAGCGTTTCTGAAGAAGAGAAATTTGTTAACATCCAGTATTGATTTAAGTGTCAGGAAGTCATTTCTGAAAGTATTCGTATGGAGTGTAGCCATGTATGGAAGTGAAACATGGACGATAAATAGTTTGGACAAGAAGAGAATAGAAGCTTTCGAAATGTGGTGCTACAGAAGAATACTGAAGATTAGATGGGTAGATCACATAACTAATGAGGAAGTATTGAATAGGATTGGGGAGAAGAGAAGTTTGGGGCACAACTTGACCAGAAGAAGGGATCGGTTGGTAGGACATGTTCTGAGGCATCAAGGGATCACCAATTTAGTATTGGAGGGCAGTATGGAGGGTAAAAATCGTAAAGGGAGACCAAGAGATGAATACACTAAGCAGATTCAGAAGGATGTAGGTTGCAGTAGGTACTGGGAGATGAAAAAGCTTGCACAGGATAGAGTAGCATGGAGAGCTGCATCAAACCAGTCTCAGGACTGAAGACCACAACAACAACAACTCCTTAAATTGTCAGGTCAACCTACTGGCTTTAAAATCGATAAGCCGCAACTTCTTGGCGATTCCGAGTACTTTCTCGCGCATCAGAGGTCCACCATGTGGCAAGTTATTGCTGCGAGCGCGGCAGAACCACTGAGGTGTGAAATGTTAACTTTTGAACCCGGTGTGTTGGGAAAAGCGCGTTTACTAGTAAAGTTACTGTTTCAATTCCACGATTCCGGAAAGCCATTTTTGTTTCTAAAAACGTCACTGACCCATGTTTTTCCAAGACCAAATCTCGGTGCCATATCTCTGCACCAAGCTTTCCCTTTCCGCACGAATTATCTCTACCTTTTCGTTCAGCGTTAACCGTGTCCGGTTTCGCGGCCCCTTAGCACTGCGGTACACGGACTCCCTGGCTGGGAGCCAGCAGCAGTGAGCTCTTCTGGCGGCCTTCCTCCACGCGGAACACTGGTCTAGCCGGCCGCCCCCACACACGCCTTCCTCACTCAGAGGAGGAGGAAGCGCAGCAGTGGCGGCGACTTCAAAGCCGCGCCTTCTGAAGGCCTGCACTGCCGGCCGAGTCGCGACCTCCGCCGTTTCCACGCCGTCCGCTATTTGTGTGTTTTAAGGGTTGTTAGGAGAGAGGTTTGTCTCCCGTCTCCGTTTTTCAGAATGTTCGTTATTCAGAGGAGTTTTACCACAAGGGCTAATGTCATTTGGCAGGGGAATTGTAAAATGTCCGATACTGAGGAGCCCGCTGTTAGGTAGTGCCCGTTAAGGGAAGTGTTACTGTATACGCTTTTTTATGTGTACAAACTTTATTTTTATTTATCTCAGCAAAGCGATGCAGTCCTACACTGAAGGGCCAAACAAATTTGTACGCCTGCCTAATATCGTGTAGGACCCCGCGAGCACGCAGAAGTGCCGCAACACGACGTGGCATGGACTCTACTCGGGTCTGAAGTAGTGCTCGAGGGAACTGACGCCGTGAATCGTGCAGCTCTGTCCATAAATCCGTGAGAGTACGAGGGGGTGGATATCTCTGAAAAACATGTTGCAAGGCATCCCAGATATGCTCAGTAGTGTTCATTTCTCGGCAGTTTGGTGGCCAGCAGAGTGTTTAAACGCAGAGGAGTGTTCCCGGAGGTACTCTGTAGCAACTCTGGACGTGTCGGTTGTCACATTGTCCTGCTGGAATTTCTCGTCGGAATGCACAGTGGACACGAAAGGCTGCAGGTGCTCAGAGAGGATGCTTACGTACGTATCCAGACGTATCACTCCAACTGCACCCGCCCCACACCTTTACAGAGCCTCCACCAGCTTGAACAGTCCCCTGCTGACAGCCAGGATCCACGGGTTCGTGACGTTGTTTCCATACCCGTATACGTCCGTCCGCTCGATGCAATTTGAAACGAGGCTCGTCCGACTAGGTAACATGTTTCCAGTCTTCGACAGTCTAATGTCGGTGTTGACGGGCCAGGACAGGCGTACAGGGGTGCTTCCTAGGCTCCAAAAGCCAATTTCGATGACGTTTCGTCGAATGGTTCGCACGCTGACACTTGTTGATGGCCCATCATTGAAATCTGGAGCAATTTGCGGTAGGGTTGCTCTTCTGTCACGTTGAACGATTCTCTTCAGTCGCGATTCGTCCCGTTCTTACAGCATCTTTTTTTTCCGACCGCAGCGATGTTTTACTGGATTCCTGATACTCATGGTACAATCGTGAAATTGTCGACGCGAAAATCCCCTCTTCATCGCTTCCTCGGAGAAGCTGTGTTCCATCGCTCCTACGCCTACTGTAACATCACGTCCAGATTCACTCAAGTCTGGATAACCTGCCGCTGTAGCAGCAGTAACCGATCTAACAACTGCGCCCCACACGTGTCTTACCTAGGCATTGTCGACCACAGCGCCGTCTTCTGCCTGTCAACGGATCTCTGTATTTGAATACGCATGCCTATACCAATTTCCATGGGGGTTTCACTATATATGCAAAGGTTTTCTTTTTGCCTAGTGTCCCTTTCTGGAAAACTGAAAGAACCAGAGTTCGTACAGAGTTTCAGGGAGAGCATAAGGGAACAATTGACACGAATGGGGGAAAGAAATACAGTAGAAGAAGAATGAGTAGCTTTGAGGAATGAAATAGTGAAGGCAGCAGAGGATCAAGTAGGTAAAAAGACAAGGGCTAGTAGAAACCCTTGGGTAACAGAAGAGATACTGAATTTAATTGATGAAGGGAGAAAATACAAAAATGTAGTAAGTGAAGCACGCCAAAAAGAATACAAACGTCTCAAAAATGATATCGTCAAGAAGTGCAATATGGCTAAGCAGGGATGGCTGGACGACAAATGTAAGAATGTAGAGGCTTATCTCACTAGGGGTAAGATAGATACTGCCTACAGGAAAATTAAAGAGATCTTTGGAGAAAGGAGAACCACGCGCATGAATATCAAGAGCTTTGATGGAAACCCAGTTCTAAGCAAAGAAGGGAAATCAGAAAGGTGGAAGGAGTATATAGAGGGTCTATACAAGGGCGATGTACTTGAGGACAATATTATGGAAATGGAAAAGGATGTAGATGAAGATGAAATGGAGATATGATACTGCGTGAAGATGTGGTCACAACAGCCTAGGCCAACGCACGGCAGCAACTGCTTCGTTGGCCGGAACTTGGTTATCGTGTGCGGGCGGCAAATCGCAGCCGACGAAGCGTTTTGCCTCGGCTGGAGTTCGGTCCGCTGGCGATAGCGTCGAAGCGTTGGCGGTCGGCTGGCGTTGGGACCCCACTGCTCTGCTCTGTTCATCGTAAGAACAGACCTGATGTAAGCAAACACACACGCGATGTTTTGGTCCAGAGACGTAGCACACGTGTTCTTACGCTTTTTGATGTAGGTCCTACTTCGGAACTGCTTATCTTATTGCTAAGTTATGTTGAACGAAACTAAGATATTCTAACGTACTACCAGCCATTGACATTTTTCTTAAGGGGCTATGTAGTTTTTATTTCAGATATCGTGTACAGTCACAGTCTCTGTACTGGTGTGCTCTGATGTCACACCTTTAATAAGCAGTACGAAAATGGCTCACGCTGCTTCCTGCTCCGTGGTGAAAAAAAAATGGTTCAAATGGTTCTGAGCACGCGGTTTACATACAAATACACACAATGTATAGCAGATGGTTAGTTTGGTGCAGCTCATGGATCGCTGGTTCAAGTCCCGTATTGCTCATCCTCTAGTTCATCCAATTTGAAATACCTACATCTGGTAACTAAAATTAATCATTTTCATGAATAATGCACGTATCCTTGCTTCTAATTACACACACCACGCAAAATTCTTGTTTTCATTTCAAATATATGTTCTCAATTGTCGATATTCGAAAGATCGTTAATGAGGGCTGCTTAAATTAAGGAAACAAGTTGATTTTTTAGGACAAAAATAAAAATCAAATATTGTTTATGCCACAGATGTAGTCACACACGAACCAGGTAACTGTATTAGAAACATGAGAAACCATTTTCACAGCATCGAGCACGCCATACAAATGCTGCTGCATTTTTACATTTACCACTGCACCGTTAGAACATGCAACGACGCATCAACCACCCGTGGAGGGCAGGGGGGGTGGGGGCTAGCGTCAAGGAGGGGCAGTCGCTACCCCTCCCACTTCTAACTATGGGGGAGGGAGGGGGGCGCGTGATACGGTTTCTTCCCATCTACCCCCCCCCCCCCCCCCCCTGCCAACTAATTCGCTTCAAGGCTTATTTCATATATGGACAGAGCCAGTGAATTAAATAAGCTGCGTCAGGAAATCTGCGCCGGCCGTTGTGACCGAGCGGTTCTAGGCGCTTCAGTCCGGAACCGCTACGGTCGCTGGTTCGAATCCTGCCTCGGCCATGGATGTGTTAGTTAGGTTTAAGTAGTACTAAATTCTAGGGAACTGATGACCTCAGATGTTCAGTCCTATAGTGCTCAGAGCCATTTGAACCTTGTTTTGTAGTTATATTCTCCCATTTCTCAGAGAGACCTTCATGGGAAGGGGGGGTGGAGCTATGACGTACACGAATGTTATTACAAAAAGTTAGCATTTCCGATGCAGCGAAAATACTTTTGAGTTGAAGGGGGCACCAAATCTCATTCCAAAAGGGAGAAATCGTGGATGGAACTACGCTGGGGTAATCAGAACCCTCTTGACCATCCGTATCAGCGGCAAACAGGTCAGGCCCAAGGATTCAAGCAGGAAAAAGCGAATAAATGTTCCAGAAAAAATTAACAACGGTCGGTGAATAAGCATTCCCTGCCACTACAACGAAGCAAGCAGAGGTAAAGATGTCGATAACCACTATGTAACAATATAAGAAAGTCAAACTATATACATGTAACACAGTATCGAGAACTATAATGTAATAATTCTTCTAAGCTGCAAGATAACTAGGATTTGGACGCACGCGTTTGAGCCAGGTGTAATATTGCACACAAATCTCTCTTGTCCTGAAATTAGGCATCATGACTGTGTGCACGACCCATCCTTTCATTCCACGGCTAGAGTGTCCACTGCTGTTGCAGGATCAGAAAAGTGAGACGTGTGTTCCGAAATGTTAATATACACCAGGTTGTTATGAAGTTCGTGGTTCACGACACGCACTACAATCATATTTCTGAATGAAAATTGTATTACTTTGCCTAGTTACAAACATCCCCATTTATGTCTCATACGAATACGTAATACACTCACGATCTGACGCAGGCTGCTTTGTGTAGCGGCCACATTTCTCACAGTCACCCTGCGATAGTAGTTAAGCAGTGTACTCTACTCAGTCGTGGCAATTATTGCTTAGACAACGTCTTGTGCCGAAAAACAGCCTTCATTTTATTAAGGCGTTATAGGCAACTTTATCCAGAGTTCCAGTAAGCTCTGATTAATTATCCAGGCTCAGTATCAATTCGTTATCCCTGGATCATAGACGCGGTATTATTGTTGCGGACTGTTTGCAGCGAATATTTTTTCACCCTGTAACATGTAAGAACGCTGGTGGAAACCGAATTTTCGGTCTAATGGATCACTGTTTTATATGAATGAGACAAAGCTACATCCTTTTCTGATATTAGTTTGTTGTAAAACGCTATACTATATGCGCACAAAAATTAAAGAAATACTGTTTTTGGATTTGCGTGGGGTTTTTTGCAAAACGACGTTTCTGATGTCATTTCATAAAACAATTGACATATTATAGCCGAACATTCGTGCTTAGGAGTGAAGTCGCTACCTTTTCGTTATTACTCAGTTTTTACAATGTTTATAAATGAAGTACCATTACTCACTGAACGTAATTTGAAGAATTTGCAATGATGAATGACCTTACTGTCTATTTCACACTTTGTGCAGTTTACTTCATACAGTATATTGCAGCATACCAACTTAAGCTAACGCACGTACCAACTGAAGCTAACGTAGAAAAAACATTTTTTAGAGGTTCTGAAAGTAGCTGTTGCAAATCCTACAACTACTGAACCATTTGACATGCTGTTAGAGAAATCCAAAAATTATTCTAGAAACCTAAATATGAAACACAGATATTTCACAACCAAGAAAAATTCCAGCGAAATTGCAACACAGAAACACCATCTGTTCCCAAAAAATTGCCTTCAGAACGAAAATTTGGGAAGGATTTGTTCGAAATTCTTGATATCATTCTGAAAAATTATCGAAGGGCAACCAAGAGGATTTAAAGAGACTATCCCATCTTGAAGCAATAGTTATTACGTTCTCCCAAATACGTCCTCCATCTACAAGACGTTTGGAAGAATTGCTTTGAGAAAATACAACGAACTTCAACATGAAGAGGCTTTATGCACAGCTCGAAATGATGCGAACCATTACAACTGCTGTACAACCATGTAATGTACCGTCTGTTGGAAGAAAACTTACCGCTGAACCTGTTAGGGTTAAAGAACTCCTCCAGGAAGTTATTTGCCTGATCATTCTGGTTCTGACCGTCACCATCCTCAGAGGTCATTCGGCGCTTTGATACGATTTTAAACTTGCCTCAGATGAACGATGACTCAATAGAGACTCACCCCTCAACTCCTCTTCTATATTCATCAAGACAGGACTGGAAAAATTAATCTTGTGGATGCCATGAAAAAATTTGTTTCCCGAAGCGTAGAAAGGAAAACTACATTTGGAAATCGTAACAAAATTTTTTTAGTCCAATGCGCGGGAAGCGAGAACGCTACTGCAAGACCACGGGCTGCGGACAACAAATATAAATAAATAAGTGCCTTTATTTCAAATTACGTTCCTCTTTTTCCATTATGATGTGATGCACAGTGTTTATCAAATAGTAACAATAATAAAAGGATTCTCTACTCAATTGTTATCCACAGCCTATAGTAAATAGGTATTCCTTTTCGTAAATGGTCTAAAAAGATAGTAGGACCAATGTCTTTTTAAAAATTAAAGCAACGAGACAATTTTACAGAGGACGAACCTTAAAACTGGGTCCATATTATTAATAACGAGTTGTTTCTGTAGACGAGCGCTGCGTAGCCAACACCTTCCCAGACGGTCGGTATTTATGTATTCTTAACGGTTTTGCTGAAAGACGAAATCAGCAAATGCGTTTGCTTGAATCCCCCTCCCCCCAAAGATGTGGTTGGTTCGCCACTGAGTCGTTCTATTAAACAGTCTTGACGTCACAACAAGTCTTCTCTCCTGCGGTTTCCTTTATTTGTTTATTTATCTATTTTTGTCTTCACAACACAGCGAACCACGTGAGCAGAACCGTTGATCCAGCTCCACGTACTGGAAATCCGGTCTTATGCTCGTACCGCGTGCCTAGAGTGCATGGAAGCGAAGGTGGTTACCGTTTTCCAGTATCTATGCCCATTAAAACGTAACAGGAACTTAATTTCGTAGATTACAATTTAATAAGCAATGACTCCGAAACAAGCCACCTAAACTTCGCTAAAATTGAATATAGGCCTAATCTGGCTTCAGTTCCGACTGCTGTTTTCGGTCAATCACAGCACAGGACAACTTGCCATGAGAAGAGGCACTGACGTCACAATATTTGTTAATGACGGGGAAATTCTCCGTACAACTTCGTGTGCGGTATGTGGGTAACAATGAAATTTCCATCCCGACGACAAATTTATTACTCATCTATTCATCTACAAACTGATCAGTGAACGTTCTCCTCTAAATTCTGGCCTCCATATAACACTACACATTTGCAGCCGAAGATCATACGGTTAGAAACATCTTAGGAACGCTTAGTCAGGATATTGTTCTCCGGCTTACGCAGAAAACACAATAAACTGCACATGATTATTGATGCACGAATTTCGTGAAACAAAATGTACCAGCAGTACTCTACAAGGTGTGTCGATACTAGAATTCAAAAATGTGGTACCTGTTAACCAACACTACCCATCTCGTTTGACCGATCACCAAAACGCCGGATAAGCCACTCCCGAATGCAGAATGTGTGAAATACCTATAGCAACAAAAACTAATGTACTCCCCTTACAAGACATTCACATGCTTCGCTAAGTAAAACTCTCCTTTCAGTCTAAGGTACTTGAAAGTATCACCACACTGTGCCTTTCAAGCAAGAATGTAGGAGGAAAATAAATGTGTTCTGTCTGTGCACACAGGACGTCCCGTGAAATTACGATGCAGGTCAAAGTAAATATCTGACATTGGCAGGGCACTCATGGGAGAATTCTTTTATCGTTCTAACGTTTGCTGAAGTTACCTTGCATTTTAGGTTTTAATTTGGAAGGTATGATACACAGGGTGAGTCAGGAGGAAACGTACATGTTTTGACGGGTGATGGCATTAGTTATTCTGAACAAAAAACTTGATGTAGATATATGGCCTATTCCTAATGGTTTCCGAGATGGAACACTTAATGTACATTTCTATTTACGTTCTGTATTATTGTCTTTTTACAATGTACCACATTTACACAGATGAAGTTGGGACGAGTTTTTTGGTACAGGACGCTTTCGATCTATCAGGTGGGAAAACTGCCTCAAACTGGCCTACAAAAAGCTACAGCGCACGCGCCAGGTTTTCAATATTCTCGCGATGTCTCCGCGCAAACTGTTAGTCATAGACAAAAAATAAACAGGATCTTTTTGTAGCAAATTAAATTTAGTTTAATCGTGTACTAAGACACGTTCGCCTTGGAATACGAGGTGTTATTAAGAAGAACGTACAGAAGTAATAAACACTCTATCTCGGAAACCATTCGCAATATGGCATATGTCCACATAAAGTTGTTTGTTCAGTATCACATACTATCGCATCTGAAAGCATCTACCTTTCCTCCTCACTCGCCCTGTATATGGCAAAGTGCCTTAATTACAGTGCAAATGTGGACGTCAGGCGTTGCTGCATAGCAATCCGTTGCCCATTCACATCCAATGGATTACCCGTCTCCAACCATACCGTCTTATTTCAACCTAACCTAGACCTACTCCTTATGTTACAGATCTGTGTATCAGCGTAACCAGGGATTCATGGACGTAGAGAGGAGGTTATATCAGTCCTTGATCCTGAACGTTTGTCTACTGTTCGCATTCCTATTTTTTCGTTCACTTCAACAAAAGACGTTGAAATTACTCTTTGCGTATTAGTATTAAGAGATCCGCTTGCTGTGATATAAACTGTATTGCTTGCTCTACGTAATAACAATACACTTTACATTGTAGGCAACTACAGCTATAAGAATGTATTCTCGTTAAAACCACACTAGCAGTTGATTAATCCTTTATTTAAGCTAATAAAGTGTTACTCAACAACTCCTGTGGCTTTGTTTAACAAGAATATATATGTGTGTCCTCAGTTTCTATCAAGAGAGAATTGTGTCGTTAAGATATTTAAAAAACTTGGAACGAGAAACGTATCTCGCGACGAAGTAAATTTACACGAACCTCGTGTATCACCGACCGCAAAGACGGCGTAAAATTTTATAGTTAATATTAAATTTAATGTTCGCATCAAGGAGTAAACTCCTTACATGTAAACTTCTATGCAATTAATACGGGAGAATAATGCTCCTTGATTGTTGTTGTTGTTGTTCTCTCTCTCTCTTCGCTTGTTTCTAGAAATAGATATAAGACAGTGTACCACGTAAGTTAGATGTTGCTAATATTGTACGTTAAAGTTTAAATGTGCGTTATTTCGATGTACAGTGAGCCCTCATGTTCCTTGCATCGAATTAATTTTTCTTAAGACGCTTACAGCTCCACTATTTTCGCGGCCTCTGCTTCAACAGACGCCATTACGCGTCGCCCTATAATGCAAACTGATAGCGGAAGCTCAGATCAGCCGCTTTAACATGTAACAGACATTTTTTCACAGCAGTCAGCTGCAGACGAGAGCAAGACTAGTTTTGAGATTTTACTTTCCAGCTTACGCCGAGAGCCAGGATTTGAGTACCACAGCCTGAACATGTTGCGTGGGTCCAGAATGATTTCAATATTTGAGTCCATGCTCTTAAAAGTACAAATACGCCGAGGCTAATAATGCATTCAACAATTTTTGCATCTTGGACCCCACAATTACACTCTCGCGCCTATTTGAAGATTCCGAACAGATGAGAAAAATATAAATAAATAAATATACTCCTCCCGAAGAGACATTTCGCAACCTTTTGTTGTCTATCAGTTGACGAGCGAACTGCCAGTTCTTGAGTCCAACGGACACACTGTGAACCACAAGTTCACCTGTGCACTGCTCCATCACGAATATGGATAATAGTTTACTGCAGTAACATCTGTAATCGTCACACCACGTATTTCTATATCGTTCTGACCAATGATTAAGACTTTTCAGAAAATACATTGAGGAGAAGTGGTTTTAGCAAAAAAATGTTTCAATATAGGCGCTTAATGTACGGTATTGTTTTCCTCATTCAAATACTTACATTGTTAGAAAAAGGATTGCTGTTTGGTAAGAATAAGCCACAGTCAGTCTGAAGATACGATTATTAATCTACGTGAATACAGTACTAAACCCATTAAGGCGAACATTTTGAGGTCAACGTATGAATTCATTGATTTCTGCGATTACACAAATACAATAAAGACGAAATGGGGCACAACCGTATCTGACTGACTACCCGGCACTTATGCAGTTTAGCAGGGTACGGAAAAAATTTATCAATTTTTTTCAAAATTTGATCGATTATAGTCAAATTTGATACGCTGATTACGAATACGATATTTATTTTCGCCCCAGTCAATTATTTACATCAAAAAAATTGTTTTAAACTTTTTTAAATTTTTTTATTTTTCAATATTTTGTCGATATAGTGAATTCTGATGCGCTGATTTCGAATATAACATCTATTTTCATTTTCCCTTGACCGTCGGCGATATCTTCTGCCCGATAAGCGCGGCGCTGCCGATGACGCAACATTGCGTAATACACTAACTAATCAGTATTTTCAAATCATAGGCGGGCGCTGCCGCGGCCGCATTCCAAAAAAAAAACTCCCAACCTAACCTCAAGTGGGCTACGCTACAGATCACTTTATTTTGAAAATACAAAGTACAATCACCAACAAACTTTACATATTCACCCACAAAGCTCTCGATCAAATTTTGAAAAAAATTGATTAATTTTTTCCGTACCTGCTAAACTGCATAAGTGCCGACTACCCAAGAGGCGGAATTTTCGCCGAAAACATTACTCCACAAAAGTAAAAATATCAACTTGCTGTTTGCAAATACAGGACAGGGAGAAACAAGCTCCATTCCGTTACGTTATTCCCCACCTACAAGCAGGGTAGTTCCTTTATACATCCGACGTAACGAGTACAACGCAATATTTCGCGAAAACAATTCAACAAAACGGCGCGAAAACGACAAAAAAATCTAGTCCGTGACTATGCTTTTCATTCTTGCCTGTAGTCAGTAATACAGCAGATTTAACTGGAATTTCGATAGCGCTTTAAAATACCAGGATTTTTAATACGAAATTCGCTAGCATTTTGAGAGCATAGTAACCTTCATAGTTTGCTTTATACGCAATAGCCTCGATGGAGAACACAGAAACCGCACAACTACCACGGCTTTTCAAAAACAAAAAAGTAAATAATTCAACATAGCGGGAACGAATGGAAATGGTCACCTTTACCTTATTAACGGAGAAGTAGATATCAACTCGGAAGCTGCAGCACAAAATGCGGAGGCACGTCTTCACACTGGAAAAAGCTCGCTACAAATGCGGCAGACAACAGAAGGCGCAGTGACTGCCACGCTGCAGTGCTGCCAACTGCTGAGAGGGCGGCAGGTACCAACTGCAGCCAGCCTCCCACAGGGGGCTGCGGTCTGCTCACGCAGTACCGGCTCTGGAATTTCTGTAACAATGAGACGTTAAAAAGAATAAACAGAGTAATACGTCTCCATTGTGTCACACAACGATGAAGTACATTATAATGGCGATAGGACTTTTGATAGCTTTTTGTATAAAATTATAAATATAGAACAGAAAAGAAATGTGAAGTGTAAAAATATTTTTTGTCTGTCATCCCGTTCTGGGAAACGAACGATATGTTAATATTCACTTTAACTGCTCCAAAGAAAATATGAAACCTACTTTTAACAGTCCTACATACGGCTAATAAACACACTCTTCATAAACCCATGTGTCACGACCGCTTCTGGTTCGTCCTGTAAACAGTATCAAATCGGATCTCGAATTGCGGTTACCGATGCCGAATTTCCTACTGTGTTTTTAAGGTAAAAAACAATACGACGGCATTCCATCATTTTACCGTTTTAAGCACATTCATTTTATCAGAGATTAAGTACGTAACTCCTGAGAATACGGTCAGCACCTTTGTCCCGTCACGTCTGGCATGTGTAACGGTGCTGGATGACAAAACCTCGCTCAACCAGCACTGCTCAAGTTATATAAGTTGCAGGTACGTCACTGAATGACTTAGAAACGTAATGACATTGTTTTGAATTCCAGCACATTTAACTGAACTAGCAGATCGTAGTAACGAAGATTACGGATTTATTTTTGAGTGACTTCTCCTTGCCCTGCAGCCCACAGAGCTTTGTCGCTGCCTCAAGCGACTGACTGTTGCTGCTAGCGCTCCGGAATGTCGGCAGTTTAACTTCCTCGGGAACAATGGCCGTTTTATGAAATAAATGAAAATAGGAAAAAATGATGATAAAGATACAAACAGCATTGAGACTTTACATACAGCATGGTAATAAGCAAGTAAACTTGTAAACGATAAATTACGTCGGTGGGGCACACAAAATTGTGATTAGGCTGCATAAGGTCACATTTAGAGGTATGGCTCCACAGACAAATTCGGGAAAGTTATCTTTCTTCCCAAATGAGGTTACGTATTGTATACTTTACTGACAAACGACACTGAGTTCCACTAACCACTTGTGGCATAACACTCCCACCTTCCTACAGCAAAGAGTTGTGTGCTCTATTGCGCAATCTGTCGGCCTATAAAAACAGTTCATTATTTTCGCAGTAGCCATGGACGGGATATAAAAACTTGTCATCTCCTGGCTTCATAATTATCACGTCAGCATTCAAACGTGTTACTTGAGCGTCGACCAGCGGTTTGTTCACATGCCGTGATAATGATTTATTATTGTGAAACAGCGGCTAGAGCTCGTATGCAGACGTGGAAAGCGTATCGCAAAAGTCGTCGTTCATTCCAGCAGAAACTACCTGCCTTATTCGTCACTAGAAAATGATACTTACTGATGTAAGCGACAATAATTTTTCTCTCTGCAAAGTTAAATGTTAAGTCAGATCTTCAATGCAATTACATTTTTCCTCAGTTCAAGGGTTTTCAGTTCTTTAGCAATGCATAAACGAACAATTAATAAGACGTGCAATTTATAAAACGCCGCGAAAACAGCACTGTGCCGGAAAATTCCGTTAAACTGCAAAAGGAATATTTCGCAGCGACATTCTTGTGACGCACGCTTTCGGCGTTCTTGCCGCGTTAAACGTGAATAACGAATCAAGATTCGGGCGAAACTCTCAACCGTCTCTTTCTGGACCAGCTGACTACAGCCGTGCTGCCAAAGAGGGTGTCGACGTCTGCGACGCTGCTTCCACCATGCTTGAAATGTAAACAAGTCTTGGAAATGACTGTAGACTGTTAACGCTAAGACAATAGCCGTCAAACCAGCATCGGAGACGAATTTGCTTACGGAGAAAGCTACTTATGAAAGTTTACGTATATTTTAGAACCGACAGACCTTGGTCTGTTACTGGGCTCACTAAGAAAATACATTTAGCACTCGAATAGTTTCGTCATTTTAGGAAGTTAAGTAATTTCAAGGGCGCACTTTTTGTTTGGCTCTAGCATTAACACACTGTAACAAAACCTCAGTGGTGTATATATAACCGTTAGCAACTCTGCGGCTTACGTATAATTTTTTTCGCCTTGTTTGTGTCTTACAAGCTGACTGCTTGGCATGTTTTCCTTACTACGGCTTCTACCATTGCAAGTGGTTCTGCGGCCCTTTACATATTCCGTCCACATATTAATAGGCTGTTGTAATTGTCTTGCTGACAATGGAAATGAAAAAGTTATTTTATCTCGTATTATCAAGACCTTCGTATTTCTGCAGTTTCTTTGCGACAGTGCCTGATTAACTAAAGATCAGGGCAGGCGTCTCTTGCTGCTACACTATGATTACGTCGTAACGTCGACACTCGCATCTCATTCATCGCGAACGGCTCTGCACTGCCACAAATGCTACCCCTGTAATCGAGAAAGCCAGGCCTTACATTCTTCTTATTAGAGCATAAGTACCCTAAAAAGATCCGTGCTTCTCTTAACAGAAGAATTTTTTCCCATTTAATACGTCTCATTTTTTCCAGTATAGTTATTCATCCACTTTGAAAGCGTGTAAATGGCCGATATCTGTCCGATCGTGTGTAGCTCACCGGGCATCAGACGAGAAACTTGGAATTTTTATGCCTTTTTTTTCTCCTCGATAAACGGATCACGTGTCCTCTTTTCACAACATGCTAATTATATTTCTGTGGCGTCTTCCATCTCGAAGTTCTACAGTAATGTGTTTCACATTCTTGCTATATAATAAAACAATTCCGAAATTTGTTCGATGACCACGAAAAACGATAGTAACCATATTTATTTCATCTTATAAAGTGTGCTATACTTCGCAAAGTTGTTCCACAATTCGGCACGACAAGTATGTTTACATACTGTTTCGAAACCATTTCTCAGTATGAGTGAAAGACATGTGCGAGACATCTGCCAGACATTTGCTATGACACAATTGATCTCTAGTATTCGAATTTCCGATTACAGTGATATACGTACGTAGGGAAGCGTATCTGGTCCTCAGTCAGTTTCTGTGAAGGTCAAGTAGTGGGAGTACAGGGGGCAGTCTCTGCAAACCGATCTGCCAGTGGCAATTCTGCACTCAGCTGGGAATGTGTCTTTACTCGATGAGAAGTTTGGTCGCCACCTCTAAAGTTTTTCTGTGAAATATGTTTCCAGCACCTCTTTCCACAACCAGCGTAATCCTGGTCGCTTAATAAAGCGGCTATGAACGCCCCAAACCTCGTGCGCGAGACTTTTGAACGTCCCTCTACGGCCAGCCTCCTCCCCACACTCCCCCAACTCACGATTTCTCTGGCGTCCGTAAGGAATTCGTGCTCTGCATTAGCTGTCTGTGTCTCCTCTTAGTGTTACATAAAGACTGGCGAGTTCACTTCGTCAAGCACAGTTGCATTGCAGAGACCATGCGAGCCAAAATCATGGAGCTCGGGACTCATGTTGATGCTAGTGGATCGATTAATGTGTAACATGTAACAAGATGACTAGAGAAAAACAGTTTCTGGAATTTGCATCGCTATTTCATTAACAGCCAAAAGGTAAATAAGTGGACTATGGATTGGTTCCGGTCAAGAGAAGAAATGAGGGTTACTTGGTTCCATAGGTTACTGTGTCGTAGGTATATGACGAGATACAAAGAGCAGCTAATATCAGCCTAGTCGTCAGTCTCTCAGACATCACTTCCACATCGCAGACGCTATAAAATTATTTCACCTGTACTCTGGATTATAGAGCGATGTGATCAACCCAATTAAAGTTTCGCTTCATTTTCACTGCTTAGACAGTTGACCAAAGGTGCGCAGTCTTTCCTCTCATTAACACCGATGCTGTAGGCTCTCAGATGTCGCCGCATCGTAGCGGGACCGACACCCTTGTCACGGCACTCACTTCTTTACTAGAGGACTTTTTGTAACCAACAAACGTATTTTACACCTTACTTCACGGCGGCTTGGCTAAATGTATCGCATTTCCTTTTACATAGCTTCCGTCTACTGAACTTTAACGTAATAAATCTCTACCAACACATTCTGTCATTTTGCTGTTTTTGACACTTTCTACCATAGACGAAGTGTATTACACCTCTGAGAATTCGACAATTAGTCTGTCGTGTCACGTCTGGTGGATACAGGGCGAGGAAAAAGAACTCGACCAAAAGTGGAGGGCAGAAAGAGAGCATCAAGCAAAGGGGTTTCGGCATTGCGAGTTGAGGTGGCAGCTGAATATTTACGGCGCTATACCAACATGAAAACGGTGGCCATACTGAACATTTGCTACACATACCTATGTCAATCAAGTGTTGGCTCGTTTTTCACTCATTTTGACCCCTTAAAGACATGTTCAAACATGAAACGTGGACATTTGATTCTCTTCGTCTCTAAAGAAGTGCTGCATGTTACGTCAGCTTAGTACGATACACGTGTAAGTAATGCCGTAAGTTTATATTGTTGTCATCGTGGCGGTTGGTTAGTCCAAACAGCCTGTTTACGCACACATTTTCTGTAAATTACCAATCATTTAGAGCAAAGACGTCCGTGTGTGAGATTTGAATTACGTCCCCGTAGCGCCGAAAACACGCAGTTGCGACCCCCTAGTTGCTGTACTCAAATTCCTATGTTTCACGCTGCCTTTTCGCCGCACACTTTTGGTCAAACTGTTTTTCCGCAACGTGTATAGCGAAGCTGGATTGCAAACCTCGCTCAACCAGCGGTGCTTAAATTACTCATTTTTTACGTACGCTACACAGACAGGGTGAGTCAGGAGGAGAGGTTCATGTTTTGAGGTGTGACAGTATTAGTGATTCTCAACAAAAAACTTCATACGGACGTATGCCCTATTCCGAATGGTTACCGTGATAGAACACGTTTAATAACACTTTTGTACGTTTTTCCTGAATAACGCGAAAACCGCACCCTCCAGCGAAAACGTGTCGCAGTACAAAATTAAACTATATTGAATTTCCTACAAAAGAGGTCCTATTCATTTTTTTGTCTAGAACTAATGGTTTGTGCGAAGAGAGCGCCAGAACGTTGGAAAACTCGCTCGACGCGCATGCGCTGTAGTTTATGTAGTTTTTGTAGACGAATTTGAGGCCGTTTCCCGACTGATAGGCCACACGTGTCCCGTACCAAACGGTTCGCCTCAGCTTGCTCCACACTACTGTGGTACATTGTGAACATTGACAACGTATGGTACTACAGAAAATAAATAAGTGTGTTCTACCTCGGAGACCATTCGGAGTAGTATTCAGTATCACTAATACTATGACCCCTCAAAGCAGGTACCTTTGCTCCTGACTCATCCTGTATGTCACTGAATGGCTCCCGACCCGGTCGGCCGACTATATTCTGCCACGTCACAGGAACGCCAGCACACGACACTCAAAATCACGAAACCAGCGTCATATCCGCATAATTACACTGTACTAATTTTGAGGACATTTAGACGTTGACCACATTTGCACAAAGTTGTAGAAGCTGAACTCCTTTCAGTTAATTCTCCTTCTCCTGCAGCCCACAGAGCTTTGTTGCTGCTGTACTCCATCATAAGAATAAACCTGATGTAAACAAACACAAACGGGATGACTGGTCAGAAGCCGTAGCACGCACACGCTGGTGTTGTTACGCTCTTGGAAGTAGCTCCTACTTATGTATGAGGTATCTTATTACCAAGTTACGTTAAATCAAACTTTCAAGATATTCAAATGCATTAACTGGCCATCAACGTGTTTGTTACTCACGCTTTAGCTACGTAGTTTTTACTCCACAAGCCGTGTACAGTCACTGCCTCTGTACTGGGGAGCCCTGGTTGCCGCGCTGTTAATGGCCGAGGCTGCTTCCTCTTCCGTGGTGAAACACGCATGTGGGACACAGTTACAAAGTGCCGTGGAATATGTTGTTCTCTATGTTTCTCATCAATTTACAGAAACAATCGGCTTCCAAGTTTTCCAAGGGACTATTAGATTCATACAGTTCAGTTTCAAAGCCACACTCCTTGTCGACGTCTGTGTCGGCATGGTTGCTGAGTGTGTTGCCGGCACGGTAACTCTGCGTGTTCGGTCAAAGGGTTAGCTGCCCCCTGTAGTAAAAAAACTGAGTTAATGGATCAACGACGAACTTAAACGGGTGTCTTGCGACGTACGCCCTGAGCAGATACAACGAACAAAAACGAACAAAATGAGATTAAAAAAAAAAGTGTGTTCGGTCAGCGTCATATCTGCCGTCTGTAATAAAAGTAACTGAGTCAGTACACAAACGATGAACTTGAACAAGAGCCGTGGAACGTCCGCCACGAACGAATACAAAAATCAAAATGAGATAAAAAATATCGGTAACCTAGCAGATTAGTAATTATTATTGTCTGTATATCATGGTCCACGGGTTCAAGCCTCTTCCAAGTCACTTTTTTTTCTCGTTCAATTTGAAATAGCTATATCTCGCAATTGTAAAATTCATCATCATTTTTTATGAATAATGCACGCCTTATTCTTTCTAATTACATTATTACACACGAAATTCCTGTTTTCATTTCAAATACAAATTATTAATTATCGATGTTCTATGAAGCATTGTTAATAAATGTTAATAAATGATAACAATGTAATTTTTAAGGCAAAAATGAAACGCCAAATACTCTTTATTTGGACTATCCGGATTGTTTTATACCACAGATGTAGATAATTATCGTAGGAACATGGAAAACAATCACTTTCTCAGCATCGAGCACACCATACAAATGGTGCCTTTTAACATTTTCCACTGTGCCATTACAGTATGAACCCAACAGAGCTGATCTGGAGCCAAGTTAAGGGATTTGTCCCGAGAAATAACAAGACACTGTTAATCTGCCAGACGTACTGGAACTAACAAACGCAGCTTTTTCACATGTCAGTGCCGAACGCTGGAGGGATCCAGGACGGCAGAAAAGAAGAGGAGAAGTGCGGCGCCTGGTTGGCTTCGTGGATTCTGTTGTTGATCGACTCGTCGTCAGAGTAGTGAATTTCTCGGATACGGGTGGGGAAGGAGCGAAGAGTCTACCTGACGACTGACTGCAATCAATACCTTCATTAGCTTGAGTAGTCAACATTACGGTGAAATCTCTGTAGTACGCTTTTGCGTCACACACAGCTCGCTCAGAAAAATTACCCTGCGCATAAGTTGGGAATTTTCATCACACTAGTTTGTAATCGGAATCCTATGTAAGGTAAGAACGAGAGCATTTTATGCTTTGCGTCTCGCCGCCTAAGAAGCGAGCGGCAGTGCCGGACTTATGCCGAATATTACTTCATTCGTTTTACACATTAAGTGACATTTGAAGCTATATGGTTTCTTTGCCCGTCTCTTTCTGCGTCTCAACTGCATCTGGTCTCAGGATTGCAGGTTAGTTGGACCGCTAGCTGGCCACTGCTGTCCGAGTTTAATGCGCCGGTGAAGCTGTTGTACGGCGTTATAGCTCAGTCTGCATGTCTGTGCAACGCAGCATAAAACGTACCCTTGTGATCGCACTTGACTGTACTGGACACAGCTTGGCTTCCGCTCCACGTGAAACGAAATCCAATGAGATTCGAGCAAACGCGGGGGAATACATGGCGTAATGTTTACATCAGGTTTATTCTTATGACGAACAGAGTATAGCGCCGCGGAACGTTGGCAGTTTGAAGTCTCACGCGAGTCGTGGCGGTTTTCTGAGGTGAATGAAATTTACACCCCAGTGTTCATCATCGCAATGAGAGTGAATTCCCACTTGACGCGACGGCTTAATTTTTAAAATCCACCCACAGCAGAAGGCCGCGAGATGCCAGCCGCGTGTCCCCCCCCCACGTGTGAATCACACTCCCAACCGCTGTCCAGTTGCGCCATTTTAATGCATCCGGACAGAGCTGTTCTGCACTCCGCACGTCCCTGCACGGCCTTCTGCCACACAAGCCTCCAGCAGGCGTCACCCTGTACTCCTGAGAAGGGGGAGGCCGTGGGAGAAAATCTTCCGGAAAACACGTCAAAACATACGGTCAAAACGTTCAGTCCGTACCAGTTAACGCACGAGATTCCGTGTAATTATGTTCACCTGGATGACACGCCTTACGCGTAATATGCATAGTGGTAAGGGGTGGAATGCATTTACACTTCGTGTCTTTGAAGACGTATAATGGCTAGAAAAATTCCTCTCGGCTCAAGGCGATATCTTAATCACGTACATTGAATGACCACATGTGCTGACACCACCCACCGATTGTTAAAATGTAACAAAAAAGCTGACTGCATCGTGTGTTTTGTATCGACACGGAATATCATCGCAGGGAGAGAAACTGTTATACTTCGTGGCAGTGTGTGCAGGTGTTGTCCTTCGGCTCCTACGGATGGCATTCCTACACTGCACACGTCACGAGGAGGACCGCATTCAGCTAACAACTAATTTACTGAAAAGGTGATATGAGCAAAAAAAAGTCAGCCATATTATTCTGTCACGTAGCTGGCTACGGCCGATCGCTTGAACAAAGCCCAGCAAAGCTTTATTTTACGGTGCTCGACCGCTGCATCCACTGCTCTTTGGCGTATGTGAAACTTACCTTACACCATGACGATACACACATAGACGGCACAGGCCTCTACTCTTGCCGTGTTAAGGTTCGAAACCGAGTGGATTAGACAGTTACAGTATCTGTAGCTGGAACCAAGCTCTGGTTTCAACAACTGATCTCCCTGTTGTATTAGTGTCACACACGTAGTAATAATTCAGATAACCTAATCTCCCCAAAGCTCGCACTGCTCTTGCGATAAGTATCCTTGTTACGTCTGGCCACGTGGAACGACAGCAAACGTTTAAACACTGTCCCGACACTTCCGTACTTCCACGAACGACATACTTACACTCATTCTATGAATTCCTCTTCTTGTTGGACTGGAGATCATTTAACTGGCAGCTTCCACAACTCATCCAAGGATTTTGAAACAGGTCCGCTGCGTAGCTTGTGCAGTCATTTGGCTGAAAACTCTCATTCTTGAAAGAAGGTGTACAGACATTCCTCACTGCTCTGTTACTGGCTGACTGTAAAGACTCTTGTTTCTCGTGTGCTTGTGGTGGCCGGCAAGCACTTGCATCTTAAGCAGCGCCGACAATTCTCCTCCGTCAACCCAGCCCTGGAAACAGGTATCAAGATGTAGACGCGTACTTTTCTAAATTTACGCATATTCCGTACCCATAGCGTCAGGACTCGTTCCGACACACACGACCGTGTCATCGCAACACGGAGACCCGCGCCCTGTTTATTACGACCGACTCTGCAGCGCCACACATGCAATGCAGCCCCTACCATCGACACAGCTTGGACTTACCGTCTTCTTACTAAGACGATACGTTTAGTATTGCAAAAGATTTCTTCGGTTACTAAGCTGTAGCAGTCAAGTGGTGTACTTTTTGTTCAGCTAAAGCTTTAATGTACTCTCAAAACATATAAAGACCGTTAGGAACACGGGGGCTTACATTTGCGAAACACACAAATTTCCATCGCTTTGTTTTCTGCACCGACAATCGAATCGTGGAACCTGTGTTGTCAAAGAGTTTTCGTTGTAGTTTGCGTCCTCTGCAAAGTAGTGCTGTGATTTCTTACGCGTTCAGGCCACGTATCAAATCAGTATGAAAGTTGCCTTGATGACGACAGGGAAGAAATTTATCAGTAGTAGGTGCTCGTACGAAGTTTGATGTCCACTCTCAGACTTGTCTGAAAAGTCCATACTAGCCCTTAACTACTATGGTCATTCACAGGAACACAATTACTATGGAGGGGTCTCACAGACCGCATTTTTCTATTTTATACATCAAACCAGAATTTTGCTGAATATATATAGTTTCTTGACTTCCAGTCATTAATTACACTTCTCAGAGGTGGCTTTTGTAGAAATTTGATTTTTTAAAAACACTGCGGTATTTTAAACACTTCGACAATTAACACAAAGCGAAATCTGGAGTGTATTTTTATTTTATGAGTTATGAAAATAACAGCAAATAGTTAGCCCTCTACTCACAGTTAGATTTTCATCAGAGGGATTATATTACAAACTGGCAATATAACTAGGTGGAAAAATCCGACATGACTTAACGATGAATTGTGTGTCAAGTCAACTTTTCAGTTTACGACTCACTTTGCAATGCAGAGCGAATATTTCAGTCCATAAGTCTATGAATGGAGAAACTTTGCCACCACTTTACTTCTAAAATTACAAGTAAAAACTAAATACTTGTTTTCATGTGCCACTGAATCATACTTTAGTCAATTTCCACCTGCAAACACTTCACGCAGACCTTCCTGGAACACTCCAAACAAATCGGAACACCGCGCTGTTGCCATGGATACCTTGTTTTCCTCTTCAGACGAGGAGGGCAAAAGGTGCACGTTTTTCGATTTTCGAATTCTTCTTTCAGTGTCTGAGGCTCATCTTGCAAGTGAAGACATCTGTCTCACACAACACACGTTGCACAGAAAGCGCTGCTTTCCCCGCCGTGGAGAAACAGTAGCATGCAATAAAAACGCGGCACGCAAACACTACGGTACGTCTGTGAGACCTCTCAAGGCTAATAATTACGAAACAAAGAGCAGCAACAATGCAAGAATGCTGGCACGTGTAGCTTGACAGCCAATAGGAAGGTACGTGCAGGGGTGTGAGAAATATCTCGGCACAAAAATTAGCAGCGGTCTGAGAGACGGTCGATAGTAGTGAAGGGCTAGAAACCTGCTTCTTTTGGGAAGTGAGTAAGTAGTTAGTGACGGTAGCAAACTTTTGGCCACAGCTGAATCTCCGTTTCCAAACCAGAGACGCTGTGAAATGAGGTCACCATTACTAGCGAGGCAATGAAGTGATTTGACCAACGCGGGGTAAATCTTCTGTTTTTTTCTTTGATTGCTTAGGAGAATAGACTGAAACTGCATTGTGTTGTCTCCCCTAATCCACAGAAAACACGATAACAAATGTTGCGTTCTTTCATTAAGCTACAGCTGCAAAAAGGCCTGCATCACACCATTGTAAACGCAATTACTCAGTATCTCATAAATTATGATGAGGCGGTGTTTATAAATTGCCACGAAAACAGCCGTGGGCAGAAAATTCCGTTACATCTGGGAACGGAGTTGCTCGCGACGGCATTCTTGCAGCAGAAGCTGTCCGTCTTCTCGCCGAGTTTAGTAACAGTTCAAGATTATTTTGAAAATGGCCATCGCCTTTTTCTTCCTGGACCGTATCACTGTCGTCGTGCTGCCAGGAAATATGTCCATCTCTGCGATGCCGTGTCCACACTCCGGGGCAGTGTTGCCTCGCTAGATTCAATATCAAAATTAGCTAGAAAGTCGCTAAAAGTTATTTTACTAGGGGTGTACTGAAAATTTCATGCTGTGAATGGTGCAATAAGCCAGTGGGGGGGGGGTTAATAAAATATTAATATATGTCTCATACGTAATTGCTATATTGTCTTAATTAAGTGACGCATCGCTTGCAACAACGTACATATAAAATACGCTAACGTTTAATAAAACATGTTATCATAATTGACGCAACATATAAATTGTTGTTTTCAGTCACTGCAGTCAAATAGAACTAGAAATATACAACTATATTTGTAAGAGAAGAAAGCAAGAACCAAAATTAGGTTACAAAATATATACATACCGGTATGTGAGCTATTCATCGTCGTCACTCGGAAGATCGAATAACTCTTCTGTTTCATGCTCTGACAGAACTGTAGTTGATGTAGAGGGTTGAACGTCGCTCAAAAGATGATGTTGCAGTTCGACTGGTTTTGTCCCAAAAGAGTAATTTTTGTTCGTTCCAATAAGCTCCAATACTACGGTATATTAATAATTTTTACTTATGGACCGTCTGACAGCAACTGAATAAAACACAATTTTAGTGCCATACGCGTTTCGCCTTTATTTTCTGTGGCCTGGGATATGTACATTTGTTAGCTATTTTATTTACATTTCCAATACGTCTGATGACATGTCAAAAGATGCACGATCTTTATTTTGTTTCTTCAGCTGGTCTCTTAATATGATCAAAGCATTGTCTTTAACGATAATCTGTTACGTTGTTTAGTTTTTATAATGTTCATAGAACTGAATATTCTTTCCACTTCTGCATTTGAATGCGGTAGGCATAGAACAGTCATTGCTAGCTGTGAAATCAAAGAAAAAGGATTCTCCCCTGCGGCATTTTTATACTGCAAAACCTCACTCCAAAATCCAACAGTACTAGTAGTGTTATTCCACCTCATGAAGTTGGTATTATGCCATTCTTGCAGCATACCGTCTGTGAAATCGCCACTAAAACGCAATTATTTGGCTACATCCGCTACAGCATTATTTTTATTGAGTTTTAGTGTTTCTTCAACATTCAGCATAGACATTTTTTTTTTTTCAGGATCGTAACGTTACTCGGCAGTCTTTGTTGAATTTCTTTTATGAGTTTCAGACTAAACTGAATGCATCTCTTCTTCAAATAAACTTCATTTTCTTCAGACAAACTTGACTCAGACAATTTCTGTTTAAAGCCAAGCTTCGGACTTGTGTACATACATTCGCTTGGAACTGGTGTTGTCAACAAATGAACAGTTGGAAAAACTATGTTTTGTCCGAGTGACTGCATGAGAAATACAAGCGTGTCTAGTAATTTAGTGGGGTTTATTGTCTTCTTCTTCAAAAGCTCTTATTGCTATTTGTACGTCTTTTAAAGCATGTTTAAGATAAATCATGTAAAGATGATTTGAGTTGTCACAATACATCTTGAACAAAATATTGGCAGTGTAAAAATTGTCTTGAACCATGGCAAATGAAAAATGTAGCTTTAGTTCTTCCCACTGCTCCAGAATTCTTCGTATTGCTGGTTCAATTAAAAGCCAACGTGTTGCACAGACATATTCCTCTTGTCTTTTTGGTGAAATGGACAATCAATTGTAGGTTTCCCGTACAAGAAACTCTATGTTTCTAGGTATGGTATTCACTGAGGCGTGCGAAACTGTAAGCTGAAGAGAGTGACAAATGCAATGGATCAATATCAAACCCTTCAAATCATATTCTCTCTTGAGTTATTCGAAAAGCCCATTGTTTATTCGAACCATTGCAGAAGCATTATCTGTGCCAATTCCTACCATATTAGCGACTGGAAGTTTGAGATCTTTCAAAGAAGTCACAAGAACAGCAGCCAGATTTCTTGCATCTGCAGTTTCTACTACAGCGAGTTTGATAAATACTGATCTAATGGTTTGGTTGTTGTTTTCACTATAGTACCGTATAACGATACCTAGCATTTTAGATATTGATACAGCTGTGGATTCGTCTATTAGTACGCTGTATTTTTGGTTACCTATATCTTCAACCAATGATTGTGTAAAATATGGAGCCAAAACTTCAGTTATAATGCTAGTCCACTTTGTACCATGTAATTGCATGTCATCACCGGAAAACACCTTCTTGCACAGTATTCCTAAATGATCTAGAGCTAAAATAGAACAATGTTAGGCAATAAATAAAGAAAGGGCGCCTTCAGCTCTGCCTGCTATTCTAACTGTAGTTTTCGGAAGAATTTTTACAGGTAATAGTTTTCGAATGCTTTCTAATATCACACAATTTATCACAAAACTCTGTTGCACGTACTTGACATCTCGCCTTGGATAAGTCTCCAGCGACTGGTTTCAGCCACCCACTGAATTCCGGTTCTGCTTCCCACGCATCCCGATATTTTTGAGCATACTACTTCTTCTGCGGTAATTCCATTATGTCAGGCACCACAACATAAGTTTCACGAGTTTGTAATCACTGAAAATACATTAAAACTCAGGAAAACTAGAGGTCATGAAACAATCTACTCACTCGGTAACTCGATATCAGTCATATTGTTCATTGTTTAAAACGTAATAATGTCTGAGATACCCCCACCGAATTGTTCTTGCGTTACCACTGTGCATGTAGTAGTAATTTGACTGCGAGATAACATTTCGAAAAATTAGAGGTTGCTGGACAGAAATGTCTTATTATACTTAATATTACGTATGTTTTTTGTCAATTCGAAAAATAAAGAGAGTTCAAAAGTTGAAGAATTATAGATCGATACGCTATCGACTATAACAGGCTAGTGGGTAATGAATAATGAACTGTTCTATAGTCAAAGTTTTCTTACTCTGTAGCCAATTCCCACATTCAGGCTTACTAAATGCTGAACAATGCTACATGATCTGTTAAGAACTTTATTTAACTCAGTAAATCTAGAACAAAGTCAGTGTAGTACCCATTCTATAGTTAAAATGTTAGTTTTGTTAATGAAAATACTGGCCCAAAATAGTTTTGATTTGTACTTCAAAAGTCGTCAGTACTCCAAAAGTCGCCAGATAAATCGCTAAGTAATTTTTATCGCTGGAAAGTTTATTTATTTTTTTTTTTTTTTTTGGTCGCTAAGACGAAGGCAAAAGTCGCCATTTCTAGCGACAAAGTCGCTAAATTGGCAATACTGCTTCGGGGCGTAAATGATTCGGCGAACTGCTGTGTAGAGCAGCCACTGTCCAAGTTGAAACTATTGTTGCCAAATCTGATCTGTGCGGCCTCTCTGATGACAGAAAACGTAAAGCTCTTTTTATGATACAAAGAAATCTCTATCGCTCGGTTTTGCGTTGATAACACTGCTACAAATATTTCTGCCTGAAGCACAAGTGTGAAATACTATAACTAGATAAGCCGGATTTATTTCTCCGCGAATTCTCCGCCTCCTACAGTCGACAGGGCTTTCTCACTGCCTCAGCGACTGACTGTTGCCGCAGGCGCGACGAAACGTCGGCAGCTTATAAAGGCCGGTCGCCACCACAGCTCGGCAAGCTTCTCCGCGGCTGCCGGGACGGGCGTTCCCACCTGGAAGCGGCCGGCGCCTCTCATTAACTGTGCCGCCAACCTACACGACGGAAAGACGAACTTCGGTCAAGACATGGCAATTTTTTATTCTCACTACTGTGTTCCCTTCCACACATTTGATTATTCGTGTCCTCTTATTCCACCAGAAACAGACACCATGACCACCGTCCCTGATTGTCCGCTGTCTCATTTAGAAAAACGGTCACCCCAGAACGCAAACTTATTGTTACTTTAATAACAGCTGTCAGTACTCGAAATTGCAATACCTAAACGTAGTTTACTATAATGATAGTACATTACGTGTTATCTGATAGTCGTTTATTTATAAGTAAAAATGCCTGACAGTTGATCCTCAATATTTGCTATGTTGAGATCATGTATTTTAACCACCCTGCGAGTGTCAGCTATTGAAACTACCAGTGAAGTAGTGTCACATCACTCAGCTCCATCACTAAACTGCCATTGACATTATCACTACCAGGAGAGAGACGACGTTAAAGCCAACACTACAGTCATACAAGTTTCCGTGCGTACCTACACCACAGGTGATGAACAGATTGAAAGAATCGACGATAAAAGAGATTACTCAAATAGTTAAGCGAGACAAAGTTTTAAAATGTGACGAGAGACTGGAATACGGTAGCTGGTATAGGAAGAGAAAATAAAAAGAAACTGTAGGCTTTGGGGAAGGGATGAAAGGCGAAGCCACCTCATAGAATGTTGCACAGAACATAACGTAACCGTCCCCAACGCTTCGCTCAAGAACCATGAAAGAATAATACATATTTGGAACAGAGTTTCCGAAACCAGATTTTAAACTGTAATGATAATTTATTGTTTACGAACTGCAGTTTGCGACTAAAGTTGCAGTAACCGGTAGCAGATAAAGGACGTGGAACGTGAATAATTTAAGACGCAGAGTTTGTCGATAATCTTAAAGGTACCATAAGGCAACGACTGACTGAAACAGAGGAAGCAATCCATTACAGGACGAACGGATATCTTTGATAGGCGAAGTGACGAATGCAGCAGAGGATGTAAATCGCAAAAAGGTGCAGTAGAAAACCTTGGAAACAACACGATCTGTTCAATTTGACAGAAGAAAATATAAAAACGCAGCAAATTAATTAGGCTACGCGGAATAGTGGTTGTTGTTGTGGTCTTCAGTCCTGAGACTTGTTTCATGCAGCTCTCCATGCTACTCTATCCTGTGCAAGCTGCTTCATCTCCCAGTACCTACTGCCAGCTACATCCTTCTTAATCTGATTACTGTATTCATCTCTTGGTCTCCCTCTACGATTCTTACCCTCCACGCTGCCCTCCAATACTAAATTGGTATTCCCTTGATGACTCAGAACATGTCCTACCAACCGATCCCTTGTTCTAGTCAAGTTGTGCCACAAGCCCCTCTTCTCCCCAATTCTGTTCAATACCTCCTCATTAGTTACGTGATCTACCCATCTAATCTTCAGCATTCTTCTGTAGCACCACATTTCTAATGCTTCTATTCTCTTCTTGTCTAAACTATTTATCGTCCATGTTTCACTTCCATACATGGCTACACTCCATACAAATACTTTCAGAAACGACTTCCTGACATTTAAATCTATACTCGATGTCAACAAATTTTTCTTCTTCACAAACGCTTTCCATCCCATTGCCAATCTACATTTTATATCCTCTCTACTTCGACCATCATCAGTTATTTTGCTCCCCAAATAGCAAAACTCCTATACTACTTTAAGTGTCTCATTTCCTAATCTAATTCCCTCAGCATCACCCGACTTAATTCCACTACATTCCATTATCTTCGTTTTGTTTTTGTTGATGTCCATCTTATACCCTCCTTTCAAGACACTGTCCATTCCGTTCAACTGCTCTTCCAAGTCCTTTGCTGTCTCTGACAGAATTACAATGTCATCAGCGAATCTCAAAGTTTTTATTTCTTCTCCGTGGATTCTAATACCTACTCCGAACTTTTCTTTTGTTTCCTTTATTGCTTGCTCAATATACAGATTGAATGACATTGGGGATAGGCTACAACCCTGTCTCACTCCCTTCCCAACCGCTGCTTCCCTTTCATACCCTTCCATTCTTATGACTGCAATCTGCTTTCTGTACAAATTGTAAATATCCTTTCGCTCCCTGTATTTAACCCCTGCCACCTTCAGAATTTGAAAGAGAGTATTCCAGTCAACATTGTCAAAAGCTTTCTCTAAGTCTACAAATGCAAGAAACTTAGGATTGTCTTTCCTTAATCTTTCTTCTAAGATAAGTCGTAGTGTCTGTATTGCCTCACGTGTTCCTACATTTCTACGGAATCCAAACTGATCATGCTCGAGGTCGGCTTCTACCAGTTTTTCCATTCGTCAGTAAGGAATTCGCGTTAGTATTTTGCAGCTGTGACTTATTAAACTGATAGTTCGCTAATTTTCGCATCTGTCAACACCTGCTTTCTTTGGGATTGGAATTATTATATTCTTCTTGAAGTCTGAGGGTATTTCACCTGTCTCATACATCTTGCTCACCAGATGGTAGAGTTTTGTCAGGACTGGCTCTCCCACGGCCGTCAGTAGTTCTAATGGAATGTTGCCTACTCCGGCGACCTTGTTTCGACTCAGGCCTTTCAGTGCTCTGTCAAACTCTTCACGCAGTATCATGTCTCCCATTTCATCTACATCTACATCCTCTTCCATTTCCATAATATTGTCCTCAAGTACATCACCTTTGTATAGACCCTCTATATACTCAGTCCAACTTTCTGCTTTCCCTTCTTTGCTTGGAACTGGGTTTTCATCAAAGCTCTTGATATTCATGCAAGTGGTTCTCCTTTCTCCAAAGGTCTCTTTAATTATCCTGTAGGCACTATCTATCTTACCCCTAGTGAGATAAGCCTCTACATCCTTACATTTGCCCTCTAGCCATCCCTGCTTAGCCATTTTACACTTCCTGTCGATATTTTTGAGACGTTTGTATTCCTTTTTGCCTGCTTCATTTACTGCATTTTTATATTTTCTCCTTTCATCAATTAAATTCAATATTTCTTCTGTTACCCAAGGGTTTCTACCAGCCTTCGTCTTTTTACCTATTTGATACTCTGCTGCCTTCACTATTTCATCCCTCAAAGCTACCCATTCTTCTTCTACTGAATTTCTTTCCCCCATTCCTGTCAATTGTTCCCTTATGCTCTCCCTGAATCTCTGTACAACCTCTGGTTCTTTCAGTTTATCCGGGTCCCATCTCCTTAAATTCCCACCTTTTTGCAGTTTCTTCAGTTTAAATCTACAGTTCATAACGAATAGATTGTGGTCAGAGTCCACATCTGCCCCTGGAAATGTCTTACAATTTAAAACCTGGTTCCTAAATCTCTGTCTTACCATTATATAATCTATCTGATACCTTTTAGTATCTCCAGGGTTCTTCCATGTATGCAACCTTCTTTCATGATTCTTGAACCAAGTGTTAGCTATGATTAAGTTATGCTCTGCGCAAAGTTCTACCAGGCGGCTTCCTCTTTCATTTCTCTCTCCTCTCCCCCAATCCATATTCACCTACTATGTTTCCTTCTCTCCGTTTTCCTACTCTCTAATTCCAGTCACCCATGACTATTTAATTTTCGTCTCCCTTCACTACCTGAATAATTTCTTTTATCTCATCATACATTTCATCAATTTCTTCATCATCTGCAGAGCTAGTTGGCATATAAATTTGTACTACTGTAGCAGGCGTGGGCTTCGTGTCTATCTTGGCCACAATAATGCGTTCACTATGCTGTTTGTAGTAGCTTACCTATACTCTTATTTTTTTTATTCATTATTAAACCTACTCCTGCATTACCCCTATTTGATTTTGTCTTTATGACCCTGTATTCACCTGACCAGAAGTCTTGTTCCTCCTGCCACCGAACTTCACTAATTCCCACTATATCTAACTTTAACCTATCCATTTCGCTCTTTAAATTTTCGAACCTACCTGCCCGATTAAGGGATCTGACATTCCACGCTCCGATCCGTAGAACACCAGTTTTCTTTCTCCTGATAACGACATCCTCTTGAGTAGTCCCCGCCCGGAGATCCGAATGGGGGACTATTTTACCTCCGGAATATTTTAACCAAGAGGATGCCATCATCATTTAATCATACAGTAAAGCTGCACGCCCTCGGGAAAAATTACGGCCGTAGTTTGCCCTTGCTTTCAGCCGTTGGCAGTACCAGAACAGCAAGGCCATTTTGGTTAGGCTACAAGGCAGGATCAGTCAATCATCGAGACTGTTGCCCCTGCAACTACTGAAAAGGCTGCTGCCCCTCTTCAGGAACCACACGTTTGTCTGGCCTCGCAACAGATACCCCTCCGTTGTGGTTGCACCTACGGTACGACTATCTGTATCATTGAGGCACGCAAGCCTCCCCACCAACGGCAAGGTCCATGGTTCATGGCGGGGGGGGGGGGGGGGGGGACGCGGAATAGAGATGTCTAAAAATGCCGTTGACAGAGTCCAAAATGGCAACAACGATTTTGCACTTGGAAAACTGAAGTGTCGACATTAAATAACAAACAAAAAACAAAATCTTGCTCAAAGGAAAGGTGAAGCAACTGTCAAGTGCTCATTTGGCAAGCCAGAACTAAGCAAATAAGAGAAGTCTAGAAGGTGGAAGGGATATGCAGAGAGGAGAGGGGGTGGGGCTATACAAACTAACATGACCACAAGGTTAGATTCCTGTGAAATGTCTGAATACGAGAGACAATACAGTTCCTATCACTCAGCTAAGTAGACAGGCTGGAGAAAGGAAAACCGGTATTCATAGCATTTCCATATTCAGAGAAAGGTTTCGACAATATTAACTTAAAGACACTCTTTGAAGCTCTGAAGGTATCAATCATAAAACACAGGGACACAACATTATCTGCCGGCCGGATTGATATAGCGGTTCTAGGCGCTTCAGTCTGGAACTGCGCAGCCGCTACGGTCGCAGGTTCGAATCCTGCCTCGGGCATGGATGTGTGTGATGTACTTAGGTTGTTTAAGTAGTTCTAAGTTCTCGGGGACTGATGACCTCAGATGTTGAGTGCCATAGTGCTCATAGCCATTTGAAACATTTTTTGTTTATCAACACGTTGCCAACCTAACGAAGTATATACCGAAAAGTAAAGTCTGTTCTTTCTGTTCCCTTTATATCTGTCTGTGTGTGTCTAGTCAGTCAGGGTGAGTTTTTATTACTAGTATCTGTTTCGATAGCTTAAATAAACTTGCATTCGATAATCTAAAAATACAGGTTCATAAAAGCCATACAATTTGTGTAAAACTTTCTTACATCGTCGCTGAGCAGCGACCACCTGCTAATATAGATGGATGTATTTAACAATAAATTTATTTCTCATGTGCGCGCTACGTGCTTAAAAAAATTGTGGAGGAAAATTTCGGAGAGGAAAGACGAGCCGAAGGCGGGAAACGGAGAAACTTTACATTCAGTTGCCTACTTTCAAGATATCAGACGTAAGTTACGAAAAAGTTTTCATATGCAGTTGAGACACTTCAGTAGTACAGTTGTCTTTCCAGCCACATTACCATTCTTCCTTTTATTTCCATCTGCACAGTTAAAAAATCAGCTTAAAATTCTTTTTTAGTCAAAATTTAGTAGGATTTGCAACGTAGAGTCTAAATCTCATTGCTGAGTCTTGATTTCAATGTGTAAATATGGCGTCGTGTTACATGTAAAATGCTATCGCTGTGTGCTAATTCAGTTGTTTAGTGTGCCCGTCTTCCATCTTGTCGTCTCCGCTTCAGTGCACAGGCGTTTGTTAGGCGAGTGCAACTCCCATACTTGACAGACAGCACGTGACCTGACGTCACAAGCAAAGGACAGACGGACCGCGTTGCAGACCACGTGTAGCTGACGTAGTACTGTTGACAAACAGACACCGCGACATGGAGGAGGATAAACAGAAATGAATCCCGACAGCAGGTGGCAGTGACGATATGAACAGCACTCAATATTCGCTGCGCTCACGTGCTATTAGCATGCGAGTGGAGGCGGAGGCTAACGCCGGTGACATGATTGAGACAGACCAAACAATTCAAACGATTCCCGCGGATAGCAACCCAACTGTGGATACGAATGCAATGCTCCTTCAGATCCACAATTGGATGACAAATAATGATAGGAAAAAGGAACAATTGCGGTTAGAAAGGGAACGAAAAGCAAGAGAGAGAGCTGACAGAGAGGAAGAAAACAAAAAAGAACTAATGCGAGATTTTACCGATTTAAATAAACAATTTGATGCGGTAAATGAAAAATTTGAAGTGGTAAAAACTAAAATAACTACCGACTTGAAAACTGATCTGAATACGCAATTGGGCGAGGTCGAGTCGGAAATAAGTAGGCAAATCGAAGCAGTAAAATCTGAGATCCGTAAACAGGTTGAGGCTGAGATTTAGTAAATTTGATGCAGCACTAGGAACTGCCAAGGGTGAAATTAATGCCACGATAGAAGCATACCATAGCGAAACTGTAGCATTAAAGGGTAATTGTGATGCCATGTCAAAGGAGGTCAGCGCCGTGAAACTGGTTGTCACTAATATGGGAAAGGAGATAGATGGTTTGACGAAACAAGTAGAATCACTTGACATAGAGGAGCAGGTAAAAATTCCGGTAAAGGCTCGCGCCGGAGCGTTATCCAGACCACTGCACAGAGTGGATAAAAACCAAAGACCACCTGATAGAAAAGAAGGTAAAGACAGAACTGAAGGAAGTAGTAAGGGAAGTTACTTGTGATCTTTTGGCGGAACCAAGAAAATCGGGAGACCCCGCGTTATCTGCGCTAGGACAGATAAGGCGAACTTTGGCACAAGACCTTCCTCAGTGGAAGCAGCAGGTCACTGAAGAGGTGCAGACACCAAAGAACAAAGTGGGAAGTCCCTCACATCTGGTGGGTAGCGAATGGAATCACTCCCCATACCGAGATGACAATAGGCAAATTCATTACAGCTCTCCACTTGATGACGTCATACCACAGTCCGACATACGCAGTGCATAACCACACTGAAGTGAACAGCCCACCAACACTCATAACCCAAATGCAGGAAGAAAGTGTATTGAAACACAAAACATTTCCTACCTTTCACCCGAAGAAACGTGACAAACACCCGATCGTAATTTTTGCGAAACTTCTCTGGAGTATTTCCGAACAGTTGGACAGACAAGCAAAGAATACAGTTTGTGACGGGTATATAACAGGAAATACCGCCTTAAGGAGAACGGAAATGACGGACAAGTGCAGGACCTATAATGAATTCGAGCGGATGTTTCTGAACAAATTTTGGGGTGATGGTGTCCAGCAGCGCTTAAGAAAAGAAGTGTTCAATGCCGAAATGTTCAGTTCGAATCACGGCAGTCTGAGAAGATATTTCGAAAAATATTTAGCAAAAATTAAATTCTGGGACTCGCCAATTACAAATAAAGACGCGATCATGATTTTGAAAACTATGTTGCCCATCTCTATAAGGGAGAAATTAGTTAACGTTTCCGAGGACGATACCGAAGCATTTGCTTCCATATTGGACTCATTGGATTCGATTCGCGAAGACGCGGTAGCAAATGCTGGTAGCGCTCCGGGTGGAGTGAGCAGGCGAAACAGTGGAGGTTGCGCGGCCAACAATGGCAGTGAGGGAAGAGCGCGCGGAAGCGACGCTCAGTGCCGACCGTCCGGCGGCTGCAGAAACCAACAGGTGTCGACCGGAGGATAATAATAAACAGCGGTGCAGCCCAGTGGATAGCACACAAGGGCCACAGTACGGAAACTCGACACACAATTATCCACAAAATCAGTACGGAAACAGACCACCACAGCAAGGAAACTATCAGAGCGGACCAGTCTTTAACAGGACGCGCGAGTGGAAGTCAAATAAATGGCACGGGACAAGTGCAGGACAACAACATTTTGCTAGTAATGACAACACAATACACTACATGGCCCAGAATACATTTTGACCTCCGACAAACATAATTTCTTCCAGTCTCTCAAGTGATTATGCAGGAAATCCGAAGCCGAAACGGCAAAAGACTGCACGAATCTATTATGCGTAAAGTGGATCGAACACGGGAGACAAGAACCTTGCCCACCACCCTTCGTGCCACAGTCACAACACCAACACGAAACGGAGGAGACGTTAAGGGCGATATCCGATAGGGAGAACCACCACAATCAGGAAAACTAGAAACAGCATCTTTTAACATCCACAAGAAGCTGGTACCAAAATCAGACAGGCGTTGACTTCACTGACAACGTATGCAAACCCCTTGTAAGAAAGCATTTGACAAAAAGGTAAATAAGGTTATTGAATACAGAGAAGGTGAGAGAATCTTACTAAGCACTCATTTTAAACCATCGTAAGTGGCAGCGCGTTTACGAAGGCCCATACGTTGTTGTCAGGAAGCCGCACACAGGAAGTTACTTGCTAGCCGACACCATTAAAGGTCTGTTCCACCATAAGAAAATTGCACAGTGGTAACACAAGAAAGAAATTTACAGGTGTTTGTAGTACGAGGCAATTTCAAAGCATCATCAGAGAACAAGGTAAGTCATCGACGTCGAACGATAACTCAAGAAAAACGACACGCCAGCAGTTAGTACGTCTGGAGGTCATCGTACAGTGCTGAGTGTGTGTGGAAAGTTTGTACCGATTTATTAATTGAATACAGGTAAAGGAAAATGTCAAAGAGAGAACTTAGTACTAGTTTCAAGTTAGTATATAAGTATATGATGCATGCTCGTGTGGTAATCAGCCCCCAGTATGTATTAATCAAAGAGGAAGGAGTGGTCAGTGGCGTTCTCTCAGGTTGTTTTTTGAGAAAATAAAGGTTCTCGGAGGACAAGTTGTACTCCTGTGTAAAATAAAGCGTCATAACTTTCCGTGACTAGAATCAAAGAATAACAGGGCATATCGTAATGAGAGTGACACATTACCCAAAAAAAAAAGAGAAAGAAGGGGTAGAGATAACGCTATATTATGAGTTCCATGGAAATATTATACTTAGGAAATGCCAGCCGCAAGACTAAATGTAGCGATTAATAACAGGAGTCCGCAGACTACAGGGTCAAGTAACCAAGTAAACAATTGGTCAAACAAGCACATGCATAGAGGCGTGTAAATGAATCAATTATATTTTCTAAGTGAATGAGACGCAAAAAGCAATTGCAGCAGCATAAGTGCTCGCATGTAAATGTTTCTTGTTTAGCGTGATAATTTTTATAATGTCCAGATTATTTAAACGCTGATTTTTGTGTTCATTTATAAAATCTTATCGAAAATACCGGCCCCTGATAATCCTTCAGACATCCTATTCCAAGGATCAGCTCGTAGACATTTACTTGTACTGTCCGGGCAAAGCAACTCACATGAAAAGCGTGTAGCTTCGCGACGAGACGAGTTAAATTTTGCTTGTTGAAGCGACTTAGAGTCGAGCCACTTGTATGGCATGCAATTGAGTTTGTGGTCTTTGTAACGCGCGATTAGTCATCGCCCGTATATTTTGAAGCGAATAGCATTCAGCATGGAAAAGGAGGCAGTCTCCTTGTCTGGAGGCTGTCCTCAATTTAAATAACGCAGTAAACACAATTAAATGGACATGTAAATGAAAAGAGTGATATAAAGAGGAGTGTTCTCAAAGAGGAATACAATTAGTTTGTCTTTGAGACAATTAAAAAATGTAATAAGAATTTGACGGTAAAGAATAAATGAAACTGGTAACTGAGTTTACAAGAGGAGACTGAAGAATAGTCTTAAGTGGAAGACGTAAATTTTAACTGGTAAGCAAGAGAGAGCCATAAGAAAATGATCGACAGCAGTTCTGTACCGGACGTGATCATTAGATTAAGAATATATATATATATATATATATATATATATATATATATATATATATATATATATATACAGGGTGATTCAAAAATGCATGTAAATATTTTAAGGGTGTATTTGTGAGGTAAATATAAGACAAAAATGTTCTATAAATGTTTTTCCATAAACGTTTAATTCCAGAGTTATCGTTAAATACGAAAGTCATGTCCGTATCAAAACGACGGCAGTGCAAGCAGCAGGATGCCATATTCTGGTACGTAATTGACATACGTATCTCCCAACAGTTGATTCGAAACTGCATGAATAGTGTTTGTTTTTGTTTGCACGTGATGTTTACTCCTACTGTACGGAAGATGGCGCTGATGTTGTTGGTAACGGAAAAGTACGTCCTGTCGTTCATTCATCGTCGGAAGGCTAAAGGTTTCGTGCACATGATGTACTCAGACAGTGAGTATGCTGATATGCACCTTGTGTATGGTGCAGCAGATGGACCCTCTGCCAGGCACTTAAATGTGATTTGCAGAGTATCCATGTAGATGTAGATGAGGATGTAATGGCTGGGTCCGCGTGGCTCGCTCCGGCAATAACTGAGACTTCATACTACTTTGAAGGACATTGTTCTCTATGTACGTAGAAAACATAATATTTTAGAGACTGAAAGAGAACGATTTGTATTAAGCAAAGAATAAAATGGTCACGACTAGAAGAAACTTCAGTCACGGTCAGAACGAGGTTGATATTTGTCTTAACCGCTGTCATAAGCAAGAGCAGAAGTCAGTGTGAGATGAAAAAAAGAAAGAAATGGTCCTTAACCCATCCTGAACCCATTGTAATTAAACCGATAATTTTAAGTAATACAAATGCAGAGAATTCTCTATTTATGTTCCAGATTCCATGACTTGACGGAGAATGGCAGATACCATTCAGTGAAGTGGTACAAAAGGGACTCCCATAGTGAGCGGTTCTTGACAAACAATTCGACGGCACAGCGTGATCCACGAATCAATGTACAATGTGTGTAAAATAAGAAAGAATATTACGGTGAAATAAACACGAGCCTATCGAGCTTGTAGAGACATTGAAAATTTGGAAAACGTGTGAAAGAATAATGCAAATGTCATGTCAGTTTCATAGTTTGTAAGCATTTTAGTATTATATAGGTACTTTTACGTATATGTATTTTTTTCTCTGCGGCAGTACCTGTAATGTCCACTTAATGTATATAGCTCTTTATTGTGAATAGTAATACTTTCCATGTTGACGTAGATGTTAAGACACCCTGTGACCAAAACACAGATGCAGATGGACTGCACAGAGACAGTTTTTACTAATGATCTTAACAATGATCTTAACGATGAATATTTTCTCTGTTATGGTAACTTTAGGAAACGTCAAGTATATCCCACTATATGAGTACTCAATTTCAGCAATGGACGTGTATTTAATGCCACTAATATTACGAGTGACATGAGGACGGAAGCAATACCTCATGTATTCCTCTCCTCCTCATGGGAGGCAGTGTAATATTAGTATCTGTTTCGACAGCTTAAATAAACTTACATTCGATAATCTAACCATGCAGGCTCGTAAAAACCATACAATTTGTGTAAAATTTTCTTAGATCGTCGCTGAGCAGCGACCACCAGATATTTCAAAGAATATCTTACGCGCCACGGCGCAGAATAGGAATTGTTCATAAATTGTATCGATAGAGATCATTCGTGTTTCTTATTTTTTGACAGCTGAAGAATTGTAATCCTGCCCTCTTACCACAGTCCTGAAATATTTTTTAAAGACGGAGGACGCGTATATGGCGTGGTCCGCAATCGCTAATTTGTTATTATAAAATATTACTATTGTGAGAGTTTATGTGTGCAGCAAAGATGAAATGTCGAAAATGCTAAAGGACTTTATTTAAAGAAACAGCCAGCAAGATATAAAATTGAAATGTATGGAGCCTATTGTTAGCAATACTGACTAAGGTAATTAGATTGGTTATTGTGCCCTCAAATGCTGTAGTGCCTGCTGAGTACTTAAAGTATTTCTATGGTATCCAGCTCCTATTAATGGCAACAGAAATAACGGTGTTTCTATAGTTTTCATACAGCTACCAGGGACCGACCGCATGTCGGCAAAACGTCGCAGTTAAGGCAGGTGGCTCATTGCTATTTACCTTGTTTGTGATTTAAATCCAATTTCTTTTAACGTGTGGTGTAGTATAACAAAGAATTTCCAGCTCTTTCTGGTCCCTTAGGTTTCTCTGTTCGTAGTTGCTCTCTCTCGTATCCGCTTGTGGTCGAACATGATCACGACACAAGTAAATTAAGTGGCAATGCGAACTCTGTTGTTAATCTTGAGAACGCTACGCCTTCTGCAAACGATTTGAGGTGACACATAAACTATCACATACAGTACTTAAGTTTTTGAAAAGTCTTTGCTCTTACCGCCAAGAAGTGGTGCAAAACTGACAACAGATTTCTAAATCTTCACAAGAGAATAATAATTTAACGAAAATGTAAATACATTAAAAATAGCACCACAAGTTGTAGAAAGTTGAATGTGAATGTAATATCTGCGAGAGCGTAGAAGAGAGTTTTCGTTTTCAGCTGATTCGAGTTTTGGTTTCAATATTTTGTGGAGGGGTTCATGCTTTGAAATGTTTTTTCTGCTATTTTATCTGTTAAAGTAAGCAGGGAGTTTACTCTTACATTAACTCCTCCACAAAACATTTAAACCAAAACTGAGATCAGCTGAACACCAAATGTTTCAACCACTCTCTGACAACGATTGTATTCACTTTCAACTTTCTATAACTCACGTACAGAACAGAAATAAACAAACATTAGTTTCCAGCATGTAATTCGTTAGGTTGGAAACATGTAATAAACAAACCAAACAGGAAGAGACATGAAGTGAACACACTACAGTTACGACTTTGAATGACAGTTTTCGGTGAAATGTCTACAGCTAGTGACAGACGAAAAACGAGCGAACGTCAAAACGAGGCGTCCAGGTGAGAGCAAACTCAGGTGTCTGCCAACAACTCTATTAGCTGTAAGTAATCACTTACTCACGTAAAAAAAGGTGTGAAATGTTTTATAATCTGCAAGTATCACATATCAAAACGAAATTGAATCATTCTAGATTCCACCGAAGTTGCCTTGAAGTAAAAGACGAAAGGCGTCTTGAACAAATAAAGTATACTGCAGCAAGAAAAAAAGCGTTTGTTACTTGCGAAAGGAAATAATAATCAATAGCTGTAGACACTTAGCAAATTACATCTTTTGACATACCATCAAATTAGTTTCGGCTTAACTTCTGTAGGTCCATACAGCATATTGTAAATATTAACGTGTCCCATTTCATTATAATTCACAGTCCACATGCTATTAAATGACGTTTAAAAAAATTCATCAATCCATTCTGAAAAAACTGTAGTTACTTTCACATCTCGGTAGATAAATAGATTTTGGATATTTATCATGCGACACAGTACATGACGCTTTATAAGTACACATTTGCAAAAAAAAAAAAAAAAAAAAAAAAAAAAAACACGTTTCGATTTCTTGTACCGTTTACGAAATCTGGGTCTGATACACCTCGAACCCGTCCGTCGACATATCGTTCAGTATGTCGAGAATGGTGATAGCAATCGTTCTGCCTGCTCGACTTTAAAAACAACATCGATATGTTGACTAAATTTCACACGCATTAATGTATTAACTAAAATGGACTATATGCAAAGTCCACGCAATGCGTTTTTACCTCTGCACGCTCATTAAAATTTGGTGCAATCGTTTACGTAAATGCGATACAGTAAGTAACCACAACGAATAACGGAAAGAAATCCAGTCCTCTATCGAGAGAAGATATCAGTCTGTAAGATGCTGGAGAATCAAATTTGTTCACCCAGTAGTTTCCTTGGAATGGGATTATAAGTATTTCGGTAATTTCCGAGAATGTTTGTCTATCGAAGCCACAGTGTGCAAACGATATATATCGAATGTGCGAATCTAAATCGATCACGCGACTGTGGTGGCTGGCGTTATGATAAATTCTTTGTGTGATGTTGGGAAAACCCAAACGATTTATGACGGTAGTGAGCGGGATGTCCGGTATTGTAGACGCTTCTTTTGCCTCACGTGGAAGAATCTAATTCCATGCTTATGCAATGCAGAAAATTGTTTCAATTTTTGTCGGAAATGTGACACTCTACCCGTATTTTGGCGTGACATGGCAGCTCTACCCAGGTTAGGCAAAAAGGGAATGCTTCCCGAAGCATACACATCAAATGGACTTTCTCATGACGAAAACGTCGACGACGAATGAGGTCAGTCGTTTCCTTTGTAATTACAACTATTGTAGTAACGCTCTTTAGTCGTTGCTGTAGTGACCACTACAAACATCCTCATAACGCCCGCCAGCATAGTCGCGTGATCGATTTAGAATCGCACCCTATCGTTTGCACCCTGCAGCTTCGATAGGCAAACATTCGTGGAAATTCCCAGCATTTCACAGCTGCGCCCTCGCCCGCGACAGCGCTTCGTCGAAAGTCCGTACTCGTGTAGCCGGGGGTCCTGTAGCTGACGTCACGCTCAGCGCGTTCTGTGATTGGCGGCGCGGACCTGCAGCGCGGCAGTTGTTCCACGTGGGCAAACCGCGACACACAGCCGGCGTTTCCATGGCAACCGATTCCCTGCCGCTCGGCGGCCCTAGTGGGAACCGGCCTTAACTCCCCAGCGAGTAATGGCGGTTTTCTCCCGTAAATAAAAACGGATTTTTTTAAAAATCTGTCCACAGCAGAACGACGCGTCGCCTGCCAATTACGAGATGGGTATCCATTCCCAAATGTGAATCACACTGCTAGTCGCTGGCCGGTTGTGCCATTTTAATGCATCCAAACAGTACTGTTTGGCACTCCACACATTCGTGGGTGGTCTTCCGTCACAGCCGGCTCCAGCTCAAGCTATCCTAAACTTCTGAGGAGGAGGAGATTGTGTGAGAAAATCTTCCAGAAAACGCGTATAGAAACTGTCAAAAAATATCATCAAAACATTTTTATAAGCGCCAGTTAACGCATGTGATACTGTTTTATTATGATCACCTGGATGACACGCGTTGCGTGGCAAGAGGTGTAACTATTTACGCTCGACGGTTACGAGGATGTGTAACGGCTAGAGAGATTCATCTCGAGTTGTACGGCACTCTCTGGCGCAGTGTGCAGGCGGATTTGAAATCGCAGCCGCCTGTCTCTCTGACTAGGCAGGCTTGTCCTTTGTAACACCCCACCTGTCGCGTGTCTGGATTTTGCGTGTGCTCGCCCCTGGCAAACAACTTGCAGAGAAATCGGGAGTGGAAATGTACGCAAGAATGGATAAAGCTAGATTTAAATGTCGCCCTGTCACCACTAATTAATCTGCGGTGATAGTGTTGACGATAAATCACACCTACTTTTAATTCACAACATGAACCATAACCGACAGTTATTACACAGAAATAAAATAAAGCAAAAGGTTGAATTCACGATCAAATTGAGGAAAGTAAATGCTCTACTGAATCACTATAAATGTATTATGAATTTCAGACCAAAGCTGAATTCAAAAAAATAAAAAAATTAAAAAAACAAATGAACCATTTACAAATCACCCTCCTAGCTGGGATTGGCAGTGAACTGTGTCAAAATCAGTACAAAACGCGATCTCTTACAAATTGGCTGACCGCCTGACATCGACACTAAACGTAAAATAAGAAGAATCACTACTCGCCAAAGTATCGTGAAACCTGAGTAGGAACAGCAGTTGCACGTGGTCCAGCTACTTAACGCTACTCCTAACGCAGGCCGAAGCGGGAGCGACCTCACGGTACAGCCGCTGCTGCTGCCATATGCGGCGGGCGACGGCGCGGCCGTGGAGTCGCAAGCTACGCTCCCGCAATACTTGGACAGCAGGCAGCTGTCCGCCAGCTTCTCGAATTGCGACAGTCTGCCCCTCGGCAGAGAGCTGGCACGGCTCGCGTCCTCTCAGAACGAAAGCCGGAGCCAGCAGGCCCCTACAGATCGCTGCCGGCCTCTGAACCAGAGGCGCACCCGCTTCCCCGGGGCCGACACGCGGCTGGCCGCACTGCACGGATCCCCAGCCCGTTCCGCTGCCGCCGGCGGCAAATTCTGCGGCCAACTCTGAAGTGGTGCCTTGGGAAAAGAAAATTCCGGAAAATTCGTTGTTGCCCACAGCTGTGGATCTTCCCAGGTCGCTTGGCCGGAGTTTACTCGTCAGATGCATTCAGGCAAAATCACATAGTTACAAAATCGCGCGATTCTCCCTGTGATACACCGCCAGCATGCCAATGCATTTTTACATATATTTCATACACCGCAATCGAGATTATTACTCCAACAAACAACTACTACTCATCTACAAAGCGATTGCGTCGCCGTCACTCGTTTTTATTGACCTAAAGTGCTCGCAAAGTGATCAGTCACGCTAAATGGACTCGTGTAAGGGGGCAAGACCGTTGCCGCCTTACACCTTAAGTTATTTTATTTCACCTTCTTTGGCCGCATCTCGTGGTCGTGCGGTAGCGTTCTCGCTTCCCACGCCCGGGTTCTCGGGTTCGATTCCCGGCGGGGTCAGGGATTTTCTCTACCTCGTGATGGCTGGGTGTTGTGTGCTGTCCTTAGGTTAGTTAGGTTTAAGTAGTTCTAAGTTCTAGGGGACTTATGACCACAGCAGTTGAGTCCCATAGTGCTCAGAGCCATTTGAACCATTTTTTTCACCTTCTTTCATGCTAATAGGCTATGGCTTTCCGTCCTGGCCCACAAGGACAGATATCGATGTACGAGTGTTGTGTTTTACTTCATGGAGATACATGATTCGGGCAGAATCGGCAATGTGAAAAGAGTTATTCGGTTGGCGGCTGGTGTTGCAGAAGACGTTAACTGCGGAAGGAGCTACCGAGGACGCAGTGTAGCCGTTGGCCGACAGATGGCAGTACGCGTCTTGCACTGCTATGCAGTCATAAAGCAGCAAGATGTCAGGAATGAATAAACAGATCAAAAAAGGATAATACGTCTACTGCACACGATTCTGCCACACAACCAAGAAGGAAATTGTAGATAGTAATGAAAATAGGGCTTCCTATAGCTTTCTGTACACATTCATTAATACAGAACGGAGAAGAAATGTGAAGTGTAAAAGTACATTTTTCGCCTCTCTTCCCGTTCTGGAAAAGGAATGATATGTTATTATCCGCTTTTATTGTGCTTAAGAGAATATGAAACGTACTTTAACAGTCCTACATGTGGCTAGGAAATGTGTTTTTCGTAAACCGATCTCCGAGTACCGCTTCTGATTCGTCACGTAAACACTTTCACATCTGTTTTCGATACGCAGTTTTAGATGCCGGTTTTCCTTCTGTATTTTAAAAGTAAAAAATCGATACCACACCATACCGTCGTTTTGCTGTTTTGAAGCGCGCTCGATTTTATCAGTGAACAAGTACTGAACTGGAATGCGGTCAGCACTCTTGCCACGTTGTCAGGCTTGTGTAACGGTACTCGATGGCAGCCCTCGCTCCAGCAGCACTCCTTAAGTTCTTCCATTTTCTCACATACGTTACACATACATCAGTCTATGACTTCCACACGGGTCGTCGTCTTGTAGGATGTTTCGGTAGCTTCTGTTTCACGTTTGGCTCAATTGCTCACTCACTCCGCTCGCTATTTCGCCAAATACCTTTACAAAGCCTTCCAGAGGCGATGAGAACATTTCAGAATATTGCTCTGAATATCGTCGGTCCTTTTCCACAAAGCTATCAAAACAATAAATACATCCTGTCCATTGTGTCGGCTTTATTCGTTCAAGGCTGCAAGCTTCTAGGAATCAAAAAGTGGAGAACCACCCCCTTTCATCCAAAGGCAAATGGCCGCCTGGAACGTGTCCACAGGACAACTAAGAAAATGCTAAGTTACTATGTAAACAGAACGCATTCAGACTGGGACCGTTATATCAACATAGTCGCTTCAGCCTATAATAGCCATGTCCATGAGTCAACAGGCTATAGTCATTATGAGAGAGTTTTTGACAAACCTATGAACTCACCTTTTGAATTGGACAATTTGCCCCCAGGTGTGGACATAACTGAAGTCAAGAGGTTATGCCGCCATTTCAAGTCAATTTGGAAACAAGTTCAAACCAATAATTCCAGAGCCACCAAAAAACAATTACAGCGGAGTAATAAGAATGCAGTAATGCCTCTACACAAGCCTGGAGATTTAATCTTGTTGCATAACCCAACAATAAGACGAGGAAGAACAAAGAAGTTTGCACCTCAACATGAGGGACCGTACCCTATCATTCGGTTAACCTCTCCAGTAAATGCTGAAATTCACTTGCCAGATCGGTTAGTGATAGTACATTTTGATCGTCTGAAACAGTTTTATGGAAAAGCACCTTCCATTCCGACAGTTTTGCCTGATCCATCGCCTAGTAGTGTGTCAACTATGCCAGGACCTACAGTGGCTAAAGTGAAGAAAAAGAAGGTAAAACCTTTACCTGTCAGACCTAGATATTCCTTAAGGAACAAGCATCCTTATGCACTGAGGCCAAGAGACTAAGTTTGTATCAAGCGTAGCTGTTCACTCATATTCATTTGAAGTTTCATGTAATACTTGTTCAGTTGCATGCGCTGCTGCAGCCTTAAGTGTAGCTTACTAACATGTAAGTGCAAAGTGTAGAGTAAGTAGCGAGCAAGCAAAGTGCTGGGAGTATGGGTTGGAACGGCAGTATAATTATATTCGATGAGGAGATATCTGCTCGAATAGTACGATAAGTTGTCGCAAGGACTCCAAACCACTTCCTGAATGGAAAAAGTAATTGACAAATGATACGATACTATCATGATCCTACACTAACACGAGTTTAAAACTCAATCCTGGGATATTAGAGCAGTTATAGCCACTGTCTGTCTCTTCCATGTAATTAAATTCTCCAGAGCTTAAGGTAACGGAACGATTACAGCTGTCCACATTTTCTGCAGTTCCTGTGAATCACACTGGAGCATGTCAGACCCAATGCTTGTAATCGCTGGGTCACTCTCATACCAGCTTCATCTGCCTCGTTGTAAATATCACACCACACCACATCTCTCTCTGTTTCCCACCCTGAGAGTACAAATCCACGCTTGAACTATGGAGTTTACCCCAGAGTTCAATCTATGTATCAATAAGGTAACAGGACGAGAATAGCGAGGTTTTGGAATCATTTATTATCGAAAGAAATAATTACACAGTACATACAAACCTAACATTCAGCCGGGAAGGACACAGCAATTTTAATGATGTTTCTTTTCACACGTTGCACTGTCCATCTACACAGCACACCTATGCAAAGTACGTATGACTATCAGTAACAAAATACACCTACTAGTGCCGCTGTAATGAAAGAGAGCTGGTAGCTGCACCGAAGTTTTAGCGCGTCATATGCCTGCACTGAAATGCTGGAGAGTATGACAAAGAACGTTGAGAGGTGAGTGTTCTGTGAAGAGGAGTGGTCTGTGCTATGGTACCTGGTTATGGGAACTACAGTTGTAGTGTTTATGCCATTCATCCTCCATACGACAGTACTGGTAACTACCCTTTTGAATATCGCTGCAAGAGCTATTAACCACAAATCATTTTGTCTGATGCTCAAATAAAGTACACGTTTTCATAATGATGTCTGCCGACGTACACAACACAAATTGCTATCTTTTAAGAGGAACTTTTATCGATTGTCTAGCAGAAGCTAGTGAAAACTTTTCCCAGGTTACAAACCAAGTGAATATTCAATGTTAATTCTTCAATACTATGCGATGAAAGAGTAACTTATTTAGTCAATGTTCACATAGAGAGATACCGTCACTACTACGTAATTGGTAGAGGACACAATCGTTTCTAATGTAATGCATCTCAGTTCGTATAGCACCCAATAATATGTTTCCGCTATCTCGGGAAACAGGGATTAAAAGTTTTTATGTTCCACCGTTAAAGAGACTATTGGTATTCGGGGTTGCAAGTTAAAGGAAGTAGGGCCGCTCTTGCGCGTCTCCGGGCGTGTACTCCTTCGCCATGCACATCCAGGAATTGGCGGATATACGTAGCTTAGTGTAGCCGGCGACTGCGATGTGCATCTCTGTATCGAACCTGGCTATGTACGGAGGGCAGCTGGGCTCGGAATTGTTCGACAGAGAGCGCTACTTTAAGAAGAATAGAATCAGAATCGTAGTTAGAGTTGAAGTATTGAGTATCGCAACTTCACTAGTTCGCCATAGTCAAACACTAGTGCCAAATAACAGGCCACGCCATCGCAGGCAAACACAAAACGCAACTGAGCGTGCGGAGGCGCGCACAGCCGGCTGATGGAGCGTCCTTGCTGCAGGCGCCAGAGCAGCGCATTGCGTTAGATACGCAGCCGCACGCACACCCACGCACACCCACGCACCAGTACACACTACGTCGAACGAATCACTGCGCCACATGTTGTCATTTGTTACACCGTCTAATGAACCGCACACGTCCTAGTTGGTGAATTACACTACTACACGAAGTATCTTATACCTAACCAAACGCAAATTACATAGAACACACTAGTAAACGAAATTATTCCTACCTTATCCACAGCCTTGCAACTAATTCAGACTTTTCTGCTGTCGAAAATGCAACCTAAAGTAGGGAGGTGAGTCATCTTGACAGTGACGGCAACTACTGAAGATAAAATCTACACTGGTAATATTTTGATTAACACCTGTATCATTCAAATACTGAGAATAGCATACGAAAAGGGGAGATAAAAGGAAAGGGTTATCATAGATTCTTTATCAAACATCTATAGGATAAATTCAAAATCATATGAACGAAGGTTAAAGTCAAGAAAGTAATTCAGTCAAAGATAACATTTACCATGGAAGAGGGTAGCAGCCGCATTGACAAGGAAATTCAATGCGACTACAATGCAACTCGGATATGGAAATGTTCAGTTAGTTAGCTGCTCTTGAGTCGCTCTAGACTACTTTTCCGATAGTTGTCTGGATGCAAACGCTATTAGATTGTTTCAGTTTTGGAAGTTTGATAATTCGTGAGACAGATATTGAAGTTTTGCTCAGTCATTCGACTGAAGAAAGTTAATCTTTACCGTTCTCAACGCAACGGTATAGTAAGAGGAGTGTTAGACTTCAATTGCGTGATATTGGTTTATCGGTTCAAATGGTTCTGAACACTATGGGACTTAACGTCTGAGGTCATCAGTCCCGTAGAACTTAGAACTACTTAACCCTTTCAGACCTGGTGGACACAATTGTGTACATAAAGTTTGTTCACTAATATTTCGCTGGCAAGAAATGTCAGGTGCATCAAAACTAATTGTCCAAATTTTTGTAGGTTTAGTTTAGCCATGCTCCAGCAGCTGCTGCTCTCTTGTGAGCAGTCTGTGAACTACATAGTAAAATATACTCTCTGGTGTTGTCTCTCTGTGGGAAGCCATTACTCGTTGACTTTATTGCTGTAATAGTCACATTGTGGGTTTTGTTAATGAATGTCTTGTGTGGTTTCCTTCTTTTCGAAACGTTATACATTCTTTCAGTGGAATTTTCAGCAATTTCATTCAGTTCATATTTGTTTTATGTATCAGGTAAATTTAATGTACACATTTGTGCACAACAGGTCTTTAATGGTGTAAAATTGGAAACGTAACCTAAAATTTGTCTCAGATGTGTTTGCATGGTGATGGTAGTTATGTGTGGTATTTGTTTCAATAATTTCAGTACCAGCAGCAAGGAGGAGAGTAACTGACCAGTACACAGGATTTTATTTTAGATTTCTGGCTTTTGACTTACAAATATGGATAAGGAATTTCTTTCTGTGGAGAAAGATTGGGACTTGATTATGGACATAATTGAAAATGGTGACGTTTCTGACATTAGTTTGAGTGGAGATGAGGATGACAGTATACCACTGATTGAAAGGCAAGCTCCACAGATAGTGAAACGTGTTGGAGCAGATAAAGTGGGCGTGAATGATGTGTGTAGAAACACCATATCTGAAGATGAAGATGACGGAGACGTGATGGATGCTGAAATGAACTTATTATGCAATGAAAACAACCCAGAATTGAATAACCTGTGTGACAACATAATGGTGACACCTAAAGAATCCATAAAATGGAAACGCAAGCCTCTAAGTACCATGACAGAAACATACAAAGCTCCAAATTTTGAAGAATCTGTCTTGTGTTCTCCGATACAATACTTCAAAAGATATATACCAGATGATTTGTTCACTAACATGGCAGCACATACTAATATTTATTCATTACAACAAGGCAAATACTCATTCAAGCAGACAACAACTCAAGAACTAGAGGTGCTATTTGGTTTGCATATACCGACTGGCGCTTTGAAATTTCCCAGATTACGAATGTATTGGGATACAAGCCTGAAGGTAAGTGTGTTTTGGGAAAACATGTCACGAGACAGATTTTTAGAATTACGAACAAATTTACACGTGGTGAACAACCTGGAGAAGCCACCTGAAAATAAAGATAAATTTTACAAAGTCAGGCCAGTTTACACAGCCATTCGAAAACGCTGCAGTGAACTTCCTATAGAAGAGAATGTTTGTGTGGACGAAGGAATTATTCCTTTCACTGGGAAGTTTTCTGCAAAGCAGTATATCAAGGCGAAATCAAGTCCATGGGGAATCAAAGTCTTCATGTTGTGTGGAAAGAGTGGAATAGTGCATGATTTCCTTTTGTATCAAGGTGCTACAACTGAACTAAATACGCCATGCTGCAAAAAATTTGGATTAGGTCCTGCTGTTGTTTTAGGATTTTCTGTTCCACTCTCAAAAGGTAAAGGTCATAAACTATACTTTGACAACTTCTTTTCATCTTATCATCTGTTTCAACTTCTGAAATCTCAAGGCATCAATGCAGCAGGTACCGTCCGTCAAAACAGGTTTGGAAAGAACTCGCTTTTCTCAGATGATAAAACAATAATGAAACAAACCAGAGGTTACTGTGAAGAAATCACTAGTGCTGATGACATTACCATGTTTAAGTGGTTAGACAATAGGCCAGTTGTATTGTGTTCTAACTTTGTTGGTAAAGGCTCAGTGGATGAAGTTGAGTTTGGGGACAAAAAGCACCATAAATAAGTGAAAGAAGAAAGACCTGAAATAGTGAGAAGATATAATCATGCAATGGGTGGTGTGGATCTATTTGATCAATTGATAAGCTACTGACTGCTACGGTCGCAGGTTCAAATCCTGCCTCGGGCATGGGTGTGTGTGATGTCCTTAGGTTAGTTAGGTTTAAGTAGTTCTGTTCTAGGGGACTTATGACCTAAGATGTTGAGTCCCATAGTGCTCAGAGCCATTTGAACCATTTTTTTGATAAGCTACTACATAGTTTTCATCATATCTCGAAAATGGCCTTTGCGAATGATTTTTCACGCTGTTGACTTTGCCATCGTGCAAAGTTGGTTGGAGTACAGACAAGATGCAGACAACCTGTCTATCCCAAAGAAGAAGCAAATGGACCTTCTTTCCTTTCGTATCAGGGTAGCAGATGGATTGATACTGTGCCAAAAGAAAGTGACTGGACAGAAGAGGGGGCGTCCGTATGATGAAGGACTGGTTTCAGAAATGAGAGTCATACCAAGAAAAAGAGGAGAATTACGACCAGCTACAGAGATACAGTTTGATTCCATTGACCATTTGCCTTTACATGATGTAGCAGCTCCAAGTCACTGCAAATTTCCAAAATGTACAGGGCGTTCAAGAATTCAGTGCAGAAAATGTAAAGTACATTTTTGTCTCCAAAAGGACATAAATTCTTTTTTGCTGTTTCATACTAAACCTTAAACTCAGGTGTTGACCATTGTTGTTTAAACAAGAACGTAATATGGAATTATTTTTATTGTTTCCTCTGTTTTAAAGTGAAATAAAGTGTGGCATAATTGATCCGTACTGTTAACCTCCTTAATGTATGACATGAAGCTTGAGACCGGATGGACACATTTGTGTACATTAAATATCTAGAAAAGTAGAGATCATACGAAATTTTTTCTTAGAAAAATGTTGTCAGGAGACTCACCTGAATGCACAAACGATGTCAGACATTTTTTTCACAAGTAAATAAAAAATAAGGGCTGAAAGGGTTAAACCTAAGTAACCTAAGGACATCACACACATACATGCCCGAGGCAGGATTCGAACCTGCGATCGTAGCGGTCGCGCGATTCCAGACTGTAGCGCCTACAACCACTCGGCCACTGTGATGAACAGTTACAAACCTCGAGAGCAATATATCAACGAGAGAAAAGTAATTCGTAGCCTTGAGTAGGACACAATAAAACGAAGACACTAAGAAAGACAAGTACACCGGTTAATCAGAAGTTGTCGTCAGCGTCACGATTACTCAACTAACCAGAAGTCAATCTTTGAATGGCATATCGGTGTGCGTGTGTTGTTGGGACAAACAGCTAATTACAGAAAGAACAATAAAATGTGAGTCAAAAGATAAATCTTACGTGTCGCCTAACTCACTAAACGGACAATACAATGTGTATTACTGCAAGTTGATTGACTCTTTAAACATTTTAAGTGACTAGTTGAGTACATGAATAATTGACTGAGAAAAGTGATTAGTTTAAACCAGTGTTAAGGCGTATTAAAAAAAAAAAAACATTTAGTACAACATACGTTATCTCTGGACTTGCGTCGGAGCGTTGTCAGTAACTTGATGTAGCAACGGAATAGCAACGGAATAGCAGACAGCAAAATTTCATCCTCGCTATGTATGATGTGAAAAAGGATCGTAATGATGAAATCAAGATTTTATTTCGTCACGGAACTAAACGGGTATAAAAGTCAAAATAAACGATTGCACTTTACCAGTTCGCACGAGCTGAGAAGACTGTTGCTTGCAGATAACAGACTGCTTCTAAACCACGCGAGGGGTTGTGTCCTCGCGAGAGCTGCAGGCGGAGTTCCACGTCACACCGACGGCGACGAACGTCGTTACGAGTCACGTCTCCTCCCGGCCAGCGAGGAGGGGGGGAGGGGGGGGAGGGGACGTCACACTCAAGAGTCGGGGCACCCACTTGGCGTTCCAAGGTGCTGCGTCAGGACTTCATGACACGATCCAACTGAAGTGTTACAGTGTTCTGCGATCTCCCGCCAGTCACTCTTCGACTGGCACGCACAATTTCTTTGACTTCCTGACGTGAGCGTCGTCGGTAGACGTCGAAGGGCGTCCTCAACGAGGGTCACCTCCAACTTCCGTCCGGCCATTTTTAAACCGTGTGAAGCATTCCTAACACTCAGTACTGCTTACGCACCCATCACCGCATCATTTGGTGTGTCTCTGTGAAGGTCTTCTCGAGTTTCACTCAAAATTTAATGCAGACGCGTTGCTTCCATCTCGAAATTCTCAAACTGTGCGACGCAACGTTTTGCTCAGTACAGCACTGAACACTAACTGACAGACATACAACAATACAACTTACGGCAGTCACACGTTAAACACGGGCGCGTGCTGGGATGCCAGTAGCATTTAGCTCCAATACAGCAAGTTGGGCGAAGTTACGAACGTTCCAGAATTTTCTGAACAGGCCTTGTATAGAACAATTTGTAAGTTTGCGTACAACCTGAACGTACCATCGGAAATGCATACTGTGTTTTATTGGGAGACACCCTCTCCATCAGGAAGGTTGGCCACCGTGGCAGTCGTCGCTACCGCAGATCTTGTGTCCCTGCTCTTATATGGCGGCGTGGAAAATTCAAAGGACGTAGAGGTGTGAAAGGTTGGGAAAAGGAGCTGTTGTGTTGGGGATTTGCCGGTAACCACTCCAGCGATCGAGTTGCACAGTCTGTTGCTGTAGGTGTGGACTGTGAGACGGGTCTACGAGGAATGTTGTAGGTACCCCTCGCAGCACATAACACGGCATGTGAACAGTGGTCGTAAAAAGGGTCCTAACCGACAGTCGACGGAGGCGGTTCTCACGCCTTCTCGCTGACACTCGCTTTCACAGTCAGCAGGAGTCGCTGCTACCTGAGAATGATTTCCAGGCCGGCCACTGTCCGAGGTGAACTGCAAGAAACTGGCATTTCCTTTAGGGCTGAGTACCTCGTAAATAGCCTTCACTCTAAGCAACACAGATAAACGCAGCACACACGGTCGCTGACGGACGTGAAACTGGTCAGTGTGTGACTGGAGGCTACAGTGTGGAGCGACAAGCCGCCATTTCGTCTCTTTTCTCCAAATGAGCGGGACGTCTAGCGCACCAACGGCCCAGCTAGGTGACCAACGCGCATTGTCTGCAGAGTGGAACTGAGACCGGAGGTAGCTGAATAATATTTTAGTGTTTTTCCTTACCGTGACTATGGCCCACTCATTCAGGCTACCAGGCACATCATGCGGAATGCTTGTTGCATCATTCTCAGATGCCAAGTGAGTCCTTTTGCGAGGTGCCGGGGCTACCAGTGTATTTAACACTAAATTCTTCTAGAATCTTCATATGGAAGTGATACTGTAAGCCCGTCTTTTCTAACTCTGACTTTTGCTGTTGCACATGGATTAAAAAGAAACGCGAACTGACTGTAATCGACCCTGCAAGTGGAGTAGAAAAGAGTTTGGCACCTGCAATAATTTAATTTGATAGAAATTAATTTGATAAAGGAAAGTTTCATTAACGTAGTGAGAAATGAAAGAGTTGCTCTACCGACCTACAGAATGAAAGTTCTGTCCAAAATAACAATTTGATTTATTGTGACTAAACTCAGAATAATGAACAAAACACATGAAACATTTACAATATGTCAAATTGGGTACTCAAATAAATTCTGTGAAGGTGAAGTTGTATATAAACTAGCTTGTGACATTTATGACCAAGTGGTATGTGGAGCCAATTCCTTGCAACTCACATCTTAAGAGAAACACCCAGCCAACCCAACTTTGATTGCTGCTACAGTAGTGAGAACTCAGACAATGAACACCCAAGACAGAACCACGTAAGAAAAGACTGGAACAGGCGTGCTCTGCTGAGCTCTGATTATCACAGTGCAAATTCCCTAGCCTGCCGGTGCTGCGGACATACGTTACCAAGCTGTCTTCTTAACTGCAAGGAGACAATCTGACGTACCGGAAGCGATGGCTGGTCGCTTCGACGTCCTGTCGTGGTGATGATAATGTCGCGAGTATAGCCCAAAACAAATTATCATGGTCCGGTTGTTCCAGACTAAAGACTTCCAACAACACAAATGCGCCTCTGAGGGAGACGAAGAAGGCTCGCCACACAATCACTGACGGTACAGTGATTGATTTTAACAAGCGAAGTCACACTGTAACTCCGATACAGTCAACTTTAGCCAAAACTGCTCAAGACAGACAACATAGGCCGCTTGTACGCAGAATGCTCAACTGCCAACTGTCTCGGAAAGTTATGACGAAGTCGAAACTTCAGCAACTTCGTCAAGCAGTTACAATTAAATAAAAGTATATTAGACAGCCAACAGAAGGCAGGCTGTCCAGAGCAGCGAGAGCTCAGTCTTGTAACCTACTCTGACCGAAAGGCGAGAGCCGACTCTCCCAAGAGCACCCGTACAAGCCGAACACAGAACATTCCCACCCCCATGACAGTGGCTGTGGTTAAAACGTGCCAATCAACAACTCGAAAACCGGCGGAAAATCCCACTCTATTGCCGATGCACTGCTATTCCACCAATTTCTGCGCCGATTTTGCTACGTCACGGAGCTATCCCCTGGCGAAGCCAATCACAGTTTTGATTTTGCAGAAAATGCGGGCATTTTCCCACCAAGACTGCCTGGGAACACAAGTCATTCCCATGCCTCGCTGGTAGCCCGTCAGAAAGTGTTTTCACTAAGTTTCTGCGAAGTAACGGACTCTCTAACCTCAGCCGCTTCTTCAGGCCTCTGAGGGCGTGTCGCCCCCGCTGTTATGACAATGTCGGCGTCTGGACAGCATCCACTCGACTGCCTCACACCCGTCGGCTTAACCCTTTCAAGATCAGCAGAGCCCGCCTGTCACCGGACCACCCGGGTGACGAGAGACGCTGCGTGAGAAGTCCGTGTGTCAAGCAATAGCAACTTTTCACCACATGCAATTAGAGAGGAAAATATTCATACGTTCTGAGTTCTCAATACTAGCCGTGTAATGACAATACTCGGCCATACTTCCCCAAATCGAATTACTCAGAGTAAGATAGAAATCTGAGAGGGGGGAGGTCACTGTGTGCATCTCACTCTCACCTACCTCTTCGTGATGGCTGGAAGCATAATGAAATGACCTTACAATTAAATTTTCCCTGACATATCTGAGTCTCTTCTTTACCGACGTTAATGATGGAAGCTGAAGAAACTAATTAAAATGTTTGCCACAGGTGAGACTTGGACCCAGGTCTCGTTGCTTACAAAGCAGGGTATGACACTGGAGTTGGGCAGTCTGTGCAGGAGCCTCGGTGACACAGTGATGTAGTGGCCAGCACCCCTGCCTCTTAAGCAAGGCTACCTGGGTTCGAGCCTCACCTGTGACAAAGATTTTAATTAATATCTTCAGCTTCCATCAGTAGCATAAGGAAATGGTTCAGAAACTTTAAAGAGGCAGGCATTATCATAGACCTTCCCCCAAGTGGAAACATCCTAATATGTGTCATTCAAATGTCGACAGGGGGCGAGTTCCAGTTTCACGCAGCCTCCAAACATCAATTCTTCGTTCATCACGAGGACTGTAGGAAGCGAGTTCAGCTGTACACAGGGTGGTACGTAAGTGGGTACACGTTTCTGTGTGCAGAGTTTTAGCGGCGCTGGCATTGCAGCCAGAATGTTCGTCGTCTGCGGTATGCACTGCCATCTGCCATGCTGGCCTCCCATAAATGCTGGCCTTGACTTCCTGAAAAAAGTGGTGAAGCAACGCTCATGAAAATCAGCGCAACGTCAGAATTTTGCTATGCGAGAGCCCACAGAACGCCCCAGGACACCGGGTAGCTTAATCTCTGACGTGACCTGTTGCAGGACAAAGTGGCGGGCCCCTTTTGTCCGCAGAGGAAACCGTACCGTCAAATAATTATCTCCACATGCTCAAATAGTTCTTGCTGCCAGAGACCAAACAGCTGCAGCCGACCGTCATCATCTTCCAGCATGTTAGTTAGATGATCTGTAGAGCATTTGAATGTTCTTTTATTGAAATTATGTGGAAGCAGTCAGTTTACAGGATATACATACATGAGTAGTGTTAACACTGATGAACACATTATTTTTTTTGTTCCTACTCACGAAACTACACTCAAAAAACTGGCTTACTTTTCGTTCTTTAAAGTTTTTTGCAGGCTGCCTGGTTGGAAATAGAAATTAGCCCACAGAACAGAAAGAAATGCCTGAGAGAAATGCTTCGAGGTTATACTTAAAATATCCCTAGTTATCTGTCACAAGATTTTATGTTACTGGCTGTGTTCGATTTGTGCTTTTACCAGTGGGGGGGGGGGGGGGGGGGGAAGGGATGTCTTAGGGGGGAAGTATAATTATATATGTTACTAGCTTGGACCGTGGCGTTACCCATGGTTAAACAATTATTTATAAATAGACGTTAATGACGAAACTCACTATTCACGCGTAAGCACTTTCAGAAAAGCCATCCCTTGTTATATCTTTAAAAGTACATTATAGGTAAAGCTTATTTACAAAATCATCTACGTACAGGTATACGAGGTGAATTCAATAAGTAAAGGCACATTTGTGAAAAGCTGTACTTATTCTGATGATAGAAAACTGAAATATGCGTTATTTTTCTATGTAACCTAACTGGGCTTCAATGCAGTTTTCCCGACGTTTTACGAGTTCTTTTAGTTCATCAGAAAATACGTTTTTCGGTTGCATCTGTAACGAATTTTGCACCGCAGCAATGACTTTCAAATCTTCTCCCCTGTAGTGCTTCCGTTAAGCGTCCAAACATGTGAAAATCGCTTGGAGCCAGGTGTGGACTGTATGGTGGATGTTCCAGCACCTCGAATCTCAACTCCTTTATTGCGTCGGCGGTCCGTTTGGCAGAATGTGGGCGAGTGTTATCTTGCTGCAGGATGACACCTCTTCACAGTTTTCCACGACGTTTGGGTCTGATTGCAGGTTTTAGTTACGTACGGAGCACATCACATCCACCATACAATACAGACGTGGCTCAGAAGCCTCGTTTACGCTGGGGCGACGTCTTACAAACATTGTGGCATGCTACGGAAATGTGGCGTGCGTCCTCTTGTCGTTTAGTTCTAAATGTTTTGAAATGGTTACCTACTACGTAACACTTTTTCAAAATTAATAAGCAAACATATTAATAGTATTAATAGTAAGACTGTGTTAACAACTTTCAGTGTTCGGCTCCACAAATTTAAATTATATGTGAAGTTTTACTCCAGTGCGTGGGAAATAAACATCCCAGGTTGGGATGCATTAACTAAAACCAGAGGAGGGGATGGTCTGATGCAGAGGGGGGGAGGGGGGAAATCCCCCCATCCCCCTCCCCCCCTCCCCTGCAAATCGCACACTGGTTACTGGGCAGATGATCAAAGTTTTTTGTTGCTGCATGTTGACCTCCTTTCTGAGCCACTAATAAGGCATAATAAAGGTCATTTCTGTCTCTGGTGCTGTACCTGTGTTTTTTCTCAAACTGTGACGAACTTGTAATGACGAATGGTGCAGCCGAGGTTGGATGCGCTCGGCGTGTCGAGTGAGGCAGCTCCTTAAGGGAGTGAGAATGGGGACGGCGGCCGCTGCCTGCCTACGTCACGCCTCCAGACTGCGTCCAGGACGGCGAGTGCTCAGCTCCAGGCAGTCTCGTTGCTGTCCTTCGCACGAGGATCAGCTGGAAGTGTTGACGCCGCAGTGCCGACTCGTCTGTGGGTAGAGTTCAAATACTGTCTTAATGTTTTACAGACGATGAGGGGACTACATATTGAAATTCTGGAACAATTTTTTTAAAAAAAGCACTATGCTCTACGTCTGTTAGTTGTCAAGTTTAAACATTTTAATGATAGCAGAGTTTATGAACGACATGTATATTCGGGCCGGTTTTCGGTGTCCTGGCTCGTTCTGCAGTGTAACAAATGGCTGAAAATAGTTAAAAATACCAAGATCTGTTGTTTGAAATCGCTGGATGCGAACCCAGTACCGCCTCCCTCGGCCCGTTATCGATTTCCATTTTAAAGTTTGGAGGTCAGAACAACAACTGCGCAAGCTGTAAATAACTTTGGTGTAATGTTGCAATCTTATCACAGAAATACACGGACTTACACAGTTTACAATGTGACAATGTTACGTCAGTTGTCAAATGAGCGCATCTCGTCCTCAGAAAGTGAAATAATCCTAAACCCCACAATGGTAAATTTTAACTAGAAGTTTCTTTACAAAATTATTCTTACGGCTACATTACGATCTTGGCCGGTACTCCGATAAATCATCCGATCACTGTTGAAAGTACTATTTAGGATGACAATCAAGTCTACAGAGGATGGTTAGTTTTGTGACAAGTTGAGCAAAAGAGCCGAGGTCGCTCGAGTTCACAGTGGACGCAAGCTGGTCAACCAACAAGTTTACGCCTCTGCTCGCGGTATCTACCTTAAGCTGCGGTGAGCTGTCGTCTGCATGGCTGCTCTCGCCCACTGAAATTCCTATAAAAACTAATTAAGGCTTTGCTGATTTTTTCAGCGGTAAGTTTCGCAATGTTTCTTGCGATGCGAGAAAGCGTGTAGTCATCCCCAGTCTTGGAATATCGTGATATGCACGCTCATGGCTGGAGCAGCGTGCATATTGAAATGCCCTCTCAGTGCTCGCAAGCACAATTAACTAACTGGCCGGTTCGTTTCTCCACAGTGGCAGCTCAACGGCGCTACAGCTGATATCTAGCTGGATGTCAGCCGCAGTGAACGCAGCGTTCACACAGATTTCTCCTCTGCATCGTACAGAGCATTACGCGCTCCGTTCTGCACTTGACGGCACTTCAGAGAAGAGTCCCCGAAAATTTCGCTTTCGTCTTTCTAGTAGCTGAACTCTCTCCCCACCTGGGTTCTTTCGTTCTCCATGTCACGGCTTTTTCCGGCCAATAGGAGCGTTCCTCTTATTTTGTGGAAACTCTCTCTGCCAAATGCATGGACCCTACCATTGAACTGTGTCCAAATCTCGGCGCTTTATTCTTTCCTAGTTCGTTTCCACCAATGAGACATTTGGTGCCTGCTCACACGTGTCCATTCGTCGTTCACATGATCAACTGCGTCACTGGTTTTGTTCGTATCCATTTGGAATTCCGAAACGCAGCTTGCTACAGCTTCTTCCCGTCCTGCTCCTGGTGGCCCGCTACTTGCTGTGCGGTGTGCGCCGCCTGCCCGGTCACCCCCTAACAGCTTCTGGCTGCCTCCCGTGGCGCGGCCTCTGCGTCTGCCCGCGCTGGCTTCCACACTAAACGTTTCCTCTCGCTGCTTGTCTCACCTTCTGCTCGTCGACACGCGTTACATGGGAGTGGTGTGTTAATACTGTCGACTCACTGTCATCCCTTTTGCATTACATACTTACAGGCAGATCTGCTCATTACTGCCGAGGTAAGTTAGGTGTCATATTCACCTTCCCGTTACGATATAATAACATGCAAAATTGCACTTCATTTATTCTGCCACCTAGCACCAATCAACCATTTAGAGACCGGGTGACCAGGGGGCGACGTGTGTGACAGAAGCAGCTGATTCCGCCCAGGCAAGACAGGGTGGAATGACGTCACAGGACAGGGACGTAGCTGCCACTCTGGACGTATGAGTCCGCGAGACGGGGGTCGGAACAGAGCTGGGGACAGACAGGTATGCAGGGTCTTGTGTGACACCGCAAACTCTGACGTCTCTGTGGAGGCACTGCTTAGACCCTCTGGACTGGAATCCAAGTGTGGAAGGTTTCCAGGCAGTGCTCTGGCTGTCCAGACTTACGTCGGTTTCCCACACCCATCAAGTTCTGGACAGCCAAATGCTCTCCACATACAGGCTGATGCCGTCTTGCTTAACTTTTGGAAGCTGTTGTGTACAGTTCCGCACTGCCACCTAATCAACAAAATACGAGGCTACGATACATCAGATGAGCCGTCAGCAATGTCATTGGATTGAACACTTTCTACCAAACAGAACGTATGTTCCACATCTCCTTCCTAAACTACTGGATCGATCTGAATAATACTCGCTCCAAGTATCACTTAATGTCAGCAAAGAATCGCTGTGTGTGTAAGAACCATCTGCCTGAGGATGAGGAAGAAGTGTAGCCCACAAAGCGCGAATAGCTAGACTTTATTCATCCAACATCTGAGAATGACAGCACTCAGTCACTTGCAAGAAACTTTACACGTAATACCAAACTTTTAGGAAATTTTTTTCTCGCTGGCAACGCCCTCAAAACGATGAAAGGAAAGAAATGTCTCCCTTACTGCACTACCGTTCTTCAGGCAATAAAACTGCCGCATCAGCCATTATGTTTTAATTTATTACTTCCTTACCGTTGACTCTACGCGCAACACGCTTAGTAGACGGTATTCACATAGATCACTGAATGTATATGCGGAGTTATATCACTGTACGACCTATAGTTCAGGTGATATGACGTCATAGACACTGACATGCGTGAAAATTGCCGCATCAAATAAATTATTAATCCTTTACTAGTAATTCTACTCCAAGCACATTTTGCAGACAGTATCCAAAGATGACGCTGCATGTAGCTGTAAAATTGCACCATTGTAAGATGCACACCGTTCAGCAGATAAAACGTTATAAACAGTAACTTGTGTGAAAAGGAAACTGTAGAGAGAAAGTCACTATACATATAGTTGAAATATGTGAACATATATGTGTGAAATGTATTACAGATGAGTGAGTTCTGGGTTTGCGGATTAAAACAAAGGTAGAAAGCTCCTTTTACACCCTTGGATCGATTTGAAACAAACCTGGTACATGTTTTACTTACTATATTAAAACAAATACTGTGACATAACAACCACAAACTTTCTAATGGCCTGGAGTGATGGACAGAGAATAGTGGGAGAGTAGGAGATGGAAAGACACAGAGGGATATATAGGAGATGGACAGAGCCAGTGGGTCGCAGAAGATGGGCAGAGGAAGAAGGAGGAAGAGTGCGACAGAGAGAGGAAGTGGGTGGAGATGTAGAGAGACAGAGGGAGGGAAAGGGAAGTGGACGAGGTGGAGAGAGGAATGGGGGAGAAGGGAATCGACAGATGAGGAGATGGACAGAGAGAGGGGGTAGGGGGAGATGGACAGAGAGAGAGGGGCAGGAGGAGATAAAGAAAGAGTGGAATGTGAAACAGTTGAACAGTGAGGTGGGGGAAGAGGAGAGGGATAGAGGGCAATGGGTGATGAACAGAGGTAGGGTGAAGAGGAAATGGACAGAGGAGATGGACAGAGTGAGAGGGGTGGAGAAGAGAGTGGAGGAGGACAGAGAGAGATGCAGGAGGAGATGAACAGAGTGAGGAGGAAGACTGGAATAAATACATACCCGAGCAATGCCGCGTACTCAGCTACTGGACTAGTGGAGGACCTCCATAGTTCCATGAGGCTTTTTGCGGGCGATGTTGTTCTAACAAAGAAGTTGTGATGCTAGAGAATTGTAGCAAAGCGGAGGAATACCTGTAGAGGATCGACGCTTGTGCAGGAATTGGGAGCTGACCCTCATCATAAAGGGATGCAACATACTGAGACACTGAGGCAATCCGACTGATACGTTTGCCGTTTTCAATCATCCATACAGGTAAGGTACAAGAATCCGAGTGTGGAAAGCCACCCGGTCAGACTCATCAAACAACATTCAACAGTTTTATTTACTGACAACAATTCCACATACAATACACATCTGTACTTTGAGCATAGAAATAAACAATCTCAATCAATATTTTGTTCTTGTTGTGGCCTTCAGTTGAAAGACCAGTTCGATGCAGCTCTCCACGCTACTCTATCCTCTCCGTCTCCGAATAACTGCTGCGCCCTGCATCCTTCACCTCTTAGTCTCCCTCTACGATTTTTACCCTCCCACTTCCCTCCAGTGCTAAACTGCTGTTCCCTCGATATCTCAGAATGTGTCCTACCAACCGATCCCTTCTTATCGTCGAGTAGTGCCACAAACTTCTTGTGTCCCCAGTTCTGTTCAGTACCTCCTGATTAGTTACGTGATCGACCCATCTAATTTTCATCATTCTTCTGTAGCACCACGTTTCGATAGCTTCCATTCTCTTTTTCTCTTAACTGTTTGTCGTCCGTGTTTGACTTCCATACATGGCTACACTCCACGCAAATACATTCCGAAAACACTTCCAAACATTTAAATCTATATTCGATGTTAACAAATTTCTCTTCTTCAAAAATGCTTTTCTAGCCATTGCCAGTCTACGTTTTATATCCTCTCTACTTAGGACATCATCAGTTAATTTGTTGCCCAACTAGCAAAACTCATCTACTACTTTAGGTGTCTCATTTCCTAATCTAATTCCCTCAGCATCACCCGTCTTAATTCGACTACATTCCATTATCCTCGTTTTGCTTTTGTTGATGTTCATCTTATATCCTCGTTTCAAGCCAATGTTCATTCCGTTTAACTGCTCTTCGAAGTCCTTTGGTGTCTCTGACAGAATTACAATGTCATCTGGAAACCTCAAGCTTTTATTTCTTTTCCCTGAACTTTAATTCCTACTCCAAATTTCTTTCCTTTCCTTTATTGCTTCTTCAATGTACAGGTTCAGTAACGTAGGCGACAGCCTACAACCCTGTCTCTCTTCCTTCTCAACCACTGCTTCGCTTTCATGTCCCTCGACTCTCATAACTGCCGTCTGGTATTTGTACAAATTGTAAAGGGCCTCTCGCTCCCTATATTTTACCCCAGCTACTTCAGAATCATAAAAGAAGGTTGTATACATGGAAGAAGCCTGGAGATACTGGACGGAGTCAGCTAGATTATATAACGGTAAGACAGAGATTTAGGAACCAGGTTTTAAATTGTACGATATTTCCAGGGGCAGATGTGGACCCTGGCCACAATACTGGTTATGAACTGTAGATTAAAACTGATGAAACTGCAAAAAGGTGGGAATTTAAAGAGATGGGACCTGAATAAACTGAAGGAACGAGAGGTTGTAGGGAGTTTCAGGGAGAGTATTAGGGAACGATTGACAAGAATGGGGGAAAGAAATACAGTAGAAGAAGAATGGGAAGCTTTGAGAGATGAATAGTGAAAGCAGCAGAGGATCAAGTAGGTAAAAAGACGAGGGCTAATAGAAATCCTTGGGTAACAGAAGAGATATTGAATTTAATTGATAAAAGGAGAAAATACAAAAAATGCAGTAAATGAAGCAGGCAAAAAGTAATACAAACGTCTCAAAAATGAGATCGAGAGGAAGTGCAAAATGGCTAAGAAGGGTTGGCTAGAGGGCAAATGTAAGGATGTAGAAGCATGTATCACTAGGGGTAAGATAGATACTACCTACAGGAAAATTAAAGAGACCTTAGGAGGAAAAAGAACGACTTGCATGAATATCAAGAGCTCAGATGGAAACCCAGTTCCAAGCAACGAAGGGAAAGCAGAAAGGTGGAAGGAGTATACAGAGGGTCTATACGAGAGCGATGTTCTTGAGGACAATATTATGGAAATGGAAGACGAGGTAGAAGAAGATGAAATGGGAGATATGATACTGCGTGAAGAGTTTGACAGAGCACTGAAAGACCTGAGTCGAAACAAGGCCCCCGGAGTAGACAATATTCCATTGGAACTACTGATAGCCTTGGGAGAGCCAGTCCTGGCAAAACTCTGCCATCTGGTGAGCAAGATGTATGAAACAGGCGAAATGCCCACAGACTTCAAGAAGAATATAATAATTCCAATCCCAAAGAAAGCAGGTGTTGACAGATGTGAAAAATACCGAATTATCAGTTTAATTAGTCACGGCTGCAAAATACTAACACGAATTCTTTACAGACGAATGGAAAAACTGGTAGAAGACGACCTCGGGGAAGATCAGTTTGGATTCCGTAGAAATGTTGGAACACGTGAGGCAATACTGACCCTACAACTTATCTTAGAGAATAGATTAAGGAAAGGCAAGCCTATGTTTCTAACTTTTGTAGACTTAGAGAAATCTTTTGACAATGTTCATTGGAATACTCTCGCTCCCTGTATTTTACCCCTACTACCTTCAGAATTTAAAAGAAAGGCTATTCACAATTTACGCAGAAACCAGATGGCAGTTATAAGAATCGAGGGACATGAACGGGAAGCAGTGGTTAGGAAGGGAGTGAGACAGGGTTGTGGCGTATCCCCAATGTTATTCAATCTGTATATTGAGCAAGCACTAAAGGAAACAAAAGAAAAGTTCGGAGTAGGAATTAAAATCCATGGAGAAGAAATAAAAACTTTGAGGTTCGCCGATGACATTGTAATCCTGTCAGAGACAGCAAAGGACCTGGAAGAGCAGCTGAACGGAATGGACAGTGTCTCGAAAGAAGGATATAAGATGAACATCAACAGAAGCAAAACGAGGAAAATGGAATGTAGTCGAATTAAATCGGATGGTGCTGCGGCAATTAGATTAGGAAATGAGACGCTTAAAGTAGTAAAGGAGTTTTGCTATATGGGGAGCAAAATAACTGATGATGGTCAAAGTAGAGAGGATATAAAATGTAGACTGGCAATGGCAAGGAAAGCGTTTCTGAAGAAGAGAAATTTGTTAACATCGAGTATAGATTTAAGTGTCAGGAAGTCGTTTCTGAAAGTATTTGTATGTAGTGTAGCTATGTACGGAAGTGAAACGTTGACGATAAATAGTTTGGACAAGAAGAGAATGGAAGCTTTCGAAATGTGGTGCTACAGAAGAATGCTGAAGATTAGATGGGTAGATCACATAACTAATGAGGAGGTATTGAATAGAATTGGGGAGAAGAGGAGCTTGTGGCACAACTTGACTAGAAGAAGGGATCGGTTGGTAGGACATGTCCTGAGGCATCAAGGGATCACCGATTTAGTATTGGAGGGAAGTGTGGAGGGTAAAAATCGTAGAGGGGGACCAAGAGATGAATACAGTAAGCAGATTAAGAAGGTTGCAGTAGTTACTGGGAGATGAAGAAGCTTGCACAGGATAGAGTAGCATGGAGAGCTGCATCAAATCAGTCTCAGGACTGAAGACCACAACAACAACAACTACTTCAGAATTTCAGTGAGAGTATTCTAGTCAACATTGCTCAAATGCTACAAACGTAGGTTTGCCTTTTCTTAACCTACTTTCTAAGATAAGTCGTAGGGTTAGTATTGCTGCACGTGTTCCTACGTTTCTTTGGAATCTGATCATCCCCTTTCGCTTGCTTCATTTGTTGCATTTTTATATTTTCTTCTTTCATCATTTAAATTCAATATCTCTTGTACTCTCCGAGCATTTCTACTAGGCCTTGTTTTTTTACCTATTTGATCTTCACTATTTCATCTCTCAAAGCTACCCATTCTTCTTCTACTGTATTCCTTTCCCTGTTCTAATCAACTGTTGGCTGATGATCCCTCCGAAACTCTCAGAAATCTGTGGTTCTTTCAGTTTATCCAGGTCCCATCTCCTTAATTTCCTAGCGCTTTCCAATTTCTTCGGTTATAATTTACAGTCAAAAACCAATAAATTGTGATCAGAGTCGACATCTGCCCCTGCATATGTCTTAGAATTTAAAATATGGTTTCTAAATCTCTCCATTATATAATCAATCTGAAACCTTTTGGTGTCTCCAGGTCTCTTCCACGTATACAGATTCTTTTATGATTCTTAAACCTATTGTTTGGTATGAATAAATTATGCTCTGTGAAAAATTCTACAAGATGGCTTCCCCAGTCCCTATTCACCTACTATTTTTCCTTCTCTTCCTTTTCCTACTATCGAATTCTAGTCACCCCACGTTTATTAAATTTTCGTCTCTGTTAACTATCTGCATAACTTCCTCATCATACATTTATTCAATCTCTTCATCATCTACAGAGCTAGTTGGCATATAAATTTGTGCTACTGTGATGGGCGTGGGCTACAATAATGCATTCACCATACTGTTTGTAGTAGCTTACGTGCATCGCAATTCTATCAGCCATTATTACACCTAGTCCTGCGTTAGCCCTATTTGATTCTGTATTTAGAAACCTGTATTCACCCGACTACTAGTTCTGTTCCTCCCGACATCGAACTAATTACCACTATACCTAACTTCAACCGACCCATTTCCCTTTTTAAAATTACTAACCTACCTTCCCGATTAAGGGACCTAGCATTCCACCTTCCGATCCCTAGAACGCCGGTTCTGTTTCTCCTGATGACAACATCCTCCTGAGTAGCCTCCTCTTGGAGATCGAATGGGCGAGTATTTCACCTCCCGAATATTTTACCCAAGAGGACGCCATCATCATTTAATCATACAGTAATGCTGCATTCCCTTGGGAAAAATTACAGCCATAGTTTCCTCTTGCTTTAAGCCGTTTGCAGTACGAGCACAGCAAGGCCGTTTTGGTTAGTGTTACAAGGCCAGATCAGTCAATCATTCAGACTGTTGCCCCTGCAACTACTGAAAAGGCTGCTGCCCCTCTTCAGGAACCACACGTTTGTCTGGCCTCTCAACAGATACCCCTCCGTTGTGGTTGCACCTACGGTACGGCTATCTGTATCGCTGAGGCACGCAAGCCTCCCCACCAACGGCAAGGTCCATGGTTTATGGGGGGGGGGGCTGATATTTTATAATTGAAATTCAAGAGAGCAATGGTCGACGGCCTTTAAAATTTTACCACCAACAAAATCCCAGCTATAAAGGCATATTTTAAACAACGACTGACATCTTTTACACGTTCAGGGGGTTAAGAAAAGAGGATTTTGAGCAGCAGCGAGAGGCTCTTAAAACCTCATTTACCCAAAAGAGAAGGGAACACTAGTTGCTTAAGCAACTTTGGCATGACTGGTGGCCACAAATGGTTACAGGGAAAGATAGTTCGTTTAATTAAGCAATTTGAATCGGGCAAAAGACCCACGAAAATTGACTGGTAATAAAAGTAATCGTCACGTATTACTGAATTACTTGACGTTGATTGAGCGAGGGTTAGTATGCCGCTCTATGCAATTTTCAAGAGAACACTGCACGGCCAATGGCGTGTATAACTTTAATTAAACCCGTCCACATATTTCTGAACTCTACAACATCTGACAATTTAAGTACAACCATGCCATCAAAAAAATCTGACAGCCTTCTCTTACTGGGTCATCAGAGATGACCTGTACATAACAATTTCAGTTTAGAATAATTTCTTATACAAGCAAACTGTTAACAACTGGCAAAGAAAATTGTTTATCGGCAAGTTGTTTACAGCAGCAGTGCCTGACGGCTGCGTCATATCCGGGAACAGCAGCGGGTGCAAAATCCACTGTTCCACACAGGTCCCTTGCCAGCTTAACTTAGCAAACACAAATAACAGCTCAGAACTCTACAACGAATGTAACCACGATAAAAACATAGGCCATAGCGTGGAAAAACACTCATGCGTGTATCAAAAGGTGCAATCTTGTGACAATTTACTGCGCATGAACTTGCAAGTAGTTAACTTGTTAATAAACTCCACACAGCTGACTGTGGAATGGTAAATCCTTAAAAAGGAAATGCGGCCACTTTGGCTGCTCACACTAAAGGCCGAACGTGACAGGACGCATGCCTACAACTTTGTGTTCACAGTAGATATACACTGAGGAGCCAAAGAAACTGGTACACCTGAGTAACATCGTGTGGGGCCCCTGCGAGCATGCAGAAGGACTCGACTAATGTGTAAAGTAGTGCTCGAGGGAACCGACACCATGAATCCTGCAGGGCTCTACACAAATCTGTAAGAGTAACAGGGGGTGGAGATCTCTTCTGAATAGCACGTTGCAAGGCATCCCAGATATGCTCAATAATGTTAATGTCTGGTGGGTTTGGAGGCCAGTGGTAGTGTTTAAATTCGGAAGTGTGTTCCTGGAGCCACTCTCTAGCAATTCTGGATGTGTCGGGTGTCACACTGTCCTGCTGGAATTGCCCAATTCCGTCGGAATGCGTAGTGGACACGAATGGATGCAAGTGATCAGACAGGATGCTTATATAAGTGTCGCCTGTCAGAGTCGTATCTAGACATATCAGGGGTCCAATATTGCTCCAACTGGACACGGCCCACACCATTAGAGAACATCTGCCGGCTTGAACAGTCCCCCTCTGACATGCAGGGTCATTGGATTCATGGGGCTGTCTCCATACCAGCAGACATCCATCTGCTTCATACAATTTGAAACGTCTCGTCCAACCAGGCGATATGTTTTCACTAATCAACAGTCCAATGTCGGTGTTGACGGGCCCAGACGAGGTGTAAAGCTTTGTGTCGTGCTGTTTTCAGTGTACACGAGTGGACCTTTGGCTCCGAAAGCCCGTATCCATGGTGTTTTGTTGAATTGTTCACACACTGACACTTGTTGATGACCCAGCATTGATATCTGCAGCAATTTGCAGAGCGATTCCACTTCTGTCACTTTGAACAATTCCCTTCAGTCGTCTTTGGTCCTGTTCTTGCAGGGTCTTTTTCTGGCCCAGGGATGTCAGACATTTGAAGTTTTACGGATTCCTGATATTCAAGGTACACTCGTGAAATGGTTGTACCTGTTCATCGCTGTCTCAGAGATGCTGTGTCCCATCTGCCGACTATAAAACGATGTTTAAACTCACTTGAATCTTGGTAACCTGCCATTGTAGCAGCAGTATCCAATCTAACAGCAGTGCCAGACACTTGTTGTCTTATATAGCTACTGCCAACCACAGTGGCGTATTCTGCCTGTTTACGTATCTTTGTATTTGAATACGCCTGCCTATACCAGTTTCTTTGGAGGTCCAGTGTTTTTAAACCCACACACTGGTGCATTAGCTGTACAGAAATTAATACGTAATTCCGCAAGGCAATGGCACGGATTAAACAGTGCAATTCATTGTACCAGTTGGAGAACAACTTCATATTCATATTTATTCGCCTTTAAACATCTTACATGTCATATAGTCATATAGTAATAAAAGTTACAGATACATTGTATACATCTATATACATACATATTTGACAATACAAATTGCCTACATAATATCATATTTCTAATTTTGTAATATGTACTCCTTTCACAAAATGTACAATCAGAATTCATTACCATTTATTGCCCTCTTTTGAAATTCTTGAACTGTATAAAATACTTTCCTTTTTATCCATTCTGCTACTTTTACTTTAAATTTGTCCATGGGCATAGAATGTGCACATTTGCGTAATTTGTTAAAAACATGTGGGTGCTAGATACTTATAACTGCAGTGAATCTTTCATAGTCTGGCAATCAGAATGTCAATTGTATGTCCATTTCTTGTATAATATGAGTGCACTGCCATCCTAAGGTCAAAGTTATTTACCTTTTCTTCGGCATATGTCAGGCAACTATAAATATACAAGCCAAGGACTGTCATTATATTTAATTCTTTAAAATGCTGACTGCATGAGTCTCTGGGTGGTTGTCCTACAAGGTATCTGATTGTTTTTTTTTAGTCATTTAAACACAGTCTTAGAAACTGAGCAGTTTCCCCATAGTATAATCCCATAAGCGAGATGAGAGTGGAAGAAGGCAAAGTATGTGTATTGTAGGAGTGTTCTACTGACAGAGCCTCTCAGTTTATGTAACAAGAAGATTACACACGAGAGTTTTTTTTTGCATAGAATGCCTGTGTGTGTTTCCCAGTTACGTTTTTGGTCGATATGGAACCTTAGTAGCTTTACAGATTTGTTTTTGTGGTGTCATCGCCAGACACCACACTTGCTAGGTGGTAGCTTTTAAATCGGGCGCGGTCCGTTAGTATACGTCGGACGCGCGTGTCGCCACTGTCAGTGATTGCAGACCGATCGCCGCCACACGGCAGGTCTAGAGAGACTTCCTAGCACTCGCCCCAGTTGTACAGCCGACTTTGCTAGCGATGGTTCACTGCCTACATACGCTCTCATTTGCCGAGACGATAGTTAGCATAGCCTTCAGCTACGTCATTTGCTACTACCTAGCAAGGCGCCATTACCAGTTAATATTGAGATTGTAAAACATGCACCGTCAAGAGCGATGTTCACCAATTATGGATTAAAGTTAAATATTCCAGCAGCTACGTACTTTATTTGCTAGTCTCCATTACTTGACCTGTTCCAGACCTCACGCCAGCCTGCGTGAGCTTAAATGCATGCCTTTCGGCTTCCCGTCATAGTGGATTGGCTGTCTTGCCAGTCCACAACAGTTTTCATGTTTGGAGGCATTCAAATTAAATACAGTACCTTCTGTCTTATTTATCTGTAATGAATTTGCCTGAAACCAGCTGGTGCATCTGTCTATTGCTATTGTTACATTATTCTGTAATTCATCCAAGTTGTTTCCCTGAGTAATTAGCATTGTATCATCTGCATAAACTGCCGTGCCACAGGGTAATGAAGAAGGCAAATAATTTATGTAGACTACAAAAAGAAAAGGTCCGAGTATGGAGCCCTGTGGTAACTGGCAAGAAACTGGATCTTTCTTCATTTATAACTACTGTTTGTTTTCTATTCCGTAAGCAAGATTGTAATAGCCGGAGAGCACTCTTCCCTATTCCGTAATACTGTAGTTTTGTTATAATAGTATTGTGGGATACAGTATCGAATGCTTTCTTAAGGTCCAACAGTCTGACAATAATTACGGATTCATTCTAAAAGGAGTCATATACTTTTATGACAATGCTCTCTGCTGCCTTCACAGTTGAGAAACCAGTTCTGAACCCATACCGTGTGGAACATAGCAGTTTATTCGTTTCAAAATACTGGCTCATTTCCTGGTGGATACAGTATTATATTATTTTTGAAATTATGGGAACTAGTGAGAGGGGTCAGTAATTGTCAGGTAAATCTTTGTCTCCTTTCTTGTACACAGATATGATAACAGAAATTTTTAAATGATCTGGGAAAACACCTTCATTTATTATCTTATTTATTACCGTTGTTAGGGGGATTATTATTTCTTCTCTTATATTTCTTGCAATATAATTAGATAAACCATCTTCAGCTCTGGAGTTACTGAGCTTGGCTATTGATTCACTGACCTGTCTAGGAGTTACTGATGCCCATTCAAATTTATCGCTCAGCTTTCTATGTACTGTAGGTAGCAGTGCTTCTGCCTTCCTCACATCTTCCTCCATCTTAATGTCAGAGACAGGATTGACAAAATGTGCACTTAATAGATGTGGAGGAATTTGTATAATGTTTTCCTTTTTTTTGACAGCTTATTTCTGTTTTAAAGACTTTCCATGCTGCTTTGCATTTATTTGTGGAATTGAGTATGAATGTGTCATTGGCTTTCCATTTTGCTATTTTGATTTCAGGACTATGGTGTTTTATTGCTAGTTTGTATATATTTGTATCTGCTTCACTATGGTGAGACCTGTCACAGTACCAGAGCATAACTGTTCACAAATTGTTTAATTGTGGTGTGTACCATTCTTTCATTCTTTTGGTTTTGTGGTGGGTGTTATTCTCGTGGGTTCTTTGGTACTGTTTAGGGCAAGTTTCTTCAAATATTTTAACTACTACTTCTAGGAATTGAATGGCTGACTCATTAGCTTACATAGCTTCTGTGATTACTTCATCCCAGTCTATTTGTTTTAACTTGGATTTTAAATAGAAGAGCTTTTTTCATTTAATCTTCTTATTGCGCTACCTGGCTCATCTTAATAGCATACTATTTTATTATTAAGTGGAAGTTTAAGCGAAAGCCCATCATGAGCTGAAACGCCTAATTTAATTATGATGCTCTGCCTTTCATTTATTTGAAAATTACTGATTATGCTGTCAAGACATGCATTCTGTCTCATGGGTGTATTGTTTATGCAGTAAAAGTTAAATGCTCTTAATGTGTTAAGTAGATAGTTTACAGTTTTGCTTTTAATTCTGATGTCTATATTTACACACATCAAAAAATTTTTTGCATCATTCAGTTCCGAGAGTTCCGGAACCTGCACAGAAAATTGGAATAGAGGTCACCATAAACATCATTTCTGCCCTTTTTATTGCTCATGAAAACCACACATCGCATGCTGTACCATCATACAGCAAGACCTTCAGAGATGGTGGTATAGATTGTTGTACACACCGGTACCTTCAATACCCAGTAGCACATCGTCATGCATTGATGAATGCCTGTATACGTTGTGGCATACTATCCACAAGTTCATCAAGGAACTGTCGGTCCAGGTTGTCCCACTCCTCAATGGCGATTCGGTGTAGATCACTCAGCGTGGTTGGTGGGTAACGTCATCCATAAACAGCCCTTTTCATTCTATCCCAGGCACGTTCGATAGGCTTCACGTCTGGAGAATATGCTGGCCACTCTAGTCGATCTATGTCGTTATCCTGAAGGAAATCAGACACAAGATGTTTATGACGGGGGCGTGAATTGTCATCCTTGAAGACGATTGCCTCACCATTATGGTGCTGATATGGTTGCACTATCGGTCGGAGGATGACATTAAAGTATCGTACCGCCATTAGGAAGCCCTCCATGGTCACCAGTGGTGTACGTCGGCCCCACATAATGCCACCCCAAAACAGCAGGGAACTTCCACCTTGCTGGACTTACTGGACAGTGTGTCTAAGGTGTTCAGCCTGACCGTGTTGCCTACAAACACATCTCTGACAATTGTCTGGTTGAAGGCATGTGCGACACTCATCACTGAAGAGAACGTGGTGCCAATCCTGGACGGTCCATTCGGCATGTTATTGGATCTGTCTGTACCGCACTGCATGGTGTCATGGTTTCAAAGATGTACCTCGTCATGGACGTCAGGAGTGAAGTTTTGCACCTTGCAGCCTATTGCGCACAGTTTGAGTCCTGTGGCTGCACGAAAAGCATTATTCAACATGCTGGTGATGCCATCAGTGTTCCTCCAAGCCATAATCCATAGGTAGCGGTCATTCACTGCAGTAATTGCCCTTGGGTCATCTGAGAAAGGCATGTCATTGACAGTTCCTATCTCTTTGAATCTCCTCCATGTCAGAACAACATCGCTTTGGTTCACTCCCAGACGCCTGGACACTTCCCTTGTCGAGAGCCATTCCAGGCACAAAATAACAATGCAAATGCAATTAAACCACGGTACTGACTGTCTAGGCATGGTTGAATTACAGGCAACATGAGCCATATACCTCCTTCTTGGTGGAATGACTGGAACTGATCTGCTGTTGGACCCCCTCCGTCTAATTGGCACTGCTCATGCATGGTTTTTTACACCTTTGGCCAGGTTTAGTGACATCTCTGAACAGTCAAAGGGACTGTGTCTGTGATACATTATTCACACTAAATGTCGATCTTCAGGAGTTCTGGGAACTGGTGTGATGTAACACTTTTTTTGATTTGTGTATATCACTGAATATCAAAACTCTGCACTTTTTCTTCTTAAGGAGGAATACTATGAATTTTTCAAGAGTCTGTATAAACAAGTGCTCATTTTAATTAGGGGTGTGATACGCAGTTACAACTAATATACCAACACTTGGAAACAATATAACTGCTGCTTCAAAATATGTTTCAGTACAGAAACTACTTGTATCTATAGCTTCATATATTAATTTCAGTTTCTTACAAATATATATGTCTACAGTACTATGCTTCATGTTAATTCTACAGTACCCTGTAGCTGATTCATAGCCATTAGGTGCAGTCAAATCTATATCTCTATGACATAGCCAATGTTCATTTACCAAAAGCACAGTACAATTAAGTTTTTCCAGCCAATATTGCAGTTCCGAGAGCTTATTTTTCATTGATTGGATATTAATATGCAAAAAGAGTAGACAATTTTGACTAACAGCTGGCAATGACTGTCTGTCAGTTTGACACGTCTTCCTCATCTGTGACACATCACTTACCTTAGGCAACTTCTGCTGTTTGTTTTTCTTCTGGTTTTCCTCCCTAACCTGCTTCCAACTAAAAAATCACTCAGATGAGTGGGAGGCATTGGTTTTCATTTGGTTGGCAAGGTGGTCACATTTTCCTTTTCACTGATTCTTATTGTATACACTGTCACTGATGTTGATTCTGCTGATGTACACTCTAACATTGCTCTTGCTGGAGCTACTGCTGATACTGTTGTTACAGCTGTTATCACTGATGTTGGTACTGCAGTTGTTGCTGTTGTCATTTCTGCTCAATCTGCTGGCTGAACTTCTGCTATTGCTGTTGTTAGAGGTGCTGCAGCTGACCTTGCTGCTATTGTTTTTGAAGACGGTGTTGCTGCCATCATTGTTGAAGATGGTGCTTCAGTTACTACTAAATTTTGATCTGATGTTATTTCCACAGTTGGTGTAGCACTATATTGTGAATCACTTTCCAAAAAACTGCCATTCATTGGCTGCTAGGTGTTGGGAGTGAGGCAAGGGAATGACCAGTGTGGAATCCTTAGAAATGGAGTCATAGCTCTGAAAAAGTTTGGCTTAAGCTAAAAAATGATCAAACACTATGTATTGCTGACAAAGATATCCTAATCCAAAACTATTCAGCCCACCCTACCCCCCATCCATTGCCAGTGTGTGAAACCTTATTATATCATAACTATGATTTTTTGATCCATGAAATGCAGGCTACACTAGTGTATAAGAGCTGTTCCCCACCCATTCCCTTGTCTAAAGCTTGGAACACAAAATGCTGCTAAATTTTTAAATTGGTTCACAGTAGACATAGTCCCTAGTGTAACCACATGGAAAGATTTTCATAAGATCAGTTCATAGCTTAACAGTGCAAGTTTAGTATCCTCAGAAGCCAGAATAAGAGACAAATTTTAATTGTGTGACAAAAATTTTGTGAAGTCTTCTAGTAGGAAAAACATATAAAATGTTTTTTGGTTTACATTACTACCAAAATGATGCAGATGCTCATATTGTCACTGAAATTTTCCTCTGATCAAATCTTCCAATTTGATTTTCTTCACTCCTTACCTTTAATATTTTAAAGTTATTGTGGAACAGATTTACGCTGAAAAAATAATTTTTGGCCAGCAGCTGCAAATCTGGTACTGTAAATGCAAGAAAGATAATAGATTTCCATATTTAATGGATTAAGGATGCAATGTAAGCAGAAAGTCAAACAAATGAGGACTATCACTTGCACAGTTTGTTCTGTAGGAGCACCAGCAATGCCAAGATGCTGTAGTGCCACACGTGATGGTCAAAATTTGAACTTTTTCAAATGAAAATAGGTTCCACATTATCATATTAGCATATCTACCAAGTTTTATTGCCCCTGTAATAAAGCCCACACTGGACCTGTGTGAGTAGCTACCCTTTAATTGTAAGCACCCAGTAACTTTACTGAGTACTTCAGATTACCTTTTGACCTACCTTACCATTATGAAAAATTCATCCCTATCACATCTAAGAGAGAAATACCATGTAAATATATAAAGCAAAAAATTTTGCTGTTGTGTAACTTGAGGAAATAAACATGCATAGGATGCTTTATTATTTCCTCACATTATTGTCAAGATAAAGCTTTTGCTGTTGGTAGGAACTGAATGTACAAATCCAGTGCTTACTCCAATCTTGATAACAAGATGTAGTACAGTGATACAATGGTCTTCCATGACCATAGCTCACACTTTCTCAGTGCCATTAATTTCAGCTCGAATGTCTCAATACTGTTGTTTGGTCCTGTGATTTTTGGCCATCTTTGAAGCAGTTGTACCACACCTTTTTCAAGAGTTGCTCATGACGTCATCAGAACCATATTAGTGCTTCAGATTGCTTTGTACTTGTGTGTTGCTGAGGTTTCAGCAAAACTTGATGCAGTGTTGCTGCTCAGTGTTTTGTTTCAAAACTTACTGGGACCAGAATCAGATGAGCACTTGTAACAGACCCTGTCACTGGCAGTTTGCTTACAACTGATCTTATACTAGCAAGGAGGAGAATCCACAGCTGCAGAGGAGTGTTCCCCACATCTTCAGCCAATATAGCCTTGCACTTCATGGGTATATGCAGGATGGGTTAAATACTTCCACACTTCATACATAAGACTGGCTGACATTATTTAACCTTGCAAGATGAAGTGAATGCTTAATCAATTTCTAAAAGTCACTTGGAATGTTTTTGGAGATGTTAAACTAACTTGGCAACAATAACTTCGAACATCTTCAGAATTGAAGTCTTGTTGTTGTGGTCTTCAGTCTAGAGACTGGTTTTATGCAGCTCTCCATGGTACTCTATCCTGTGCAAGCTTCATCTCTGAGTAACTACTGCAACCTACATTCTTTTGAATCTCTTTAGTGTAATCATGCCTTGGTCTCGCTCTACAATTTCTACCATTTGTGCCTCCCTCCTATACTAAACTGAATATTCCGTGATGCCTCAGAACTTGTCCTACCGATCGACCCCTTCTTCTAGTCACGTTGTGCCACAAATTCCTCTTCTCTCCAATTCTATTCAGTACCTCCTCATTAGTTACATAATCTACCCATCTAATCTTCAGCATTCTTCTGTAGAAAACCCAGTTTGAAAGCTTCTGTTCTCTTCTTGTCTAAACTATTTATTATCCATCATGTTACACTTCCATACAAATACTTTCAGAAAAGATGTCCTCACACTTAAATCTATACTCAGTGTTAACAAATTTCTCTTCATCAGAAATGCTTTCCTTGCCATTGCCAGTCTACATGTTATATGCCCTCCACTTTGACCATCACCTGTTATTTTGCTCCCCAAGTAGAAAAACTCATCTACTACTTCAAGCGTCTCATTTCCTAGTCTGATTCTCTCTACATCACTTGATTTAATTTGACTACATTCCATTATCCTCATTTTGCTTTTGTTGATGTTCATTTTATATCCTCATTTCAACACACTGTCCAGTCCTGCTCTTCCACATCTTTTGCTGTCTCTGACAGAATTACAATGTCATCAGCAAACCTCAAAAATTTTATTTCTTCTCTATGGATTTTAATTCCTACTCAAAATTTTTCTTTTGTTTCCTTTACTGCTTGCTCAATACACGGATTGAATAACATCAAGGATAGGCTAAAATCCCATGTCATTCTCTTCCCAACCACTGCTTCCCTTTTATGCCCCTTGACTCTTATAGCTGGCATTTGGTTTCTGCACAAATTGTAAACAGCCTTTTTTCCCTGTATTTGACCCCTGCCAACTTCAGAATTTGAAAGAGAGTATTCCAATCAAACTGTCATAAGCTTTTTCTGTGTCTACAAATGCTAAAAATGTAGGTTTGCCTTTCCTTACTCTATCAACTAAGATAAGTCGTAAGGTCAGTATTGCCTTACATGTTCCAACACTTCTACGGAATCCTAATTTATCTTCCCCGAGGTCATTTTCAACCAGTTTTTCCATTCGTCTGTAAGAAATTCATGTTAGTATTTTGCAAGTGTGACTGATTAAACTGATAGTTCACACCTGTCAGCACTTGCTTTCATTGGGATTGGAATTATTAAATTCTTCTTGAAGTCTGAGGGTATTTCGGCTGTTTCATACATCTTGCTCACCAGATAGTAGAGTTTTGTCAGGGCTGGCTCTCCCAAGGCTACCAATATCTCTAATGGAATGTTGTCTATTCTCAGGGCCTTGTTTTGACTTAAGACTTTCAGTGCTCTGTCTAATTCTTCATGCAGTGTTATATCTCCCATCTCACCTTCATCTATGTCCTCTTCCATTTCAATAAATTTTCCCTGAAGTACATCACCTTTGTGTTGACCCTCTATATACTCCTTCCACCTTTCTGCCTTCCCTACTTTACTTAGAACTGGTTTTCCATCTGAGCTCTTGGTCTTCATAGAGGTGGTTCTCTTTTCTCCAAATGTGTCTTTAATTATCCTGTAGGCAGTATCTACCTTACCCCTAGTGATATAGGCCTCTAATCCTTACATTTGTCATGTAGCCACACCCACTTAGCCATTTTGCACTCCCTGTCACTCTCATTTTTGACATGTTTGTAGTTCTTTTTGCCTGCTCCATTTACTGCATTTTTATATTTTCTCCCTTCATCAATGAAATTCAATATCTATTCTATTATCAAAGGATTTCTAGTAGCCCTGATCTTTTTACTTATTTGATCCTCTGCAGCTTTCACTATTTCATCTCTCAAAGCAACCTGTTCTTCTTCTACTGTATTTCTTTCCCCTGTTCTTGTCAATCATTACCTAATACTCTCTCTCTGAAACTCTCTACACCCTCTGGTTCTTTCAGTTTATCCAGGTTCCGTCTCCTTAAATTCCCACTTTTTTGCAGTTTCTTCAGTTTCTATCTACAGTTCATAACCAACAGATTGTGGTCAGAGTCCACATCTGCCCCTGGAAATGTCTCAAAATTTAATATGTGGTTCCTAAATCTCTGTCTTATCATTATGTAATCTATCTGAAACCTTTGAGTGTCTCCAGGCCTCTCCCACATACACAACCTTCTTTCATGATTCTTCAACCAAGTGTTAGCTATGATTAAGTTATGCTCTGTGCAAAATTCTTCCAGGCAGCTTCCTCTTTCATTCCTTACCCCCAGTCCATATTAACCTACTACTTTTCCTTCTCTTACATTTCCTATTATTGAATTCCAGTCCCCCGGACTGTTAAATTATTGTCTCCGTTCACTATCTGAGTAATTTCTTTTATCTCATCATACATTTCTTCAATCTCTTCATCTACAGAGCCAGTTGGCTTGTACAACTGGGGTAGGTGTGGATTTAGTGTCTTTCTTTGCTACAATAATGTGTTCACTATGCTGTTTGTAGTAACTTACATGTGCTCCTATTTTTTTATTCATTATTAAACCTACACCTGCATTACCCCTATTTGATTTGGTATTTATAGCCCTGTATTCATCACCTGACCAGAAGTCTTGCTCCTCCTGCCACAAAACTTTATTAATTCCCACTATATCTAGCTTTAACCTATCCGTTTCCCTTTTCAAATTTTCTAGCTGCCCAGTTGAGGGATCTGACAGTCCACATTCCAATCTGTAGAATGCCTGTTTTCTTTCTCCTGATATCGATGTTGTCCTGAGTAATCCCCACCCAGAGATCAGAATGAGGGACTATTTTACTTCTGGAATGTTTTACACAAGAGGATGCCATAGTCATTTAATGATACAGTAAAGCTGCATGCCCTTGGGGAAAAATTGCGGCTGTAGGTTCCCCTATCTTTCAGCTGTTCACAGTACCAGCACAGCAAGGCCGTTTTGATTGATGTTACAAGGCCAGATCAGTCAATCATCAAGACTGTTTCCCTGCAGCTTCTGAAAAGACTGCTGCCCCTCTTCAGGAACCACATGTTTTTCTGACCTCTCAACAAATACCCCTCCATTGGGGTTGCACCTACAGTACAACTATCTCTATTGCTGAGGCACGCAAGCCTCCCCACCGATGGCTAGGTCCATGGTGCATGGGGGGACTGAAGTTTTATGTCAAGATATTTGTACATGGCCAGGCTTCACACCTTTACTGAGCAGTGTACCAAACAGTTGCTAGTCAGTACATTACTATGTTGTCAAACTGTTTTTTGCTTGATTAAGTCACTGATCACCTGCTGAAATTCTCTGAGAATTGTTATATGCTTCCTTATTATGTAAAAGGTTGCTTTCCTGCCTATGCAGTAACTAATGTCACAGTAGTCACTGGTTTTGCACATAAAGTTCATCAGGTACTTCACCCTTTATAGTCCACTGCGGTGTTGCTCAGAATCTCCCAAAAGACTGTAAACTGAATTGTCACCAACCTGTTTTATATGGTGACTTCGTGTTGAATTTGGATTACGTGAATGTTAATAAAATATCATGACAGTCCCAACAACTGAGTTACTTAAACAGTTATGCAAAGTCTTAAGCTGCCAACCAATATTACCATGGTATTATGTCCAAACAATTTCCAAGACTTGGTTAGTTTGTCAAGAAATAAGTATTTTGTCTCTTTATGGTATGTAAACAAATTAATTGTACCTTGAAGTTAATGATCTTTTCAAGTTTTTTTCCCTTTTGTTGGGTTTCAGTGATGAAACAGCTGTTTACAGCTCAGTGATATCAACACTGAACACATTGAATTTGTCGAAACCATACTGTCAACTTCTGTATTAGATTTAATCTTCACATAACACATAACCACAAGTTTTAAATTTAAACAACTGTGCTGACTTTGTAACTTCAGTGAATTTCTTGTGATCTTGCCACCCACTGGTTAAGACTGAAGTTCACCATCTATCTCCAAGAAAGCTAGACCTGTCCTCTCATGTAAAATAACTGAATTGTGATTAGAATAGTCGCTATCAAAAAGAAAGGTAAACAAAGGAAGTTCCATCTTTACAGCATAAACAATTTCCTTGTACTGTTAGCATCATTATTTTGTTTAAGAAAAGAGCACTAGTTTGCCGTGAAAAAACATACTGGGCCAAGATACAAAACTCCTTTAAATTTTGGGGAGAAAGTGCAGTTTATATGGGCCAATAAAATAGGAAACTAGAAATAGGACATATATGCATATAATCTGTGCCATCAAATCTGTGCATCCTAATTTTAAGAGAGGAAAGAGGTATTGGCTTTAATTGCTTTATTTACAGAAAATTACTCTAACAAGTTTATATTCATAATCACTAGTGGAGGAATCATCGTCACCATGTGTCCATAGAGCTTAGTTCTCAGTTCCATCTAGTTAATTTGTGATCATTTCAATTTTCCCACCAGTGCCTGTGGATTATGGAGTCCCATGTACATTTCACCCACTCAGAAATCTTGATTTTCCAGTCTGTGTGAACTTGGTATTTTCATCAGCCATCCATTATGCATATTGCTGTTTAAGTGCAGCTTAGAATGACTGCTTACTGTGAACACGTAGTGGTTGCAGGACAGATGTTACACCTCCAGGGATAATGAATCAGTTTTCACCTTTTGTAACTTATCTTAGACTACTTCCGTTAAATGTTCATGGAAGCTGTCCAGGACTAACATGTTCCATAAATCCAGTAACATCAGGGTGATGTTGCCAGATATGGATCATCCAGTTGACCAGAGCCATTGTTGATCCACTCTTTTGGATTTGCTCTCACCAATATGTCTTCCACTGAAATTTTTGGAGTTGTTTTCCTTTAAAATATCACGTAAGGTGGTAGCTTTCACCTATCACCAGTTACACACATTACTGTAAATCTTAGCTTCTTATTGCCACCAGTTCCTATCATGATGCTGTATTCCACTTCCCTGTTCAATATTGTAGAGTGGCATCTCAGAACACTCTGGCATTTGATCTGTGTTACCAATTTGCAATAATATATAAGAATGTTCACAGTGCAAATTCAAAAATGGTTGATATGGCTCTGAGTACTATGGGACTTAAGTTCTGAGGTCATCTGTCCCATAGAACTTAGAACTACTTAAACTTAACTAACTTAAGGACATCACACACATACATGCCCGAGGCAGGATTCGAACCTGCGACCGTAGCGGTCGCGTGGTTCCAGACTGTAGCGCCTAGAAGCACTGGGCCACTCTGACCAGCCAGTGCAAATTCATCATGTAGTGATGAGAAGTCAGTTTTCCTCATCACCTGATGGCCGTAAAGTGACAGTAGTTTTCCTCCAGCAGTCTAATCCATTTAATTGACAGTGATTAGCATACCGGGCTCACATTTGGGAGGATGAAGGTTCAAACTCACGTCTGGCAGTCCTGATTTAGGGTTTCTGTGATTTCCCTAAATCACTTCAGGTAAATGCCGGGATGGTGCCGTTGAAAAGGCTGACTTCCTTCCCCGTCTTTCCCAAATCCAGTGGGACCGATGAGATTGCTATTTTGTTCTCTCTCCCAAATTGACCAAGCAGCTGACCATTTCATTGATCTGATGTAATCAATTTTTCTTACGTGAATTTCAACTTTATCTTTGATAATGATAGAAGCTGAAGAAATGAATTAAGATTTGTGCCATGGCTGGGACTTGAACGCTGGTCTTCTGCCATATTAGGCAGGTGTATGGCTAACACAGATGCATGGACTACTGTAGTCCAGTGCTTTCCTAACACAAATTTAAATTCAAACCTTCACTGGCTATTTAAGAAGGTGAAAATGTGCTGAAGTTGTGAGTAGAAGTTAGTGTTAGGAAGGGCATTGTACTAGTGTGGTGAGTGGAGCTGCTAGAAGTAATGATGGTGATGTGATGGTCAGCACATCTGCCTAACAAGCAAGAGACCCTGGTTAGTCCCAGCCGTGGCACAAATAGCTTCATTCCTTCAGCTTTTGTTATCAGTTTCAACGGAAAGAACTTAACAGCCAGGCCTGTAGTAAGATAGCAGTGTGCTCTGTATATCTTATTGTTGCAATGTTTTGAGAAAAAATTGTACTATTTCTTGCTGTTGTGCAGAAGGAGAAGCTGTCTTGCTGTTCTCAAAGGCTGGGTGTACTTTGTGTGGAATGAGGTGTAGAAGCTGGTGGCAGACAGGATTGGTTTAAGATGGGCTGTGGATGTGTACTGGACAAGTGTGCAGTGGAGAGGCGGCCATCTCCGGCGGTAGAGGAGCATGGGTGGGGGAGAGGGGGGAACAGATGTTCATTGAAAGAATCACAACTGGTGATCAGATGTGGATCTATGGTTATGGTGATGGACAGAGGTTCACCTTCGCAATCAGGCGGGAAAGGTTCTCAGAGCCCAAAAAAAGCTTGTCAGGTCAGGTAAAATGTCAAAGATTTGATAATGGTTTTCTTTGAAGGATTAGTTCATAATGAACTGTTAATCAGTGGTACTATTGGGACATGTTGTGACAGGTGAGAAAATGTGAGAAAGAAATTGCGTCAAATGTGGAGAGAGAATTCATGGCTCTTGCATCACAATAATGCTCTCACACATTCGTCCCTGTTGCACAAAACGAAATCACTGTGTTGCCTAATTCTCCATACTCCCCGGACCTGGCCACTGCAGACTTTATTTCTGAAGTTGAAAACACTGTCGAAAGGACGAATATTTGCAATGATAGATGAGTTAAAAATCTTTGCGTGATATAGTAAGAGTCATACTAGGACTGCTTCTGGAAGTGGAAATGATGTTAGAAGTGGAGTATCAATTGTGTAGGAGCATTTTGAAGGAGACCATGCACAATAAGTATAAGGCAAGCATAAAAATTTTGTGGACCAAGTTCTGGAACATATTGAATAGACCTGGTATACTTATGCAGTGGACTTGTGACTAAGATATTTTGAAATGTGAAGTTATTTCTGTTTGTATGTAGCTATGAAGTCTAACCATGTATTTCACAACAATTTTCTTGTGAACAAAAATAGTGGTCAGTGAATATGTTTATCTTGTGCCACTGGTGAACACTTGTCACTCAACTGACAAACTGTCATCACTATCAGTATCAAATAAAATAACATTATTCTTCACTTTGTCAGCCCCAAAATTTAGTGTCAAACTCAGGATTACTATAACCATCTTAAATGTTGCTTGAACAGTACAGGAGAGTCAGAAAGAGCATGTTTCGAGTATCCAAAGCTGCACATAGTAAAGGTATCTATTGCCAACCACCCCAACTGAAATGAGAACAGCTACAGTACCAATGTAAACCAGACACTCTCTAGCAGCCAAACACTCGACTACCACTGCTGAAACAGACATAGCCAGGATTTTATTTTTTCAAATGTTTGTTCTTAAGTTGCCCAACTGGACTTAGGATTTTAAGTTTCTGTCAAATAATACAAACCAGAACTTGGGGGTTTTGTGCTGAGGGGTTAAACTTGCTGAGCTTGTTTGAGTTTGTAATAAATACTAACAAAGAGATAGAGGGGCTGGCCAGTACTTACCTCAGCTCAGTACATCCGATAGATACACATAACCTCAACTCCTTTTCGAATCTGAATTTCACCTGGTCCTCGTCCAAAACCCAAGCCACCTTCCTGGATGTTGACCTTCATCTTGTTGAAGCTCAGATCCACACCTCTGTCCAAATCAAACCCACAAACAAACAACAGTACCTTCACTCTGATAGCTGCCATCCATTCCACATCAAACGCTCCCTTCCCTACAGCCTAGGTATAACCCTGTGACAACCATGCCTCCATCCTTGCTACCCTCCCTGTTTTCCTTTCCCTGTTCCCTCATAACCTGGGTTGTGAGTAACTGAATCCACTTTCCCTTCTTCCCTTTCTTTCCCCTCTCTCCTCCCTGATGAAAGACAATTTGATTTTTTTTTTTTTTTTTTTTTTGTTTTTGTTTTTTTTTTTGTTTTTTGTATCTATCGGCTGTATTGAGCTGAGGTAAGTACTGGCCAGCCCCTCTATCTCATTGTTAGTATTTGTTTCACATCTTTATATGAGATTTTCCATTGATCATTGAGTTTGTAATAACTTTGTTACTGGTGTCTTTGAAGTTGTCAGCATTGGACATGTCTTGAAGCACAGTTTAATGCCCGTAAAACAAAAGTTAAAGTATACAAATGATGGCTGTACAGCCTACAATTAATGGGTTAATGAGATAACACATCTGAAAGTTTGTCATTCAGTATGTATGTAACTGCAAAAATAGTTCACAAAACATTCAGTTTATAAAGCAACATGAATTAGTATCTTCATCAGCTGTACTTTTACTGATTGTATTTAGCCAAACACAATTTTATAGGGATAATACATCTCAGCTTGATCAAATGATAGACCATAACTAAGATGTGGGTATACAATCATGAAATTCTAGTTACAAAACTAATGCTGCTGTTCATCCACACCTCATAAGTTCACTGCACATCGATCCAGCTGATGTCACGGCCTCAGTGAGACCTCTCCTTTTCATCCTTTGTGTGTTTCAGGTAGCCTCAAATTCCAAACCAGCATCCCCCAATACTGTGAGGGTTGTGGAGTTGAGTAAAATAAGTTAGCATTATTTGTCATAGGTCTTGGGTGCTGCAATTGTAATGCAGAAAGGTTATTTTAAAACATTTGTAAATCCTAACATTAACTGTCCCTTGATTTTTGTAGAGGATAACTAGCGTCATATGTGGTATTTAAAATGTATGCTTTCTCTTAGGATGTACAGCTTATATTTTTTCTATTACAAACTGCAAAATGGGTGTCAATGAAAAAAATTTTGAGATTGCATGTGAGCTTTGTTGGAAACCATTAAGTACTCTTTCTCAAGTTCAGGATGAAAGAAGTCCAGGTATTTGTGCAGTGACAATTCAATGGTCTCAAGACAGTTTCTAACTGTAATACATCTTTGTTACTTAAATATAAGATTGTGCCTCTTAATGAACAGATTATGATGGCATTTTAAATTTTACAGTTAAGCATTACATTGCACGAAATATTGAAAATCAAATTCTTGTTGCCACTATGCTGGGACTGGTACCAGATGACATGATAATAAGATGTCACCAATGTCTCTTAATGTAACTGGTTTGTATGCTCAGACGGTACAGTTGGTTTTAAAAATGTAGAGGTGATGACTCTTCCCCCCCCCCCCCCTCCCCCATTTATTGTGGCCACATATCCCCCAATAGTATCATAGATGAGTATACACAGGAATAATGTGAAATTGAAATGGATATTTGACAAGGTGAGTTTTGCTGGTTACCTAAGCAGGACTCTGAAATGAGTGACTACTGTGAATTAAGGGACGATACGTTCCCAATGTGGAGGGTAATTTCTGCTCACATGTAAGTTACTTAAAAATACTGCTGTCTTCCACATATGTTTCCACCATTATACAAAGCATGAAGTGCTGTTACAAGTTTGGTCTATGGGAACTGCATACTGCTGGCTTCAAAAGAGACAACTCTGGAAACAGCTGTGAAACACCCATTCTCGACCACAGTCTTCGAGAAAACGGGAGAACTACAGAGTCCTTACACGGTCACACAAAATCCAAATTTATGGAATAAAGGTCTACCACCCTCCTTCTATCCATCGGTAAGTCATTGGCAGAATCCAAAGTGTATCTTACTACTTATATTATTTTGGTGATGAGTAAAAAATTCAGTAGTCAATCTGTAGAATTTTTGTAGTTTAATTCTTTAGAGTATTTGCAACATATTTATCAATTACCATATTGCTAAAAGGGTCCTGCTAATCAGTGCCCCTTTAACTGTCTATTAGCTCTTCTCAGTGGACTTCTCCTTAGTTACTGAAATAACATGCAGATAGTTAGAACTCAACGTATTGTCTATAATATACAACCCTAGATAGCAGACTACATCTGCATGCATTCCAGTCAAAGTATACGTCCATCAGAGTCCTTAAAGATAATTTGCACAAATATGAACATTTTTTTTGTGGTGATCATTTCTTTGGCAACGGGGAGGCCATTCTCTCCCTGACCTTCACCCTCAGCACCAAAGATCAGACAACTCCACCCAGCAGATAGAAGTGCCTGTTTATGGCTCACCTCACTGATAGTATGGGGCTGGTAAAACTCTGACCTGCACAGATCATAAAACATCTCTCAAAAGACGGCTGCTTTCTATTACCTATCATAACTCACAAACGTCTTTGATCGGCTAAAGCAAAACAGGAAAGTGGGACATCTAATACCAAAATGTCACATTTCAAGGCAGAAGTCTAGAGCTTCCATGTTTTATGGTCACATCGGATTATGTAATTCAGATAGTAAACACCAAAGAAAACCAAACAAAAAACTAGACTTCATGAATATAGAAAGAAAATGGTAATATCAGCTATGAGAACAAAGCTGTTCTGTCAGTTGTCTCAAGAGTTTGACCATAATTGAAATTAAACCTGTTGTACCTTTACAATGTATATCTTGGTTGCAACTATTATGGTTCTACATTACATGAGTCAACTGCAGCTTATCCAAAACGAATATTTTTCTCAATTTACTGATAAATGCTGATTGCTGAGTTCAGGATTAACCTTGCCTGCTATTGTGCACTTTATATTTTGCTGGATTACCGCCCTCCTGGAGTTAACTCCATGCAATTACAAAAGCCATGCAAGAGAAACATGGAGGCTTATGATCTACCTAGATTCAATCAGACCGACATTCCCAACCTTTCCAGAGCAAGTCACGTACATAACATTGCTCTGCATAGCATTCTCCTCATTAAACTTTATTTCCATTGAACTCAAAATGACCTTCCACTCAAATCTCTTACTGATCCATTTGTTCTCCTAGTAATTACCAATCCTAAATTCCTATACACACACACACACACACACACACACACACACACACACACACACACACACACAGTGTTTTTTGCAAGATATGCATCACAATCTTTGTCTGGGCACTGTTTCTTGTCCCAAGCTAGTTTCCTTGATCTTTATGCTGATATTGCGTGGCTTTCTCTGGTTAACAACAATGTACACTACCATTCCACTGACTGTTACCTGTTTTACATAACAATGAAGTCCAAAACTTAATCACATTACTGATTTTGTATAAAGTTAAAAGCAACGAAGTACAGTCCAAAATTTTTGCTCTTAGGAACCACCTAGATCTGAATTTTCTGAAATTCAGTTCTCCTGAAACAATGTTATACAAAACTGGCTCTGAAACCTCTGGAAATTTGAGACTGTGAACTGTTGGTCCTCTTAAGGTTCGCTCCCATCACAAACCAAATCTTGAGAAATCAGAGATGGTTAGCCAGGTCAAATTTCCACAGCTGACAAGTACTCAACTGTATTAACGATCATATCCCACATGACGAGTGATTCAATTTTTGTAGATGTTATAAACTTCTAAGACTTGGCACATAAATGAAACAGCTGCAAATGGTGTCTAAATGTGTTCAAAGTATGCTGAGAGTAGACATCTATTCACACTACAGTGATGTTCACTTTTCACAAGTGGGCTTTATTTAAAAGATAGTCCCATAAAAGTAAAAATGAATTGATGGTGGTTATAATGCAAAAGGTGGAATGCATATCAAAATAAAAAAAATATATATTGCAGCAGGAAGTTAAATTTATTAAAAGAATTTGAAGCAAGTGATGGTCTCCTCCTTTGACAAGCATATTTAGCATGCTTGTCATTGTGTGAACAATGTTCAGAGACATTTACCTTACTGAAAATGTTGTTTAATTACCTCAGGTAATTTCTGCAATTTAGGAAATGTAACCTGATCAGAGGACTGCCCAAACATTTCATGAAGTGTGACCTGTAGCTGAGAACTTTATTGTCTCCAGGTGGAGAAACCTTGTAAAGATGCTGGCTGCAGTGATATTTGTATGCTGTGTGCTGGTGCCTAAAAACTGCCCTGTGGACAAGGAACTTGTTTTTGATCAGCACTCATGCTGAGGTCAGACACAAAAGAGTTAGAAGGCAATTTGTATTGTAGTTGAAACTGCAATTTTAAATTACAGTGATACCACTGACAGCTTTAAGATTGCATTTAAACTGGCTTAGTGTGTGCTGCTTCACTTGTGTAGATGGTAGGGTCTGCACGGATTTCTTTTTTTCCTAATCGTACTTTTGTTCACAAATTAAAACACTTTCTATTCTTGCCACATTGATAAAAGCCATAGAAGCATAGTATTTTCTCAGTGTACTTCTGACCTAAAGATTCTGGTAGCAGGAGTCAATAGTTATTGTTAGTGACACCTTTTGCATTCTTGTAGAGATATTTCCATAGAAACGTCAGTTCCCAGCACAGATTTGCTTATATCTGAGACGTGAAATAAAATTTTCCATAGGTTTAACTTTAAAAATTGTTCAGTATAATACTTTCTTACTAAGGAAAATCCAGGATGGAATGAAACATTATGAAAAAGATAGTTGCTACTTGCCATTTAGTGGAGATGTTAAGTTGCAGATAGGCAAAAAGACAGTCTTTCTGTTGTGCCTATCTGCAAATCATCATCTCTGCTATATGGTGAGTAGCAACTACCCTTTTCAAATTCCTAAATATTTTATTAAATTCTCATCCCCTATTTAACTCATTTGGGGTTTACATGTATTTGTTATTTGTTGTGGTCAAATACCACCGCCCATAGACAGAGAATTAAAGACGTTTTAATAGTTACTCACTGTGTAAAAACTCTCAGCCAATATTGCAGATGTTACATTTCAAAAAATGCTGGAACACACATTTCTTAAGTTCGGGCTCAGGAACGAAACACAAATTTGCATAGGTCATCTTGAAAACTGCTTGAATAGTGACATATTTTCAAAAGTCTTTCATTCCTATACCATTTTCTTAGTGGTGGAACTTCAAAGCATCCCTTCTTAGACACCTACTGTAAAAGATAGACATCCTCTTCAAATGTAAAGTTTGTCCTTAGTGGTTCGGTCTGGGCAGTGAGTCGGGACATTGCGTTCATGTGTGGATGTGATCACTACAGTGTGAACAAGGCACTGTGTTCTACTGGTGCTTGCAACATCTGGTAAAAGTTACAGCTGTTCTGTAGAAGGAAGTGGTGGTGGTAGTGGCTGGAACCACACAATCCAGGTGGAGCACCTGCTGCTGGACCGGCAGACACAGTCCGTTGTTCTGGCCAGGAGTGTCCGAGGTGTTGACGTAGTCATCTGCAGCTCCGTGGATGGCAAGCAGTCTCTCGCAGTGGCGGGCCCGGCTGGTGTCGCCACACGTATGTCGGCACCTGATGCTGCTCTCCACACGAGTCTGCTGTAAAAGACTCCAGCTCTGCAGGGCTGCTACTGCTTGTCTTCCTGGAACCAGTTTGCTGCAGGTGTGACTTTGATACAGTTCATCTCAATCTTCTTATCTAATCTTACAAGGGAACTTTATGGACTCCATTCTTACATTCTCTTCTTACTTAAAGTTATTAAAAGATAATGTGTGTATATCAATATCCTAAAGCAGTATTATGGAATTAAATATTTCACAAATGTAACTAGAACGAAATTTTTTTATACTTAACAGCACTCAGAAGACTTGAACTAGATTTTTACTGTATTTGAGTGGTGTCCCACTGGATTACTAAGCTGGTATCCACACACTGAATGTCAAATCCTGTAAGGCCAGGGGAAGCAGTTGTTGGGTCTTCAGGAAAGCCTCCTCCATGCGGCCCATGAAGAGGTTGGCGTAGGACAGAGCCATCCTGGTTCCCAAGGCTGTCATCCCTTGACAAAATTCTCCCCACCCCACCCAGAGCTGCCTTTCGTCGCCCCCCAAACATCTGTAACATCCTTGTCAAAACCTACGATATTCCCAGACTACCTTCTCTACCCAGCGGTTCCTACCCCTGTAACCGACCCTGCTGCAAAACCTGCCCCATGCATCCCCCCACAACCAGCTACTCCAGCCCCGCTACTGGTAAAACATTCACAATTCCAGGCAGGGTCACATGTGAAACAACACATGTTATTTATCAACTGACATGCCTGCACTGCACAGCCTTTTACATCGGTATGACAACAACTAAACTGGCTGAGCACATGAACGGACACAGACGAACTGTCTGCCTAGGAGATGTCCAATACCCAGTAAGGGCATCTCCAGCATAATTCTAGGGACCTAGGAACCTGCTACACCATATGTGCCATTTGGCTTCTCCCACCCAACACCAGTCCCTTGGAACTGCGGACATGGGAACTTGCACTCCAACAATCTTTTCATCCTGCCACCCACCTGGACTGAACCTACGTTAGCCAACCTCACTCCCATTTACTCTTCAGTCTTCTCCTCTTTCCCTCTCCCCTTTAGCCATTCATGCATCTTTTCATCCTACATAGTTGTGTTTATCTTTATACTATATACCTCTTTACTTCTGTATGCATCCTCTTTGGTTTGAAGCTGGTACAGTACTTACAGTACAGTACTTTGGCTTCCCTCTGACAACCATACCTCCATCCTTGCTACCCTCCCTGTTTTCCTTTCCCTGTTGCTTCATAACCTGGGTTGTGAGTAACTGAATCCACTTTCCCTTCTTCCCTTTCTTTCCCCTCTATTCTCCCTGATGAAGGAAAAAAGTTCCGAAAGCTAGGAACGTAAATTTTCTGTTCTGTTTTGTGTATCTATTGGCTGTACTGCGCTGAGGTAAGTACTGGCCAGCCCCTCTATACCTTCGTTAGTATTTGTTTCAAACTATTTATTGTCCATGTTTTACATCCATACATGGCTACACTTCATACAAATACTTTCAGGAACAACTTCCTGACACTTAAATCTATACTCGATGCTAACAAATTCTCTTCTTCAAAAAGGCTTTCTTTGCCATTGCCAGTCTACATTTTATATCATCTCTACTTTGACCATCATCAGTTATTTTACTCCCCAAATAGCAAAACTCCTGTCTCATTTCCTAATCTAATTCCCTCAGCATCACCCGACTTAATCTGACTACATTCCATTATCCTCTTTTTGCTTTTGTCAATGTTCATCTTATACCCTTCTTTCAAGACACTATCCATTCCATCCAACTGCACTTCCAAGTCCTTTGATGTCTCTGACAGAATTACAATGTCATCGGTGAACCTCAAAGTTTTTATTTCTTCTCCATGGATTTTAATGCCTACTCCAAATTTTTCTTTTGTTTCCTTTACTGCTTGCTCAATATACAGATTGAATAACATTGGGAAGAGGCTACAACCCTGTTGCACTCCCTTCCCAACCACTGCTTCCATTTTGTGTCCCTCAATTCTTATAACTGCCATCTGGTTTCTGTACAAATTGTAAGTAGCCTTTCGCTCCCTGTATTTTACCCCTCTCACCTTCAGAATTTAAAAGAGAGTATGCTAGTCAACGTTGTCAAAAGCTTTCTCTAAGTATACAAATGCTAGAAATGTAGGTTTGCCTTTCCTTAATCTAGCTTCTAAGATAAGTCGTAGGGTCAGTATTGCCTCATGTGTTCCAATATTTCTACGGAATCCAAACTGATCTTTCCCGAGGTCAGTTTCTACTAGTTTTTCCATTCGTCTTCAAAGAATTCACATTAGTATTTTACAGCCGTGACTTATTAAACTGATAGTGTGGTAATTTTCGCATCTGCGAACACCTGCTTTCTTTGGGATTGGAATTATTATATTCTTCTTGAAGTCTGAGGGTATTTCGCCTGTCTCATACATCTTGCTCACCAGATGGTAGAGTTTTGTCAGGACTGGCTCTCCCAAGGCTGTCAGTAGTGCTAATGGAATGTAGTCTACTCCCGGGGCCTTGTTTTGACTCAGGTCTTTCAGTGCTCTGTCAAACTCTTCACGCAGTATCATATCTCCCATTTCATCTTCATCTACATCCTCTTCCATAACCATAATATTGTCCTCAAGAACATCACCCTTGTATACACCCTCTATATACTGCTTCCACCTTTCTGCTTTATCTTCTTTGCTTAGAACTGGGTTTCCATCATAGTTCTTGATCTTCATGCAAGTGGTTCTCCTTTCTCGAAAGGTCTCTTCAATTTTCCTGTTGGCAGTATCTATCTTACCCCTGGTGAGATAAGCCTCTACATCCTTACATCTGTCCTCTAGCCGTCCCTGCTTAGCCATTTTACACCTCCTGTCGATTGCATTTTGGAGACGTTTGTATTTCTCTTTGCCTGCTTCATTTACTGCATTTTTATATTTCTTCCTTTCATCAATTAGGTTCAATATTTCTTCTGTTACCCAAGGATTTCTACTAGCCCTCATCTTTTTACTTACTTTATCCTCTGCTGGCTTCACTACTTCATCCCTCAAAGCTACCCTTTCTTCTTCTACTGTATTCCTGTCAATTGTTCCCCTATGCTCTCCCTGAAACTCTGTACAACCTGTGGTTTAGTCAGTTTATCCAGTCCCATCTCCTTAAATTCCCACCTTTTTGCAGTTTCTTCAGTTTTAATCTACAGTTCGTAACCAATAGATTGTGGTCAGAGTCCACATCTGCCCCTGGAAATGTCTTACAATTTAAAACCTGGTTCCAAAATCTCTGTCTTACCATTATATAATCTATCTGAAACCTGTCAGTATCTCCAGACTTCTTCCATGTATACAATCTTCTTTTATGGTTCTTGAACCAAGTGTTAGCTACGCTTAAGTTATGCTCTGTGCAAAATTCTACCAGGCAGCTTCCTCTTTCATGTCTTCCCCCAATCCGTATTCACCTACTACATTTCCCTCTCTCCCTTTTCCTACTACCGAATTCCAGTCACTCATGATTATTAAATTTTCGTCTCCCTTCACTATCCAAATAATTTCTTTTATTTAATCATACATTTCTTCAATTTCTTCGTCATCTGCAGAGCTAGTTGGCATATAAACTTGTGCTACTGTGGTGGGCGTGGGCTTCATGTCTATCTTGGCCACAATAATGCATTCACTATGCTGTTTGTAGTAGCTTACCCACACTCCTATTTTTTTATTCATTATCAAACCTACTCCTGCATTACCCCTATTTGATTTTGTATTTATAACCCCATATTCGACTGACCAAAAGTCTTGTTCCTCCTGGCACCAAATTTTACTAATTCCCACTATATCCAACTTTAACCTATTCATTTATCTTTGTAATTTTTCTAAGCTACCTGCCCGATTAAGGGATCTGATATTCCACACTCCGATCCATAGAATGCCAGTTTTCTTTCTCCTGATAATGACGTCCTCTTGAGTAGACCCCGCCTGGAGATCCAAATGGGGGACTATTTTACCTCCAGAATATTTTACCCAAGAGGACGCAATCATCATTTAACCATACAGTAAAGCTGCATGCCGTCGAGAAAAATTACGGCTGTAGTTTCCCCTTGCTTTCAGCCGTTCGCAGCACCAGCACAGCAAGGCCGTTTTGGTTAGTGTTCCGAGGCCACATCAGTCAATCATCCAGACTGTTGCCCTTGCAACTACTGAAAAGGCTGCTGCCCCTCTTCAGGGGCCACACATTTGTCTGGCCTCTCAACAGATACCCGTCCGTTGTGGTAGCACCTACGGTACAGCTATCTGTATCACTGAGACACGCAAGACTCTCCACCAAAGGCAAGGTCTATGGTTCATGGGGGGGCTTAATATCTTATACATTGTAAAAGTAAACATTTCAGGAGATGTTAACATGGAAGGAATGCAAGACTTCAGACATCAAAATCAAGATTTCCATACTAACATCTTGTCATGGGATAACAGGGTTCACTATACTGTTCCTCAGATCAGTGTGCAAGAAGCCTTAGTATCTTGCGTGGTCACTTATGATTCATGCTGCTAGTTTTCAACTCATAGATGTGACTTGTAGGTCTGGTTGGCAATAATTAGACTTCAAATTCAGATGTTGTTTTACTCATTTAGCCTTATGGTAGTTCTTAAAATTTTGTACCAGAGATGCCCAGATTTAGCCTGATAAAGTGTTAAAAAGTTCAGTGTTTTGAAAGTGAAGTATACATGCTGACTGTTAGTGTGCCTTATCAGTACTGCTGATTATTGGGTCTCTTTTGCTACATGCAGCCTATTATGTTAACCTTATGTGTGGACCCTACTTAAATCCAACCAAGCAGGTGGAAAAACAGGTTCCTCATTGAATTTGTGTTGCAAGAAATATCTGAACCTTTTCTGTTAACCTACAAGAAAAATAATGAAAGTGAATGTAAAAAATTTAACCTTAATATTACTGTTTCTAGACATGCTAATAATGAGTGAAAGTGGAGAGAAGAAATGGTTCTGCATGGCAATGTCTACTAATTTAATTAGATCACTTCTCAAGAAAGGAATTGGGACAATTACAAGCTTGTCATATGGTGAGTGGGGTGGACTGTTTAACTGTGTTGTTGTAAGTAAACAGCAATTTCTCCTGACTAACAAGTGACATTTGCAGATCCCTATGGTAACAATGTGTACTGGAGCGATTCTGAGCTCACAATAAGCAGGAACACGAAGGCGGTGGTTGTGCTGTTGAGAAGCACGGAGGCAGACTCATCACTGAGTGTAGACTTCATCCCAGATCAGGGGTATGTATCAGCTGCAAGGATAATCCGGGCTCAGTATAAAGAGCTGTCCACAAGGCAGTTTGCTTTGTCTACTTGTAAACATGAATGTGACTAAACACATAAATTGTTGGCCAGTACAAACCTTCACTTGGATATTATGTGTTTGTGTTCATGGCTATGGGCAGTTCCGATTTTGTCTTCTTGAAGGCAGTTTCTGGTCAGAAGTTCATAACTTTCTGCTTACCTTGAGTGAATTTCTATTTTGTTATCTGGCAGTAACAAGATCTTGTCGCTGACTTGGGCAGCTGGTTCAATACTACTTTGCCCCTTTGAATTCTGACTTAACAGGATCTACCATCGAAGAACCAGAACACTTTCATTTCCTCCTGTTTTTAGAGCATACAAGTATATGTTCTCAGAGTCGCAGATGCGTTTTGTGACGTTTTCAATTTTCTACAAGTTCATAAATTTAGAATGGTTTCAGAGACTGGTTTTAATGATGACAGTGTATTACTACAGTCTGCTATAGAAGCTACCAATCTAGAGATCCCAAATATTCCTCAAAGTTGACATTAATTCAATCTGGTGTGAATTTTCCAGTTTAGACAACGTACTTTATGAAGTGTCCTCTCATTGTACCTTGTATCTTAGATGCTCCTCACTCACCATTATAAAGCTTTCCCCTAAATAATGCTACACTATTAATGATTAGCATTCTTTTGGTTACTAGTTATGACAGAAGTATGAATGAAAAGGATTTGTATTATTGCCAGGACATTTCTTTTTGGGAAAGGACACTCACAGCATTAAAGTTGTAAATGAATTTTATGTGCTTGCTGTGACAATGTTAGTGCCCTGAATCATAAGTGCTATAATGGCCTAACTTACTAGTCTGCGATTGATGTCCATTTGAATGTATATGCTTCGCAATGACACTATCAATTTAAAGCCTCAGAGGCTCGTTTTGTTCTGCAGCTGACCACTGGAGTGTGTGATGGATTTTTCGTTGGTTGTATTCTTAGCTGTGAGGTTTGTGCAGTTCTTAACAAACTGGGACTGTGGCTTTACTATGCCAGTTTGCCCCCTTACTGTGCTGAATAAGTGGCACTTGGTGTGTAGTACACACTAAAATAACAATGCTATTGTTTGCTTGTGTACAATAAATGAAAACAAAACCTAACACTCAGCTGAAGGTGTAGAGATGTTGTGCCCTCATCTGACAGTTTGTTTAAAAATAATTCAGTAACTTCTGTTTGATTGAAGTAAGATGTGTAAAATTCTGTGTACAGTCCTGATCTGACACAAAATTATGAACTTAGGTCAGCAGTACACTGCTGGAGACCAACACACTAGTACTGCTCATTCATGAATGTCCTTACTTCAGAAGTGTGTGTGTCCAAGTGGCATGTCAGCTGGTATCGACTACATTGGTTTGTCTGGTGAATCACTCCACATCACATGAATTAAGAGGGCTGATTAACAGATGGAGACTAATTTTGTTCACACACATTTATTACTCCAATTCAGCATTAGCAGCTTTTTCAAAGTACGCCCCTCTATATAAAATGCACTTTTTATAGCATCTCCAAACACATAGTGCAAGCCATTTTTTTTTGTCAGGTCCTTGAGAATCCTCACTTTTTGAGCACTGCTCACTTCTTGAGCACTACTTCATGTTCACAAATGAAAAGCCCCAAAGTTTTGCCTTCAGCAATAGGAATTAAAAAGAAAATCACAGGGTGGAAGATTGGGGCTATAATGTGGATGCAGCACCAGAAACTGCAAGACTTGATTTGTGACATCAGGCCACACATTGTCATGAAGTTGTCATCCAGTCTGAGAAACTTCAGAGCTTTCCTTGCAGTGTTCTCCATCAGTTCAGCCAATACCGATGTGCAGTATGCTGCTGTAGCAGTAGTGTGAGGGAACTGCGTGCTGGTAGATCATTCCAGGACTTCCCTGCAGATGGAACAACATTCAGCTATCTTGTGCTGTTGGAAAACTGAGCAATTTTCTCACTGTGCTGGCTCATTTCCCTTAAAGATCGCAATGATGCATCCAAACCGTGACTAGTCACTGTTTTGTGGGATAGCTGGTATCTCAAGAGCCTGCCAGTTTTTCAGCATCTTTTGAATGCTCTTGGATGGCTCCACAGACAAATTCGGGAAAGTTATCTTTCTTCCCAAATGAGGTTACGTATTGTATTCTTTACTGACAAACGACACTGACTTCCACTAAGCACTTGTGACGTCATGTTTGCATAACACTCCCACCTCCCTACAGCAAAGAGTTGTGTGCTCTATTACGCAATCTGTCGGCATATAAAGACAGTTCATTATTTTCGCAGTAGCCATGGACGGGATATAAAAACTTGTCATCTCCTGGCTTCTTAATTGTCACGTCAGCATTCAAACGTGTTACTTGAGCGTCGACCAGCGGTTTGTTCACATGCCGTGATAATGATTTATTATTGTGAAACAGCGGCTAGAGCTCGTATGCAGACGTGGAAAGCGTATCGCAAAAGTCGTCGTTCATTCCAGCAGAAACTATCTAGAAAATGATACTTACTCATGTAAGCGACAATAATTTTTCCCTCTGCAAAGTTAAATGTTTCGTCAGATCTTCATTGCAATTACATTTTTCCTCAGTTCAAGGGTTTTCAGTTCTTTAGCAATGCGTAAACGAACAATTAATAAGACGTGCAATTTATAAAACGCCGTGAAAACAGCACTGTGCCGAAAAATTCCGTTAAACTGCAAAAGGAATATTTCGCAGCGGCATTCTTGTGACGCACGCTTTCGGCGTTCTTGCCGCGTTAAACGTGAACAACGAATCAAGATCCGGACGAAACTCTCAGCCGTCTCTTTCTGGACCAGCTGACTGCAGCCGCGCTGCCAAAGAGGGTGTCGACGTCTGCGACACTGCTTCCACCATGCTTGAAATGTAAACAAGTCTTGGAAGTGACCGTAGACTTAACACTAAAAGCCGTCAAACCAACATCGGTGGCGAATTTGCTTACGTAGAAAGCTACTTATGAAATTTAACATATATTTTAGAACCGACAGAGCTTGGTCTGTTATTGGCCTCACTAAGAAAATACATTTAGCACTCGAAAAGTTTCCTCGTTTTAGGAAGTTAAGTAATTTCAAGGGCGCACTTTTTGTTTGGCTCTAGCATTAACACACTATAACAAAACCTCAGTGGTGTATATATAACCGTTTGCAACTCTGCGGCTTACGTACAATTTTTGTCGCCTTATTTGTGTTTTACAAGCTGACTGCTTGGCATGTTTTCCATATTACGGCTTCTTCCATTGCCAAGTGGTTCTGTCGCCCTTTACATATTCCGTCCACATATTAATAGGCTGTTATAATTGTCGTGCTGATAATGGAAATGAAAAAGTCGTTATTTTATCTCGTATTATCAAGACCTTAGTATTTTTGCAGTTTCTTTGCGACAGTGCCTGATTAGCCAAAGATCACGGCAGGCGTGTCTTGCTGCTACACTATGATGACGTCGTAACATCGAAACTCGCATCTCATTCATAACGAACTGCTCTGCACTGCCGCAAATGCTACCCCTGTAATCGAGAAAGCCTGGCCTTACATTCTTCTTATTAGAGTATAACTACCCTACAAAGATCCGTGCTTCTCTGAAGAGAAGAACTTTTCCCATTTAATACGTCTCATTTTTTCTAGTATAGTTATTCATCCACTTTGAAAGCGAGTAAATGGCCGATATCTGTCCGATCGTGTGTAGCTCACCGGGCATCAGACGAGAAACTTGGAATTTTTATGGCTCTGTTTTCTCCTCGATAAACGGATCACGTGTCCTCTTTTCACAACATGCTAGTAATATTTCTGTAGCGCCTTCCAACTCGAAGTTCTACAGTAGTGTGTTTCACATTCTTGCTATATAATAAAACAATCCCGAAATTTTTTTGATGACCACGAAAAACGATAGTAACCATTTTTATTTCATCTTACGAAGTGTGCTTTACGTCGCGAAGTTGTACCACAATTCGGCGCGATAAATGTGTCTACATACTGTTTCGTAATCATTCCTCAGTGTAAGTCTGCGAGACATTTGCTGTGATACAATTGTTCTCTACTATTCGAATTTCCGATTACAGTGATATACGTACGTAGGGAAGCGTATCTGGTCCTCAGTCAGTTTCTGTGAAGGTCAAGTAGTGGGACTACAGGGGGCAGTCTCTGCAAACCGATCTGCCAGTGGCAATTCTGCACTCAGGTGGGAATGTGTCTTTACTCGATGAGAAGTTTGGTCGCCACCCCTAAAATCCTAAGTTTTTTCTGTGAAATATGCTTCCAGCACTTCTTCCCGCAACCAACGTAATCCCGGTCGCTTAATAAAGCGGCAATGAACGCCTCAAAGGTCGTGCGCGGTACTTTTGAACGTCCCCCTACGGCCAGCTCACGATTTCTCTGGCGTCCGTAAGGAATTCGTGCTCTGCATTGTCTGTCTGTGTCTCCTCTCCGTGTTACATAAAGACTGGCGAGTTCAGTTCGTCAAGCACAGCTGCACTGCAGAGACCATGCGAGCCAACATCATGAAGTTCGGGACGTCTGTTGACCCTAGTGGAATCGACTAATGTAACAAGGTCACTTAGAGAAAAACGGTTTCCGGAATTTGCGTCACTATTTCATTACAGACAAAAGGTAAATAAGTGGACTATGGTTTGCTTCCGGTCAAGAGAAGAAATGAGGGTTACTTGGTTCCATAGGTTACTGTGTCGTAGGTATATGACGAGATACAAAGAGCAGCTAATATCAGCCTAGCCGTCACTCTCTCAGACATGACTTCCACATCGCAGACGCTATAAAATTATTTCACATTTACTCCCGATTATAGAGCGATGTGATCAACCCAATTAAAGTTCCGCTTCATTTTCACTGCTTAGACAGTTGACCAAAGGTGCGCAGTCTTTCCTCTCATTAACACCGATGCTGTAGGCTCTCAGATGTCGCCGCATCGTAGCGGGACCGACACCCTTGTCACGACACTCACTTCTTTACTAGAGGACTTTTTGTAACCAAGAAACGTATTTTACATCTTACTTCACGGCGGCTTGGCTAAATGTATCGCATTTCCTTTTACATAGTTACCGTCTACAAAACTTTAACGTTATAAATCTCGACCAACACACTCTGTCATTTTGCTGTTTTTGACACTTTCTACCACAGACGAAGTGTATTATACCTCTGAGAATTCGACAATTAGTCTGTCGTGTCACGTCTGGTAGATACAGGGCGAGGAAAAAGAACTCGACCAAAAGTGCAGCGCAGAAAGAAAGCATCAAGTAAAGGGGTTTCGGCATTGCGAGTCGACGTGGAAGCTGAATATTTACGGCGCCATGCCAACATGAAAACGGTGGTCATACTGAACATTTGCTGCACATACCTATGTTAATCAAGTGTTGGCTCGTTTTTCACTCATTTTGACCTTTCAGAGATATGTTCAAACATGAAACGTGGACATTTGATTCTCTTCGTCTCTAAAGAAGTGCTGGATGTTACGTCAGCTTAGTACGATACACGTGTAAATAATGCCGTAAGTTAATATTGTTGTCATCGTGACGGTTGGTCAGTCCAAACAGCCTGTTTACGCACACATTTTCTGTAAATTACCGATCATTTAGAGCAAAGACGTCCGTGTATGAGATTTGAATTACGTCCCCGTAGCGCCGAAAATACGCAGTTGCGACCCCCTAGTTGCTGTACTCAAATTCCGATGTTTCACGCTGCCTTTTCACGCTACACTTTTGGTCAAATTGCTTTTCCGCAACCTGTATAACGAAGCTGGATTGCAAACCTCGCTCAACCAGCGGTGCTTAAATTACTCATTTTTTACGTACGCTACACAGACAGGGTGAGTCAGGAGGAAAGGTTCATGCTTTGAGGTGTGACGGTATTAGTGATTCTGAATTCTCTCTATTCCGAATGGTTTCCGAGATAGAGCACGTTCAATATCACTTTTGTACGTTTTTCCTGAATAACTCGAAACCCGCACCCTCCAGCGAAAACGTGTAGCAGTACAAAAGTAAGCTATATTGAATTTCCTAAAAAACACGTCCTACTGATTTTTTTGTCTAGAACTAATGGTTTGTGCGAAGAGAGCGCCAGAACGTTGGAAAACTCGCTCGACGCGCATGCGCTGTAGTTTATGTAGTTTTTGTAGACGAATTTGAGGCCGTTTCCCGACTTGATAGGCCACGAGTGCCCCGTACCAAACTGTTCGTCTCAGCTTGCTCCACACTACTGTGGTACATTGTGAACAGTGACAATGTATGGTACTACAGAAAATAAATAACAGTGTGTTCTACCTCGGAAACCATTCGGAGTAGTATATTCAGTATCACTAATACTATGACCCCTCAAAGCAGGTACCTTTGCTCCTGACTCATCCTGTATGTCAGTGAATGGCTCCCAACCCGGTCGGCCGACTATATTCTGCCACGTCACAGGAACGCCAGCACGCGACACTCAGAATCACGAAACAAGCGTCATACCCGCATAATTACACTGTACTAATTTTGAGGACATTTAGACGTTGACCACATTTGCACATAGTTGTAGAAGCTGAACTCCTTTCAGTTAATTCTCCTTCTCCTGCAGCCCACAGAGCTTTGTTGCTGCTGTACCCCACCATAAGAATAAACCTGATGTAAACAAACACAAACGGGATGACTGGTCAGAAGCCGTAGCACGCATACACTGGTGTTGTTACGCTCTTGGAAGTGGCTCCTACTTATGTATCAGGTATCTTATTACCAAGTTACGTTAAATCAAACTTTAACATATTCAGTTGTATTAACCGGCCATCAACGCATTTGTCAATCACGCTTTAGCTACGCAGTTTTTACTCAATTCGAAAAAATGGCTCCGAGCACTATGGGACTCAACTGCTGAGGTCATTAGTCCCCTAGAACTTAGAACTAGTTAAACCTAACTAACCTAAGGACATCACAAACATCCATGCCCGAGGCAGGATTCGAACCTGCGACCGTAGCGGTCTTGCGGTTGCAGACTGCAGCGCCTTTAACCGCACGGCCACTTCGGCCGGCAGTTTTTACTCCACAAGCCGTGTACAGTCACTGCCTCTGTACTGGTGAGCCCTGGTTGCCGCGCTGTTAATGGCCGAGGCTGCTTTCTGTTCCGTGGTGAAACACGCGTGTGGGACACAGTTAAAAAGTGCCCAAAAATTGGCTGTTCTCAATGACCTTCATAAATTTAGAGAAACAATCGGCTTCAAAGTTTTCCAAGGGACTCTGTTAGACACATACAGTCCAGTTTCAAAGTCTCACTCCTTGTCGACGTCTATGTCGGCTTGGTAGCTCAGTGTGTTGCCGGCACGGTAACTCTGCGTGTTCGGTCAAAGGGTTAGCTGCCCCCTGTAGTAAAAAAACTCAGTCAATGGATCAACGACGAACTGAAACGGGTGTCTTGCGACGTACGCCCCGAGCAGATACAACGAACAAAATGAGATTAAAAAAAACCTGTGTTCGGTCAGCGTCGTATCTGCCGTCTGTAATAAAATTAACTGAGTCAGTGGACAAACGATGAACTTGAACAAGAGCCGTGGAACGTCCGACACGAACAAATACAACAAAAAAATTAGATTAAATAACCGGTAACCTAGCAGATTCATAATTCTCTGTATATCATGGTCCACGTGTTGAAGCCCCTCCAAGTCACTTTTTTTTCTCGTTCAGTATGAAATATCTACATCTCGTAATTGTAAAATTCATCATCATTTTTTTATGAATAATGCACGCCTGCTGCTTTCTAATTACGTATTACACACGAGATTCCTGTTTTCATTTCAAATACAAATTAATAAGTATCGATGTTCTGTGAAAGACTGTTTGTAAAAGTTGCTTAAAATAAGAAAACAGAATTCAATTTTTAACGCAAGAATGAAACGCCAAATACTCTTTATTTGGACTATCCGGATTGTTTTATACCACAGATGTGGATAAGTACCGTAGGAACATGGAAAACAATCACTTTCTCAGCATCGAGCACACCATACAAATGCTGACTTTTAACATTTTCCACTGTACCATTACAGTATGCACCCAACAGAGCTGATCTGGAGCCAAGTTAAGGGATCTGTCCCGAGAAATAACAAAACACTGTTAATCTGCCAGACGTACTGGAACTAACAAACGCAGCTTTTTCACATGTCAGTGCCGAACGCTGGAGGGATCCAGGACGGCAGAAAAGAAGAGGAGAAGTGCGGCGCCTGGTTGGCTTCGTGGATTCTGTTGTTGATCGACTCGTCGTCAGAGTAGTGAATTTCTCGGATACGGATGGGGAAGGAGCGAAGAGTCTACCTGACGACGGACTGCAATCAATACCTTCATTAGCTTCAGTACTCAACATTACGGTGAAGTCTCTGTAGGACGCTTTTGCGTCACACACAGCTCGCTCAGAAAAATTACCCTGCGCATAAGTCGGGAATTTTCATCACACTAGTTTGTAATGAGAATCCTATGTAAGGTAAGAACGAGAGCATTTTATGCTTTGCGTCTCGCCGCCTAAGAAGCGAGCGGCAGTGCCGGACTTTTGCCAAATATTATTTCATTCGTTTTACAAATTAAGTGACATTTGAAGCTATATTGTTTCTTTGGCCGTCTCTTTCTGCGTCTCAACTGTAGCTGGTCTCAGCTCTGCAGGTTAGTTGGACCGCTAGCTGGCCACTGCTGTCCGCGTTTAATGCGCCGGTGAAGCTGTTGTATGGCGTTATAGCTCAGTCTGTATGTGTGTGCAACACAGCATAAAACGTGTCCTTGTGATCGCACTTGACTGCACTGGACACAGCTTGGCTTCCGCTCCACGTGAAACGAAATCCAATGAGATTCGAGCAAACGCGGAAGAATGCATGGCGTAATGTTTACATGAGGTTTATTCTTATGACGAACAGAGTATAGCGCCGCGGAACGTTGGCAGTTTGAAGTCTCCCGCGAGTCGTGGCGGTTTTCTGAGGTGAATGAAATTTACACCCCAGTGTTCATCGTCGCAATGAGAGTGAATTCCCACTTGACGCGACGGCTTAATTTTTAAAATCCACCCACAGCAGAAGCTCGCGTGTCCCACCCACGTGTGAATCACACTCCTAGCCGCTGTCCAGTTCCGTCATTTTAATGCATCCGGACAGAGTTGTTCTGCACTCGGCACGTCCCTGCACGGCCTTCTGCCACACAAGCCTCCAGCAGGCGTCACCCTGCACTCCTGAGAAGGGGGAGGCCGTGGGAGAAAATCTTCCGGAAAACACGTCAAAACATACGGTCAAAACGTTCAGTCCAAGCCAGTTAACGCACGAGATACTGTCTTATTATGTTCACCTGGATGACACGCGTTATGCGTAATATGCGTAGTGGTAAGGGGTGGAATGCATTTACACTCCGTGATAAACAAAGTAAGACCCTGCGGAATATCTGACCAGCTGTGTGGCTGGATTGCAGAGTTTTAACAGACAGAACACAGCATGTTGTTCTCAATGGGGAGACGTCAACAGACGTTAAAGTGACACAGGGGAGTGTTAAGGGACCATTGCTTTTCACAATACATATAAATGACCTAGTAGATAGTGTCGGAAGTTCCATGCGGCTTTTCGCGTATGATTCTGTAGTATACAGAGAAGTTGCAGCATTAGAAAATTGCAGCGAAATTCAGGAAGATCTGCAGCGGAAAGGAACTTGGTGCAGGAAGTGGCAACTGAACCTTAACACAGAGAAATGTAATCTATTGCGAATACATAGACAGAAGGATCCTTTATTGTATGATTACATGATAGCGGAACAAACACTGGTAGCAGTTACTTCTGTAAAATATCTGGGAGTACGCGTACGGAACGATATGAAGTGGAATGATCATATAACATTAATTATTGATAAGGCAGATGCCAGTTTCAGTTTCATTGGGAGAGTCCTTAGAAAATGTAGTCCATCAACAAAGGAGGTGGCTTACAAAATACTCGTTCGACCTATTCTTGAGTATTGCTTATCAGTGTGGGATCCGTTCCAGGTCGGGTTGACGGAGGACATAGAGAAGATCCAAAGAAGAGCGGCGCTTTTCGTCACAGGGTTATTTGGTAACCGTGATAGCGTTACGGAGATGTTTAGCAAACTCAAGTGGCGGACTCTGCAAGAGAGGCGCTCTCCATCGCGGTGTAGCTTGCTGTCCAGGTTTCGAGAGGGTGTGTTTCTGGATGAGGTATCGAATATATTGCTTCCCCCTACCTATACCTCCCGAGGAGATCACGAATGTAAAATTAGAGAGATTCGAGCGCGCACAGAGGCTTTCTGGCGGTCGTTCTTCCCGCGAACCATACGCGACTGGAACAGGAAAGGGAGGTAATGACAGTGGCACGCAAAGTGCCCTCCGCCACACACCGTTGCGTGGCTTGCGGAGTATAAATGTATATGCAGATGCAGATGTAGATGAAGACGTATAATGGCTAGAAAAATTCCTCTCGACTCAAGGCAATATCTAAATCACGTACATGGAATGAACGGATGTGCTGACACCACCCACCGATTGTTAAAATTTACCAAAAAGCTGACTGCATCGTGTGTTTTGCGTCGACACGGAGTATCATTGCAGGGTGAGAAACTGTTTTACTTCGTGGCAGTGTGTGCAGGTGTTGTCCTTCGGCTGCTACGGATGGCATTCCTACCTGGCAGCGGATAAGGAAAAACATCTGCCGGTGGCCTTCAGACACTGCACACTTCAGGAGGAGAACCGCATTCAGCTAACAACTAATTTACTGAAGAGGCGATAAGAACAAAAAAAAAAAATGTCGGCAATATTATTCCGTCGCGTAGCTGGCTACGGCCGATCGCGAGAACAAAGCCCACCAAGCTTTATTTTACGGTGCTGGACCGCTGCGTCCACTGCTCTTTGGCGTATGTGAAACTTACCTTACACCATGACGATCACACATAGACGCCACAGGCCCCTACCCTTGCCGTGTTAAGGTTCGAAACCGAGTGGATTAGACAGTTACAGTATCTGTAGCTGGAACCAAGCTCTGGTTTCAACAACTGATCTCCCTGTTGTATTAGTGTCACACACGTAGTAATAATTCAGATAACCTAATCTCCCCAAAGCTCGCAGTGCTGTTGCGATAAGTATCCTTGTTACGTCTGGCCACGTGGAACGACAGCAAACGTTTAAACACTGTCCCGACACTTCCGTACTTCCACGAACGACATACTTACACTCATTCTATGAATTCCTCTTCTTGTTGGACTGGAGATCATTTAACTGGCAGCTTCCACAACTCATCCAAGGATTTTGAAACAGCTCCACTGCGTAGCTTGTGCACTCATTTCGCTGAAAATTCTCATTTTTGAAAGAAAGTGTACAGACATTCCTCACTGCTCTGTTACTGGCTGACTGTAAAGACTCTTGTTTCTCGTGTGCTTGTGGTGGTCGGCAAGCACTTGCATCTTAAGCAGCGCCGACCCACCTGGAAGCGGCCGGCGCCTCTCGTTAACTGCGCCGCCAACCTACACGAGGGAAAGGCGAACTCCGATCAAGACAAAGCAGTTTTTTTATTCTCACTACTGTGTTCCCTTCCACACATTTGATTATTCGTGTTTTCTTATTCCTGCAGAAACAGACACCATGACCACCGTCCCTGATTGTCCGCTGTCTCATTTACAAAAGCGGTCACCCCAGAACACAAACTTATTGTTACTTTAATAACAGCTGTCAGTACTCGAAATTGCAATACCTAAACGCAGTCTGCTGTAATGATAGTACATTACGTGTTTATCTGATAGTCGTTTATTTATAAGTAAAAATGCCTGACAGTTGATCCTCAATATTTGCTATGTTGAGATCATGTATTTTAACCACCCTGCGAGTGTCAGCTATTGAAACTACCAGTGAAGTAGTGTCACATCACTCAGCTCCATCACTAAACTGCCATTCACATTATCACTACCAGGAGAGAGACGACGTTAAAGCCAACACTACAGTCACACAAGTTTCCGTGCGTACCTACACCACAGGTGATGGACAGATTGAAAGAATGGACGATAAAAGAGATTACTCAAATAGTTAAGCGAGACAAAGTTTTAAAATGTGACGAGAGACTGGAATACGGTAGCTGGTACAGGAAGAGAAAATAGTAAGAAACTGTAGGCTTTGGGGAAGGGATGAAAGGCGAAGCCACCTCATAGAATGTTGCACAGAACATAACGTAACCGTCGCCAACGCTTCGCTCAAGAACCATGAAAGAATAATACATATTTGCAACAGAGTTTTCGAAACCAGATTTGAAACTGTAATGATAACTAAAGTGGCAGTAAACGGTAGCAGATAAAGGACGTGGAACCTGACTAAGTTAAGACCCAGAGTTTGTCGATAATCTTAAAGGTATCATAAAGCAACGACTGACTGAAACAGAGGAAGGAATCCATTACAGGACGAACGGATATCTTTGAGAGGAGAAGTGACGAATGCAGCAGAGGATGTAAATCGGAAAAAGGTGCAGGAGAAATCCTTGGAAACAACATGATATGTTCAATTTAATTGACAGGAGAAAATATGAAAACGCAGCAAATTAATTAGGCCACGCGGAAGAGAGATGTCTAAGAATGCCGTTGACAGAGTGTCCAAAATGGCAACAACGATTTTGCACTTGGAAAACTGAAGTGTCGACATTAAATAAGAAACAAAAAAGAAAATCTTACTCAAAGGCGAAGCAACTATCAAGTGCTCATTTGGCAAGCCAGAACTAAGCAAATAAGAGAAGACTACAAGGTGGAAGCGATATGTAGAGAGGAGAGGGGGAGGGGCTATACAAACTGACATGGCCACAACGTTAGATTCCTGTGAAATGTCTGAACACGAGAGACAATACAGTTCCTACCACTCAGCTAAGAAGGGACAGACTGGAGAAAGGAAAACCTGTGTTCATAGCATTTCCATATTCAGAGCAAAGTTTCGACAATGTTAACTGAAAGACACTCTATGAAGCTCTGGAGGTATCAGTGATAAAACACAGGGACACAACATTATATGCTTGCCGGTTTGATCGAGAGGTTCTACGCGCTTCAGTCATCCTCGGACATGGATGTGTGTGATGTCCTTAGGATGTTTAAGTAGTTCTAAGTTCTAGGGGACTGATGACCTCAGATGTTGAGTCCCATAGTGCTCAGAGCCATTTGAACCATTTTTTTGTTTATCAACACGTTGCCAACCTAACGAAGTATTTAATGAAAAGTAAAGCCTGTTCGTTCTGTTCCCTTTATATCTATGTGTGTGTCTAGTTAGTGAGGGTGAGTTTTTATTACTAGTATCTGTTTCGATAGCTTAAATAACTTGCATTCGATAATCTAACAATACAGGCTCATAAAAACCACACAATTTGTGTAAAAATTTCTTAGATCGCAGCTGAGCAGCGACCACCTGATATTTCAAAGAATATCTTACGCGCCACGGCGCAGAATACGAATTGTTCATAATTGCATCGATAGAGATATTTTCTGTTTCTTATTTTCTGACAGCTGAAGAATTGTAATCCTCTCCTGTTACCACAGTCCTGCTATATTTTTTAAAGACGGCGGACGCGTATATGGCGTGGTCCGCAATCGCTAATTAGTTGTTATAAAATATTACTATTGTGAGAATTTATGTGTGCAGCTAAGATAAAATGTCGAAAATGCTAAAGGACTTTATTTACAGAAACAGCCAGCATGATATAAAATTGAAATGTACGGAGCCTATTGTTAGCACTACTGACTAAGGCAATTAGATTGGTTATTGTGCTCTCAAATGCTGTAGTGCCTGCTGAGTACTTAAAGTATTTCAATGGTATCCATCTCCTATTAATGGCAACAGAAATAACGGTGTTTCTATAGTTTTCATACAGCTACCAGGGACCGACCGCATGTCGGCAAAACGTCGTAGTTAAGGCAGAAGGCTCATTGTCATTTACCTTGTTTGTGATTTAAATCCAATTTCTTTTAATGTGTGGTGTAGTATAACAAAGAATTTCCAGCTCTGTCTGGTCCCTTAGGTCTCTCTGTTCGTAGTTGCTATCTGTCGTATCCGGTCGTGATCGAACATGATCACGACACAAGTAAATTAAGTGGCAATGCGAACTCTGTTGTTAATCTTGAGAACGCTACGCCTTCTGCAAACGATTTCAGATGACCTATAAACTATCACATACAGTACTTAAGTTTTTGAAAGGTCTTTGCTCTTCCAACCAAGAAGTGGTGGAAAACTCACAACAGATTTCTAAATCTTGACGAGACAATAATAATTTAACGAAAATATAAATACATTAAAAAAAACACCACACTTTGCACCCGGACAAGGACTCTACTGAAGTCACGAAAATCAGTCCTCTTGTGTTTGCTGCTAATATAGATCGATGTATTTAACAAAAGATTTATTTCTCATGCGCACGCTACGCGCTTAAAAAAATTGTGGAGGAAAATTTCAGAGAGGAAAGACGAGCCGAAGGCGGAAAACGGAGAGATTTTACATCCAGTTGCCAACTTTCAAGACATCAAACGTAAGTTACGAAAAAATTTCCATATGCAGTTGTGACACTTCAGTAGTACAGTTGTCTTTCCAGCTACATTACCATTCTTCCTTTTACTTGCACGTGCACATTTAAAAAATCAGCTTGAAATTCTTTTTTGGTGAAAATGTAGTAGGATTTGCAACGTAGTATCTAAATCCCATTGTTGAGTCTTGGTTTCAATGTGTAAATATGGCGCCGTGTTACATGTAAAATGCTAGCGCTGTGTGCTAATTCAGTTGTTTAGTATGCCCGTCTTCATCTTCGCCGCTTCAGTTCACAGACGTTTGTTAGGCGAGTGCAACTCCCATACTTGACAGACAGCACGTGACCTGACGTCACAAGCAAAGGACAGACGAACCGCGTTGCAGACCACGTGTAGCTGACGTAGTACTGTTGACAAGCAGACACCGCGAGATGGCGGAGGGTAAACAGAAATGAATCCCGACAGCAGGTGGCAGTGACGATATGAACAGCACTCAATATTCGCTGCGCTCACGTGCGATTAGCATGCGAGTGGAGGCGGAGGCTAAGGGCCTGCCGCACTGGGATGCCGCGGCATCTCTGCTGGCAGAGACGGCCGATACAATACGTCGGGCTCGATGGGGCCTCCCGCACCTGGCCTCCAGCTGACGCTGCCAGCAGACCCGCCGCTCCAAGCCTCTGCTGGCGGCGCTGCCGATGAATCACGAGGCGGCTCATGGCAGCTCCCGCAGACCTGCCACGCGCTACCTGGCTCTCACCTGTGCTCAGTTTTGTTGCAGTTTTGCACGTGTGCCACGACGGATAGTTTCCATACGGAAGCTTTTATATGTGAAATTCAGGCGACACCAGCAATTTGGGACACATCATCCGTGGATTATTCGAACCGCGAACTGGAAAAAACGTGTTGGGAACAAGTTGTTGATATTTTCGGAGGAAAAGAATCGTCTTTGGAAGTGAATAAAGAACTCGGCAAGTGCTTCAAAAACATATTTTTCATTACTAAAGTTTACTGAACGTAAGTACTTTGCCATTTGAGGGGATCCTGATTAACAAAATACTCTGAAAATTTGTCTCTCACTGCAAGTGCAGATCGACCGCTTCTGCCCGAATGGGCTGCACATTCATTCTTCTCAAAACCAATTACTTCGAGTGAGTCTTCATAGACGAATCCATCTCTTGCACGTACAAAATTCAACGACCTTTAACTATATCTTGCGCAAAACCAATGCCCACATTTAGTGGTCGATGAAAGATTCTCGACTTGTTGGAGAGGATGCCAAAGGCACATTCCACACAACGCCTAGCCCTGGATAATCTGTAACTGAAGATCTTCTTCTCGCAACTAAGATTATTTCCACCGTATGGACGCACCAAATTTTCACTCGTGCCAAAAGCCTCATCTCCTACCAACACATAAGGAAAAACAGCTGTATGTTTTTCTGTCACTGGTGAAGCTTTAGGTATCTTGAGGGAATTGTTCATTGGTTTCTTGTAAAACAAACTGTCTTTGAACATTGCCGAATCATTACTTTTTCCATAAGCTCCGACGTCTACGAAAGTAAAGTTATAGGTAGCATCGCACAAAGCGAGAAAAACATTGGAAAAGTAATTTTTGTAGTTGTAGTACAAGGAACAATTTCTGTGATTGTTGTGTGCCCGAGACGGTATCCGTAATGCAGTTCCATGAAAGAACAGCCAGTCGCCAGACACCTGTAATAAATTAGGCAACAATGAGTACGACAAGCGATTCGTATGACTAGTTTTCTTCTTATATAAGGTAAAATGCCACATGAAAGTAAACGACTTTTCTGTGAAATATTAAAAGCTGTGCTATAATGGACGCAAAAACCAACCTTACAAATCCTCTTGCAAAAGTTAATTTTTCTGTATTCATCACTTTTCGATGTTTACTCGCGTCTAGATTATCAAGTTGGCATGTGTACATCAAAATTGAATAGGTATTCATCTTAATGTCGCTTATCGTAGAAAAGTACCTACTGTACATCGTACTTATCGACTAACTCAAGACGAATTTCTCCCCTGTTTTAGTGAATTATTAGTCATGTTTATCTTTAAGTGATGACGCCATTCTCTTGCGCTTTCGCGTATTTAAGAACTGAAGCGACACGGCGCCGCGATTGCCACTTGTTTGACATGCAATTGAGTTTGTGGTCTTTGTAACGCGCGATTAGTTAGTCATCGCCCGTGTATTTTTGAGCGAATAGTATTCAGCATGGAAAAGGAGGCAGTCTCCATGTCTGGAGCCTGTCCTCAATTTAAATAACGCAGTAAACACAATTAAATGGACATGTAAATGAAAAGAGTGATATAAAGAGGAGTGTTCTCAAAGAGGAAGACAATTAAGTAGAGAGGATATAAAATGTAGACTGGCAATGGCAAGGAAAGAGTTTCTCAAGAAGAGAAATTTGTTAACATCGAGTATAGATTTAAGTGTGAGGAAGTCGTTTCTGAAAGTATTTGTATGGAGTGTAGCCATGTATGGAAGTGAAACGTGGAAGATAAATAGTTTGCACAAGAAGAGAATAGAAGCTTTCGAAATGTGGTGCTACAGAAGAATGCCAGAGCGAGAGCACCAGCAGCAGCGAGTACTGTTTGTATAAATCGTTTTTGTACTTATTTGCTGCGCTTAGCTTTTAAATAGTTTTTGTGGGAAAACCTAGCGTAGTTTTCGCGTCTCGTATTTCAGTGAGTGTTTCTTGATTATCAGAGTAGCTCATCAGAAGATTTTCTTGGGAATTTGTCACCGTATAGAGTAGGGTAAACATAGTCATGTGTACGGACTGTGGTTGTTGTGAGCGGACGCAAGGAGAATTGGCCACTCTTCGGGGGCAGGTGGCGGCTTTGTCTGTTAGGCTCATCGAGCTCGAGGCGCAGGCGTCGGCTCGTAGTGGCGTTGGGGCAACTGTGGTGAGACCTATGCCTACTTCGGTGGCCTTGGAATCACATGGAACCCCTGATGTCGCTGCGTCTTCCGGCAGTGAGCATCTTACCGGTCAGCCATCACTCCAGGGTGAATGGCGGACAGTGGTGGGCTCGCGCGTGCCTGGCCGAAAGGCGAAGGTGGGATCTGGCCGCGTGGCAGCTGCCTTACCCCTTTCCAACAGGTACGGGGTGCTTCCTAGTGGTGATGACATCGTTTCCGAGCCACCACAGGATGCCTCGCCTGTTGGGCCAGTGGCCGATTCTCCGGCAAGGTCCCGACAGTCACAGAGGGCGGGCCTATTAGTTATAGGGAGCTCCAACGTTAGGCGGGTTATGGAGCCCCTCAGGAAAATAGCGGGTAGGTCGGGGAAGAATGCCAGTGTGCACTCGGTGTGCTTGCCGGGGGGTCTCGTCCGTAATGTGGAGGAGGCCCTTCCGGCAGCTATTGAACGCACTGGGTGTGACCGGCTGCAGATAGTAGCACATGTCGGAACGAATGACGCCTGCCGCTTGGGTTCTGAGGCCATCCTTGGTTCCTTCCGGCGGCTGGCTGATTTGGTGAAGACAACCAGCATCGCACGCGGAGTGCAAGCTGAGCTTAATATCTGCAGCATAGTGCCCAGAGTCGATCGCGGTCCTCTGGTTTGGAGCCGTGTGGAGGGTCTAAACCAGAGGCTCAGACGACTCTGCGACTATAATGGTTGCAAATTCATCGACCTCCGTTATTGGGTGGAGAACTGTAGGGCCCCCCTAGACAGGTCAGGCGTGCACTACACACCGGAAGCAGCTACTAGGGTAGCAGAGTACGTGTGGCGTGCACACGGGGGTTTTTTAGGTTAGAGGGACCCCCCCTTGGGCGAAACGATAAAATACCTGACGGCTTACCAGAGAGGGCATTATCATCGTTGATAAAGAACGTCCGTCCTCAGAGACCAAAAACAGGAAAAGTTAACGTAATATTGGTAAACTGCAGGAGTATCCAGGGCAAGGTTCCTGAATTAGTATCTCTTATTGAAGGAAATAGTGCGCATATAGTATTAGGAACGGAAAGTTGGTCAAAACCGGAAGTGAACAGTAACGAAATCCTAGACACAGAATGGAATATATACCGCAAGCATAGGATAAACGCCAATGGTGGAGGAGTATTTATAGCAGTAAAGAATTCAATAATATCCAGTGAAGTTATTAGCGAATGCGAATGTGAAATAATCTGGGTTAAGTTAAGTATCAAAGGTGGGTCA